>NC_056482.1:15536849-16136849 GCF_008729295.1 Plectropomus leopardus
TTTCTCGCGTGTCCCACAGATTTCTCCAGAGCTTCTTCACATCATCAACTAAAAAGTTAAAATAAATAAATAAATAAATAAATAAGCTGAAATCCAACCTGTCTGATCATATTCAGGTCTAATGATACACAAACAAGTAGTTTAGACTGTTACTTTTAACATTCATACACATACAGCATTGGCTTTATCGTCAACTTGTGACTACTATTAAACTCTGACACGACTTTAAAAAAGCGACTTTAGGTAACGATGAAGTCAGCTGGGATGGTTAGCTTCATGCAGGCTTTAGCATAGTCGGAAGTTTTTAGAAAGACTGTTTAACAATAGAAGAAGCTTCATTATGCACACATCATCCTCATACTGCAGCTCCGACGCTGTTTCACCTCACACGTTGTCCTTCAGGTCATTATCTTTGTATTTTGTTCCCTTTTTTATCGTCTAAAACAGTGTTCTGAGACACCAAAACAATCCACAGGTCCACCATTTTTTATTTTGAGTGTGATGTAGTAGTAACGAGCATTTTGATTGGTCATTTGACTCGTCGGAAGCGAAACTTTGGAAAAAACTTCCAAAAAAATAAGAGCCGCAGTCTCGTAAATTACATTGCTGGTGTAAAAGCTTGGATTGAGTGGCTACAGGTTAAAAAAAATTCTGCGCATTTTAATCGCACGAAAAAAAACTCGTCTGGTGTGCAAAGGCCTTTATTACATTATTTTAGCTTGTAGTCTCCCTATCAAATCCGGAAACAGTCTGTAACACTTTTGCAGGATTTGTACCGTCCAGCCTCCACTCTTCAGCGTCCTCATTTATTGTACATTCGCCCAAAAAAACACAAGCGCTCAAGCGCCACAATCCTGCTTACATTTAGTCTTTTTCTCCACATTATATATAACAAATAAAATACCGTAGTTGTCACGTGCATTTTCACAAATAATATTAGGCCCTGCAAATAACAGAAAATTACTGTCCAGCTAATTAAATAAAAAAACAAAAAACACACACACAAATGTTTAAGGTGTACGACATTATATTATCCGATTAAAAACGTTCATAGAAATGTTTAGTTACAATTTTTAAAAGTCTTAGTTTGTTATGTTATAGAAATATGAATAACGTCAGAATAGAATGCATAAAATGTCATAAAACAGTCATAGTATATTTATAAATCTTCATAAAAGTCATACTGTAGAAACTGTAATTCAAATGTCACAAAAAATGTCAAATTATAGTACATGATCAAAATGTCAGAAAAAACTGTCACTGTCGTGTTTTTGATTAAAATGTTATGAAAAAAATCATCCCTCAGTAAAAAGTCACAGCATAGTATGAGATTAAAATGTCATACAAATGTCATAATATATAGTATGTGATGAAAATGTCATAGCATAGCATGCATTACAAATGTACAAAGAAAGTCTTAGTATAGTGTGTGATAAAAATGTTATGAAAATAACTCACAGTTGATTGTATTTCAAGAAAATACCATCCAAATTTATTGTATAGTATGAGATGAAATTGTCATGGAAAGCGAGTCACAGCCTAGTATACATGCGATTAAAAGAAAATAAGTCATAGCATAACAGCTGTTGCAAAAAAAAAGTTATATATAATTTGTGATCAAAATGTCATGAAACACAGATCATAGTAAAGTATGTGGAAAACAAATGTCAGAAAAACGTCACAGTAAAATATGTCATGAAAATATCATAAACCATGTCCTGGTATTGTATGGTAGGTAAATGTCATAATAAGTCATTGTATAGCATGCAGTGAAAATGTCATGCAACAAAGTCAAAGTCATGGTTTTTCATTAAAAAAAAGACATAGTATAGCATGTGATAAATATTTCATTAGAAGTCCTCATAGTACAATGCAAAATCAAAATGTCACTAAAAAGTCTTTGGGAGATTAAAATGTTTAAAAAAAACAGTGATTGAAATGTCAAAAAATGTTATAGTATAGTATGTGATAAAAATGTAACTAAAAAGCTATAGTATATGCCATACAAATAAATACGTGTGTCCACAACACAGAATTTGTTTGATACCATTAAAATTCTGCTTGTAGGTTTTGTTTTAAGAAAGCTTGTTAAATATCATTCAGTGAAAAGCGTTACTGTGTTTGACAGATATGTGTGCCACATTGTCTGCCCCTTTCATTCTTTAAACCCTGTGGCCTTTTCTGATTTTCATTTTATGACCTTCCTCAGTCTCAAAGCAGAATTCCAACTTGGCTTTTTCACTGAAGATGTTTTGACACATGACACTAAGAGCACTGGTGTAAAAAAATAAATGAAAGATGGCTGAACTCTATTAAGCTGCTTCAGTTCAAATGGTCCTGATATTGTGCATGCGGGCTCACTCTTCTGACTTACTAGGACGCTTGACTAAAACAGAGCCATAACTATTGTTTGTAACTCTTTGGCTTTTCCTACTATTACAAGAAAAATGTCTGCCGTAAAAAAAAAAAAGGCTATTGATATTTCTTGATAAATGCATTATATATATTGCATTTGAAATCATAAATATAACAACTGCAATAAAGGCGGCTGCTAGGAATTACATCACCTCATCTACGGTGAGAGTGCAGTCCCATAAAATACAGCTTTATCCAACAATGGCAATCTATCATTCTAATCCTGGCACACTGCGGAAATAAAAACTCTGAAACAAAGAGCGGTGTATTTTTCTGGATTGGATACATCAAATACGTGAATAAATATTTCTCCAGGAAACATTGCGCTGACTCTGGCAAGACTTGTAGTGTACTTCATCGATGTACTGGTCATTCTGATTCAAACCCAAAAGTCTTACATCAATATTTGACAGTTTACATCTACAGCACACAAAGATTGAATTAATTAAAATAGGCCATAAAGAAAGGACAAGCCTGGTTTAATCATTTAAAATGCATTGGTTTAATGCATTAGTTAAGATTTGACTTACAAGACAACATAAGTAACTGAGCGCTGTATAGAAACAAATATAGTTTTATCATCATTTCAAGAACATGAACTCACTCTTAAAACACATGGGTTTGTATGTCTCAGGATTTGATTTACAGATCAAAGATGTGCCCGTGGTCTTAACAGGGTGCACATTGTTTTAATATATGACCTCGACTGTCTGAAATTACTAGCCATATAGTTTAACGCCACAGAGCACTTACAGTAATTGATCGTTTCCACAAATCTGTCACATTACACCAACCAGCTTTTAGAAAATGACAGTTTTATCCATATGGACGCTGTAAAAACCTGTGAGCCCCATCTTTTTTAAAATTAAAATTTTTGGCTGTCTTTTCTAACATTGAAAAAATATCAATAAAACACACGGGATGTTTATATGATATTTATTAGTCGTAGTCGTGCATTCTAGAGTACATGAGATGAAACAACAGGAATGATAAATAAAAACTATAACGTAAGGACAAAATATATAATATTATAAAAAATTACATAATTAAAAACTAAATTTATAAAACTGTGGTCCTTTTGTGCATACCCTATAGTTTTAATTTCCTCCAAGTATTTAAGTTTTATTACACTATTTTGAGGTTCATTTCATTTAAATGAATAAACGCACAAGTACACCACTGACTTGAAAAGGAAATTCTGAGTTTTTTTAAAAATTGGTCGGGAGTTCAGAATAGAAGGTCGATATTGCTCACAAGCCTCCAAGGTGCTTGGCACAACCATGGACAGAAGACGCACTGCATGGTTAGATCAAGCACAATGGGGTCCTGGGCGAAGACAAAAAACGCAGATCGAAGACTTTCCCCCTTAACTTAAGGCGTCCAAGGAACTTAGAATCTTTGTCAGTTGGTTGAAATGTAAACGGAAGTAAAGGGTGAAAATCACTGAAACAGAATATATCTTTTTGCTTTTGTCAGCCAGGTCATGAAGTATTAAATCTCCTAAAATAAATTCATCATCGTCAGAGTATTTTCTGGTTTCTTGAATTTCAAGGACAATCCCATGGCTTGATTAGTATCTGCAGTCCAAGAGTCGAAAAAGTCCAAAGGTGTGAGGGAGGAGATCCATTGACAGATTGTTCAAAAGCAAAGTCACACCACTGATTCACAGGAGGATTAGAAAAGAATAGCTACACAGTTGCGGTTAAGAATATCTGCAGAACGAAAAAAACAAAAACCAAAAAACGATTAGTCATAGGACACACTCACTGCGGAAAAAAAGGGCTACACCCCGACTGCGCACAAACTGCGTCAAACCCCACCCTCCCGCCCTTCACGCCCAACTCTACCAGACACGACTGGAAAAAAGTCTAAAAAACTACTTTTTTATGATACATACATTAAAATATTTAACATTTTAAAGAATTTTTTTTACAGAGGGCCTAAGGAATGCTGGCTTAATCAAATTACTTCTCCATCTGTCTGTTGGGTCTTCTTCAACTGATCAATGGAAACAGAGTTTAAGTAATTCGTTAGTGATCTTGTTAGGAGCCGCAGTATTTCATTTTGTCCAGTCTCTGAAATTTTACTTTATAGACTATAAAATAAGTCTTGATCCCTAGAAATACCAATGGACTCAAGAATGACTGCTACATTGCTGTTGTCCATCAGAGGACATTTGCTGTCTTGTTAAAGTCAAGAAATAACCCCCTCCTGGCAATCGAGTCGTAACCATGTTAACGGTCACTGAGTGCAATGTCAAGAGTCATGATACCATCAAGCAAAGACAGCTGCTTCTCCAAAAGGTTTGACAATCTTGTTACCTTCTCTGGTGTCTCTTTCGGCTCCCCTGGGACATCTTACTAAAATGAGAAGGCATGGTGCAATAATCAACTTAGAGCTCTGGCAACTAAGCCACTTTGTGTGATGAAATTACACCACAGTGCATATGGATGCGCCAGGGAGAAACCCTGCGTTTGTAGTTGACCAAATGGCACGAAAATGGGGGTGCTTTGGGGTGAAAATGGTAGGCGGAGGCGTTGAAACAGACTTCTGTTTTTCTGAACAATGAGGATGTTTGGAAGGGATGCAGTGTGGCTGATGGGATGGCAGGATGGTTTATGCATGGATGATTGTGATACATAAATATGGGTCCTTACCTTGTTTTGGGAGTTTTGTCTTTTGTCAGAAAAAGTAGATGGATTACTTTCTTTCAACAGTTCTAACTCATGCACCTCAGAAATACTGAATTTGACTACTACTGTACTTAAATGTTCTTAACCATTACAAGTTTATGATTTAAAGCAAAGTAATTACATTTTAAAAAAATCTTTAGACAATGGCTCACAACTCAACAAACTATCTATACAATACTACAAAAATGAGACTTTAAATTTCCTGCGACCTCCAGCTGCTGCCTTTGGAAACTCACTTCTACACATCTGGTCTTCACAAGAAACCGATCTTCCCATCCTCTGGTCCCAAAGTCGGTGTTAGGTGCAGCTGGCTGAGGGGCGACGAAGATGACTGGGAGCTCTGAGCTGTGTCTTGGGGTCTTCCAGCTTGCTCAACTGGAGACAGACTGTCCTGGCTGCGTCCTCAGCACCCTTCAAGTCCCCATCTCCTGCCCCTCCTTCAAGCTAGGAGGGGTTGATGATGTTCTCTTTGGATAGGTGCACTGGCAAGGAGGACTTGGTCAGGCTGGGATTGGACGTGGGTTGGGGAGTTTGGGGGGGCCACCGGTTCCGCATTTCATAAATATTAATACAGAGTCCTCCCTCTCCCAAATGGGTAGATTCTTTAATTTTGTTAGAGGGGAAGTGCTTTATTCACTTAATGGCTTTTATTAGTGCCCGGTCTTCAACTCTTTCATTAGCTAAAGTGCTGCTATAATTTACAGGGTAAAAGGGGGTGGGGAAGGGGTGGTGTCTGAGCAGGGTTGATCCGGCTGCTGCGGGACAGGCGATACCCTCAACTACTGCAGCTTTTCCTACAAAGGTGACCATTCGCTTACTAAAGACTGTAGTCTATAACATCAAATAAACTCAGTTTCTTCCTCGTTGACCGTTATAGTGTTGTAGAAAGTGTTTGTCTGGCTTTTTTATTTATCTATGAACCTGGATCCTGTTGCATCAACATCGTTGTTAAACATCCAACACTTAGATTGATCAGGATCAATGTAAACACTAATAAATGGACAATACTGATCGCTTTCATGATAATTTAAATGGCTTCTTCTATATAAGGGGAAAAGTACTTTTGTGGCCTGCATAGCAGTTTTTCTCGTCTAACGCAGGGTCAGTTTGTTTCATTGGGGATCGAGAAATTTTTTCTCTGCTATCGCACATCATATTATTTCATATTCTTCTGGTAAATGCAGATATTCAAGATTGTGAAACCTGCTCTCTTATCTACTGGATATTTTTGCACTGCCCTAAAAGTAATTTGTATATTTTTTCAATCCTATCTTTGACTGATACATTTTGTGTGTAATATTAGATGAAATGTGAGGATCAGTTAACTTAAACAAGCAAAGCTGAAATTATAAAGGCGAGTACCACATCTTTGCAGCACACTAAATGCTCCAAAACAAGCTCACAAAGCTTTGGGAACGCTGAGATGAATTGTATGCGTCAATATTGTTTGGTTCAAGACATTTATTTTTCAAATTTCCATCTGACTATATAATAACATTCTCTGTATACTTATGTATGCACCGCCACCACCCACTGAATCTCTGGCAACTGTGAGGTGCTCAGACACAAAATGGCCGCTACACTTCACGCAGGCTGCAACATATCGACATCAGATAATGCAAGCTTCCAGAAGTGCTCCCTGCTCTGATGAAATGCTCTTTATTTCGCTCTGTGGAGTCTTGTTAGCTGTGAACAGCTGGCGTATGATGTCCCCAGACTGCGTCTGAGTGAATGAACTGATTAACCTGAGTGGCCGTCCCTAGCAGAGAGAGGGGGTGGACCACCAGCCTGAATAACTGCCTTCATCATCAATGTCACATAAATCACTTAGCTGGACGGCGCTTTCAAATGACTTTTTTTCTCTGAGCCAGACTGAAATGGTCGTGGTTAACGCTGTTGCTAAGTGCTGCTGTGTTTCTGGAGGAGACCATGTTACTGTGAGGGAACACAGGATTCAATGATGCAACACTTCTGAGGCAGACCACATGTGGCACATTAGATCATCTTGATTTAAACAGAGAGATAAAGTCAACCTGACTTTACTTGATACGTATATGTTAACACTGAATCACTAGTAGGAAGGCATGATAGCATAAAACATATCGTGATTTAAGCAGGGTGTACTGGACAAGAATTGCGTGACATGTTTTAACATTGAAAGCTGAATAAAAAGACTGAAAAAAGCAAGATTTCTTAATGTTTTTATTGAACAGATCCTTTCATATTTTAATGCAAGCCTTAACCAATATTCAATATGAACTAATCATGGTGTTAAGTACTGTGGGTTCTTTTTAAACGTGACACTTACATTCATGTCATTTTGGTTTTAAATTACAGCAAAAACTGGGTGTCGCATGACAGAGATGCTCTAATGGAAATGGTGGTGATTTATTGAGCAGCTGTACAGAACACTTTGTGATACACGGGCCATGCAGTGGACCAAAGCTCCTTTTATTTTTTCACCAGCTGGATAACGTCTTCATCCTCCAGTACGTGGTCCTTGCCCACTTTTTGGGGGTTGTGTTTCACTGATGATCCCCACACAAGCGCACTGAAAGAAAAAAATATTAAAATGATTACTTTGAGGCAGTCAACAGGATGCATGCTTCATTTTCTGTGAGATTAGACCCACAAAAAAGCATGAAATAGTTGATTAATATAATTATGCAGTAATAAACCCTATAATTAGACCAGAAAATAATTCATACAGATAGTATCATTCTTTCTTTGCTGCAGCAACAATGTTTCTGCACTATAATATAACCTACAGGGTACAATGACTTCTTTTCGTTACAAAGGCTTTCTAATCACACGTGTCACTGTTTGACCCTTTAATTCCCTGGAGGATGGAGAATGTTCACCAGCACTAACGCATCGACTGATTGACGATCTTAACTCCCCCATTTGTAGATGGTGGTGCAACACATCATCTCAGATCCTTATCCGGAGCCTCAAATTAATGCTTATCTGACATACCTCGCCATAAAGAGGGCAATAGCTGTGATTAAAGCGACTGTGTTGTTTTAAACCATTTGATGACCACTTATCATTGTGGTGTAAGTTAACTCTATAAATGCCTTTTAGTAAGAAGTAGCGTGGAAAAAAGATGAACAATATCACAGATGTAAATGATCCTTGCTGTGAACATGAATAAAAACTCACAATGCCAGACCTAAAAATAGCTTTTTGAATGCTGACTCTATTTCTATTTAAAATAATCTGTCTGTATGAACTAAAAATAAGACTTCAGTTTCTAGATATACTTAAACATGTTTATATGTTAAATATCTAATGCTGCGTTCACATGGAATCAGGCAGATGGCGGACGGACGCCTTCTGGACGGCATGGGAGAAAAATCTGATGAAATGGCAGGACGCAAAATAAAACAAACATGACGATATGATGCAATGGTGATGTTGTATTGCTTACAAAGAATGGAATAAAAGATTCTAGGTGAAATTACTTTTGTTTCTATTATTTTATGTGTTTGTTCTAGTAATGTCCAGTAACTGTCCAGATGTTTTCTCCCTGTCTGAAGGAGCTGCGCATTACGTGGTTAAAAATTCCATTGCAGGGGACTGCAAAAAGTTAAAATGTTTTAACTTTGGATAGCAGCGCTGTCTTCTGTCACCATTATTCTCTGTCGGGCTCAGCTAATTTTACAGTCCTGCTCTCATTCACTAAGATGATAATCTTTTTGCTGTCTACCATTTGCCCAATTCCATGTGAACGCAGAAGAACTAATCATTGCTTCCTTTACAGGGACAGTTCATTCCATAATTTAAAAAATAATAATACATTTTCCTCTTACCTGAATTTTTTATTGATCTAAATAGTTTTGGTGTGAGTTGCAGAGTGCTGGAGATATCAGCTGTAGAGATGTCTGCCTTCTCTCCAATATAATGGAACTAGATGGCAATCGGCTTGTGGATCTCAAAGTGCCAAAAAATACAATTGAAAATCTCAACAACAATGTCTCTTGCTAGAAATCATGACCCTGTTACTCAACATAATCCACAGACCTTGTTGTGAATGGTTTTATGTAGGAACTATTTTCTTTCTACTGAGGAGAACTCGCAAAATGTATACCACACAGACAGAAGCGTGCATCTACTGCCAGCTCAAATAGCACCACTGAGCTAGCTAACGTTATAGCTCAGCCGAAGAGGACGACATAAATGTTTGCATCTCACGCTGTCACAAACACGAGCCAACTAACTTGCTCTTTCTAGTTTGGTGGAATATATATAAACTGGCTAAATAGCACCACAGGTGAGTAGAAAAATGTATCTATGAGTTTGGGGTGAACTGTCCCTCTAAGACATGATGAAATAATAAGAAAAGGATGGAGGAAAAAAAAACTTTTGAAGTGAGTTGTGATTAACACTGTGCACATGATCAAAGCTATTTGTTAAGGGTCAAAATTCCCTTTAAAAGATGAAAAAGTCAAATCTACAATACTCACTACTTGAGTTCCTTGATAAGATTTTTGTGAATCTTTAAGCAGAAATCCTCGACAGCTGTTCGTCCGTCAGGTAGAACAACAGGAGATGTGTAATCAGGAAGCTGGCCTTTGGGTTTGGTGTAACTGCAAATGAACACATGAACACAGTCAAATTTTACAGTCTGGATGACAAAAAATTAATTTCTCATACCGTAGTCCTTTTTCTGCACCATTTACTCTCTCTGATCTAAAGTCACACCCCTTGTGGTGACTATATAAACAAATCTTACATGCGCACGAGCCTTAGGTAGTCCCACATCTTCTCCAGCAGGTCATCAAAGTTCCAGCGGTGGTGGGCCGAGATGGGTACACAGTGGGGCACCTTGTAGATGATATCAAGCTCCTCGATGGAGATCTGATCGATTTTGTTGAGCACGTAAATGCACGGGATGTAGACCCTGTCGACAAGAGACTGTAAGAGGCTGCTGTCTATGATAGTTCTGTCATAGAATAAAATTAAAACAAAACACCACCTTCGAAGCACCTTTTTGTGGGTTTCCAGTGAGGTGCCTGCAGGTACCTGACTAGATACAGGCCTGTGAAGGCTTTAATTCTATACAACTGCATGTAGGTTAGTGCAGGTTTGTTTCTTTTTGTTGCAACATTTTACAGAAACTATATATATATATATATATATATATATATATATATATATATATATATATATATGTGTATGTATGTGTGTGTGTATGTATATTTTTTTTTTCTTTTACAGGTTTTATTTATCTTACTGGAATATTGGTGTACATTATGCTGTCTCTGATTCCAGTCTTTTGCCTGTAAAGGCAAAAAGAGCATTTATGCAGGAAAGACTAAATTCTTTGTTTCATTATAACTGCAGGGAGGTGATGCTGTTGCCATGTGAGGTGCCTTGCAATAAAATGCAGAGACACAGCAGAGAGGGAGACCCGGTATAAATGCCCCAACCTACATTGTCCATATCCTTGATTTAATGCATTTGCTGAGTGTTTATATAATTACACTCAGAAACGGTAAATCTATAGGTTTTCAAGTAAGAAATGACAGTTGACTACACTTTATGTATTGCACACGTATGAAAAAATGGTAAGTGGTCTGAAAATGCAAGCGTGGTTTGAACCCATAAATAGCATTTTCAAATTTATCTGCACTGGTCTAGTGGGAATTGAAATAGGATTTAAGATGCAAGCAGGCCACACCTACTGGGAATGACTAAGGAGGGCCCATTCTAGCACTTCAGCAGCTTACCGATTTCCCTCCACCACATCAATGAGGTCATCAGCTGTGGCGTCACTGCGCAGAGTGATGTCGGCGTTGTGGATCTTGTACTCTGCCAGGATACTCTTAACAGTATCAGCATCCAGCTCACTTTGTGCACACTACGGAGAGAGACAGGAGAACAGACATGATGTCGACCGACACAAGACAGTGAAGCAATGGGAAAGAAAATCCTAATCATGAAAATCAGTAAAATAATATAAAGCTAATTTTGCAATTCATCAAAGAAAAAAGAAATGCAGACATTTTGCAGAAGGACAGGAGAATAAAGGTGCAGAAGCAACTAAGTTAAGTGTAATATTATAAATGTCCAACAGAGGGCAGAATTGAAAAGCGTTTTAGTGTTAGTTAACAAGGTGACAGACATCTTATGCGTCTGCAGATCAGTGCAAACCTTTAAATAACTTCTTTGTACAGACAGACATCGATTCCTGAAGGCTTTCACGTATTTGTTTAAACTAATGGGATGCCAGAAAAAATGCCCATTATTAAAACAAACTGACAGTACACTAAAGAAAAACACTGACGACTAAAATCCTGCATGTCAATAAAGAGTGATGGTTTTGAATCACAATAATCTCCCTTTTCTGGCTCATCAGTTGGTTGAATGACAAGACGACAACCAGCATTTATTACTGTCACACACATAACTAACTCTAACCAACTAAAAAAATGTTATCAGCATTGAATTATTCAGTTAATTGACTTGTTTAAAAGTAAAAATGTTGATGAGTTTGTGTTTCTGTATCTAATTAATCTCATTCTGTGTGAGACATACTGTAGCTGTGAAGTTGATGCCTCCTTTGTCCTTCTTCTTGAAGCCGATGTTGGGTGGTTGCTTGTTAAGTCGGATGCCAAAGCCCTCCAGCTCATGTTCTATTAGCTTCTTATGACCAAGAGGCTTCAACACATCAAGCACTATCAGGATTAGGTTGCAAGTTCGTGCCACTAAAACAAAAAGAAGGACCAGACATCAGTAAGAGCAGAATGAATGAATCACATAGAAGACACAAATTGCATCTGCAACCGTTTATTAATAACACTGGTGAGATTTTACTTTGTCTATATGCTTCTGTACGTGTTTGTCATACTGTACACTGTTTACTAAAGAAATTCAATAGTAAATCAAAACTTCATTAAAACTTCATTAAAATAAGCTTGTACCCCTAGAGTAGTCAGGAAACCCTTTGGGCTCAAACAAATTTGTTTAAATCATAGCCTCTAAACATCACCATACTGCCATTTAAAACACATAACAGCACACGGTAATGAAAAAAGTTAAAAGCGTCTCATTGAATGGAACATTAATGCATAATATTGTTAGGGAAGGAACTAAATGTACCAGAAATCATCCTCTGTTTTTTATTTGTAAATCAAAACTTCTCTCAGTCACAGCAGAAACCTCACTGATCATGTAATTACCTGCGATGACCTGTCTGCCTCTGCCCTTGCCATCCTTGGCTCCCTCAATGATTCCTGGGAGATCCAAGAGCTGAGGGAGAAGAAGAAAGTAAAATTAGCACCCCACTGACAACATACCAAACTGAAAACACCTTTGCAGGTACTGTACAAATAACACATTTTTGTACCTGAATTTTGGCTCCTTTGTAGCGAATAACCCCAGGTACTGTTGTAAGAGTGGTGAACTCGTAGGCTGCAACCTCAGAGTACACACCTGCAAGGTTACTTAGCAGCGTTGACTTTCCCACTGAGGGAAAACCAACAAAGCCGATACGAGCATCTCCGGTTTTGGCAACATCAAAACCTACAAGACAAAGAAGAATCAGAAACTTGAATAAAAAAACATCCACTGTGATGCTTTAGATGACGGAGAGTAGTATTGCACACTGGTACTTTTAAGGGAACCAACTGAGTACATATTGACGTTTCATCAGTCTGCATTTTTACAACAAGACCATAGACAAGAGGTTGATGCCCGATAAAAAGGATACATTTGTCAACATTTTGCAACCTAGGAGGAGCAGAGTGTTCCCACAGACTCTCCCTTCACCTCTGCCCAGTGAAAAATACCAACAAAAGGAAAAACAAACTGTGCTAAGTATTTGAAAAACATCCTCTTACCTTCTCCTGTTGCACCACCACTGCCTCCTTTCGGTGTGATGAGTTCCCTCCTCAGTTTGGCAAGACGGGCTTTGAGCAGACCCAAGTGGTGAGCTGTGGCCTTGTTCCTCTGCGTCCTGGCCATCTACAATAATCAGCACCAACACAAAACTTTGTTCAAATGCCTTTAGAAAATCAACTGAAACTTTCAACATCATATACTGCAAGTTCCCAGCAACTTTTTTTTAAATAAGGTCAAGTAAAAATTTAAATAAAAAATGAATAAAAATAGCACGCTGAGGTTTGACAAAGTAAAAGTCGATCCCCACATCATTAATAGTGGCACTTGACTTGGTCTAAAACAAGATTTAAAAAAGAGTAAACCTATCCCATCCTTTAAGCACCTAGCTGGTAGGATATAATTCAAAGATGACTATGAAACATGAGGATCTTAACTGGCTTTTGTTAAAACATTTAATGGGATGTTTTCCTAAACCATTCCTATCTGTATCACCTCCTACTTAATCCAATATTGCACCAGTCTAAAGTTATCTTGTGAGTGGTTATCACTCAACCTACAGAGTTATAGTTAAGTTTACGTTTCTTCTTCTACTTTTTATACACGTCAAACAAGTGAGCTAAACTTCTAGCACTTGTTTACCTGGCCCCATCTCAACCTGAGCCCTGACAGTGCATTTACACTTCCTAAAAGTTTATAGACAGGACTACTTTTATACCGTTTGATTTTTAAATTGCTTAAAGCGGCTTCCTTTGGACACTGTGTTTTTCAGTCAGGCACTGTTACACGCAATTTTAGTTGACCAAGTTATTAAAAGGAAACACACACACTGACACGTCGAAAACAATGTCTGCCAAAAAACGGCTACCAAGATAATTTAGGATGTTTCGTGTGATACGGGAAACACACTTTAATCTGTATGCTAGATGTCTTAATACCAAACCGGTAAAGTTAGCGGTTGGTCACCCGTTAGCCAAACCGCATCTGGAGCCAGCTCTAAGCGGCGTTATGCTAATGTCACTAGCATGTGGGTTATCAACCTCCTCTGATTCTGATTAATGAAGCATTTACGAGGCCAATGAGCACTTAAAGCAACTTTCAATACACGTAACCTGTCAAGAAACTGAGGGCCGAAAATATTTAGAGTAAAACGTAGCCCAGCTGTGGGAGCTAGGCTAACGGTTGCTAGCGTTTACAGCTAGCTAGTGGTTAGCCTGTAGCTATAACGTGACTGATTCATCGGGTTTGACAGCCGGCTACTAATACCTTACCTCATTTTCAATCTCTGCTATTTTGGCGAGTATACTCATGGTGACGGAGATTCCTGAGTACAACCGACGATACCGACAGAAGTTGGGAAGATTTTACATGAAGTTGGCAAAGTTAGGTGTTGTTTAGCATGCACACGGGTCGGGTCCACACCACACAAGTCCCGCTGTCGCTGCTTCGCGGGAAATCTCGCGAGAACAATATGTGAAGCAATATGCCCAGTATGCTGACTAACAGGACATAACACTAAAGAAGAGGAGATGTAGATAACAGAAGTGGATAAAAAATAAAGATAACTAAAGTTAGAGGTAATAGGCAAAAGTCAGACATAATAGTTTCCCACTCTTTTTATATAGATAAGGGACAGAGATGGAAAGTTACAAGGATTCTCTTCTATTCTCTCTACACTACATTTCACTGGCAGGTATTTACTCTGCATGGTTAAGATTTTACATTTAGAAAATAAAACCTGATATACGTTAGGCTGTATAATAATAATAATCAATAATAATCTGATAACGTCATATTTAATGATAATCATAATAATAATGATAATGTGTCATGTGGAACATTTTTTTCTTCAGACTGAGAATTTTTACTAATTTTACTGATTTATTTATTGCTGGTAACACTTATACTAAAGCAGATTTAGATTTTTTTTTACATTGTGTTGTTGGTACTTTATAAGCAAAAGGGTACTTGTAACACTGATGGTCATTCTACTGTTTGCTTTAGAGTGCCAACAAGTTACTGTCTATGGCCAAAACCTACCCTGAATACACATCCACCTCCCTAATTTGTCTTCACTTATTGCTTGCTCAGCAAGAAATCAAGAGAGGCTGTCAAAAAAATCTGATTAAATTCAATGAAAAAGTAATTTTGACCACAACTCACAGTATACAGATATATGCCAATGTAATTATTTTACTTGCAGATGCACACACAAATACACACTTAACATGTTCTATTTAATACAAATTCTCACGCATAATAATAAAAGAACACAGGCCAGTCAAATTGTATATTTTTATTGTTTAATTGTTTATTGTTTAAGTCGCATACAGTATAATCTCTCATTGGTTTCTATGTTGCTGAAGTTTGTGGACTGAACACCGTTCATGTTGTTGACCATCTGATAGACTTATTGGTTAGTGGGAGGGCTGGTTGAACAAGATCAGTGCTGCTGATTTGATGATCTCCTCTGACCCATGCTATGCTCTGTGAACCTCTACAGGTTGCATTAACAACTATGTTCATACAGTGGATATTAATGTCTAGAGGGTATATTGGCCGTATCAGGGCTTTTCACACAGTGGAGATACCCTGTGTGAAAGGCCAAGGAGGATATTTCAATCAAATTCAAAATATCGTAATTAGATTTTTGACAATAAAACTTAATAAATGCCAGCCACTGTTGGTAAATTTACCAGCTCTATTCTTAAATATTGCTCTTCCAGCTCAGCCAACAGCGTCATCTAAAGCCTGTGCTGTAAAACATAAATGCAATCTGAAGAATAATGCAATTTTTAAATAGTCTACAATCAAGTTCAGAAAAGAACCTAATAGACAACTTTGTGTATGTATCTTAGCTCCAGTCCAAGAAATATGAAACCATGTGCTACATATGCTGAATCTGTCGATTCATATGTCCCCGTTGTTGTTTGTTTAGTCATAAGAGGTGTGCTTGTCCTCATCAAAATATATAAAAATAGGCATTTTATTTTTAAAAGGTAGATCTGGTTTCAATGAGTTGCTGTTCAGCATCTGTTTTGCCCAGCTGGGGTGACAGCAAGCATAAATAGCACAGGAAGGAAGGACAAGAGGTGAGACACAGCATGATGAGGCGTAATTACTGAGTTTGTGATCACTCAATGCATTTCTGTAAACCTCTACGAGTCTACATTTATGCTCTTTAGTGAAAAAAAAGGGCTTTGACTTGATTCAACACTAGCCACAACATGAGAATTGACAATAATAAACCCATGCCCAAACATCTCAAATGTTCTTCTTTTAATGAGCAACGCATCTTTATATCATACGTCCGTCAGCATTGAAGTGCATTGATTAAAAAGTAAGTGCAAGTACAGATTTTGATGCATTCATTTTGACTAGAGGAGTAAATTATTTGCAACGTCGCCCCAAAAATAGTCATTCTACAGGGGCACTCTGCAAAAGAAAACCACTATAGTTGATGCTGTTTCTAACCTAAAAGATATATGCTTTTTTCCTCATTTCAAGCTTTTTAAGTTATCTCTGAGTGACAGTGTGCAGGAGCGATTTTCATCTGCCGTCTGCTCTCAGTTCACTCCAGTCCATCAAACACAGCACTTTTTTCCAATATCACTGTCATGCTCCCTGACTGATTTCTCAGTGGTTTCTCAGTTTGCTTTGAGGAACACAGCAACTGAATCAAGCCGGTGGAAGCACAAAGTCTGTGAGAAGCACTATTTTAGTGCAATAGTCTCACACATGGTAACCTTGCCACCTAAAACTGGCTATCTCTGCATAGAGATGGAGTAGAGTTCGTATCATACCCCCATCGATAGGCCTTTTTACTGAGGGAAGCGCCATTATTTGTGTCACCAGAGCAAGGATAACATCATCTTTTGAGGTAATAAAAAACAAATAACAGCATGAAGTTATCCATTAAAATGCATTGTCCCCAGTATCTTGGATTCTGTCATCAGAATTTGGATAATACTTATTGAAACCATAAGGCTTTACGATAAATGCAACTTGGCCATATGATGGCAAAAGTCTTCAGTGGAGGCATTCCCCTTGGACTCTAGCTGCTCTCGGAGGAGGTGGGCGGTGCTGTGGAGGACGACCTCCGTCGGGACACTGACTGTGAGCGCTCAGGGCTGTGTTTGTCATAAGGCTGGAGCTGCACCTCCAGGAAGTCCCTGTGCTGCTGGCTGATGACCTGGCTGATGAGTCCCGGCAGAGCCTGCAAGTTACTCAGTAGAGTCTCCAGCTTTGTCTCCAGCAGGGCAATCCTCTTCTCCATGTCCTCTCCTCTCTCATTCAAGTCCGATATCATGTCATACATGATGTTCTGAGTCTGGAACAGGGGAGAGGAAATACTTTTAACAGGATCATTTTACAAATTGATGTTTATTTTGATGGACATCCTGGAAAAAAATGTATACATTCATTATTAACAAGAAGGATAAAATATAAATAAACACACAGGCATCTTAAAAATACAGCTGAAAGATTCATTCTGAGAAGGAGAGGAAAGGAAATAAAAGTGGCTGTGAGCTTCACATTCACTACATTCTCAACCCACTGTTCAGATTTAAGGTAGGCTTTAAATAAAAAGGGAACAAACATTTGTGGATTCTGACACAAAAACAATTAAAGGACAGGTTCACATTTTTAAAGTCTGTCTAAAAACAATACTTGCATACTTATATGTGCACTGAAACCATTAATTGTCACAGCAATCATTCACTCTTTTAAATGGTGTAAAAGAAGCGATTTAAGTCTAAGCGATGGGGGACAAAATTAACTGTGCTCATATTGTGTAAAAATGCATGTCAAAGTTTGGCTTATACCACAGAGTGCTACAAGAATGAGTCCTAAAGCATAGAAATCAGTTGGCATGTTTGGACTTCTAGTTTCCTTTTCTCAAAGTTAATGTGTTTTGAGGGTGTTTAACAGTTTTTTTGGTTAGATGTCTGAAATAAGGTCTGTGGTTAACACATTTCTTTTCTAGCTATTCTGACAAACAATCCTCTGTGCAGTGATACATAAAATTCACCAAGCCCCAGACACATGACAGTTTGCTGACAGCTGACAGAAGCTGCAATAATGGATGACAGCACATTCAGGTGTAAGTACTACATATTTTTTTGCACATAAATTAATGTATTATTGCTGCATGTGGCTGAGTGGACTTCAAATGATATATGAGCAAGAGTGTCAAAGTTCAAGACACATTACTATGACCAAGTAGTACATCCCAGTTGTGTGCATACTCCATGCAGGTTATACTTTGTGAGGGCAGCTGCATTAAGTACTTAAACATAAAAAAAAGTGCGATTCTGAATGCAACAAGAGCAACTCTGACTGCTGAAGCCTTATATTAAAAAGAAACAATAAAGCAAACATGTATCTATCAGTGTGCATACTGTATGAGAATGTGTGTGTTTTTAGTCAAAGTTGAAAAATGTGAACCAATCCTGTAATCTCAGCATCTAACACAAAATGCCAAATAAGATAGCAGACATGATATCAGTCATCAACAACCAAATAACCAATCAACTTTTACAAGTTAAAGTAAATGCTTTGATTATGGTACAGTCATGGAGTCTAATGCATTTGGTTGGCTACAATTCACCAGCGACTGTCCCATTGATCTGCCGTTTTGGGGGACCAGAGGTCCCACATAAAAAAAATCATCAGGTTATGTTACAACCTTGAAAACCATTTCCTGTTAAGACTGGCTGAGAAGGGCAGATTTAATATGACCAGTTTACAAGACTTCATGTTTCCATGCAGACCAGAGTACATTAGCCTGTGACCTTGGGGAGACAGGAAAGGTGCCTGCTGAGTTTGCATGATGCCTTCTGCTCTTTTGACGCATCACACATCTGTCCACAGACTTTTTAAATAATATATAAACTTAAGCTGCTGCTTTTTAACTCCCAAGGTTCACTCTTCAAAAAACAGTCAACAAAGCACTAAAGAAATCCATGTCACATTCCAGATGAGGTGTGGGGGTGATGCTGCTGGAGGGCGGTTTCTGAGGCATTATTCAGCAGAGGACTAATAATCTCTGGCAGCCTAGAGGCGATGCCATCCATCACTTACCTTGTCCTCTTCTGATTTGAGGCGGGTTTAATGGGATAGGTTGTTTATTTGAATCAGTGAGAGCTAAAGTAGCACTGACACCGCTCAGTGTGGCGACTAGCAGAGACAAGGGTTTCAATGTGTAGTATTACTTACATAAACACTGATCTAATCGTGATTTCTTTGCATGCCTAGATTTCTCAGTGGCTTGCGAATGCAAATAACCGAATACTTAAATGTATGGGTATCTTATCTTATGTAAGCCATCCTTTTAAATAACTGATTGCACGTGGAGCTGAAGTGACTCAAGTCTAGGCCTCATCTGTAAATCATGAAATGTAACAGGAACACATTAAAAAAAGATGCTGGAGACCAAGAAAGGAGGCCCAGTAAACCATGAGGGAACAAATATCACAAATAGAGGATGAAACTGATGGAGCAAGAATATATGCCATTATTATGGATCCACTTCAATTGCATAATAAAACCACAAATTGACACCATCAGCCTATTTCTGAACGAGAGAATGAGAGAGGGAGAGGGAGAAGAGTGGCAGAGATTGTTTTAAAAGCAGCTTGAGTGAGCAATTTTGCAATTTCGAGGACATGTAATTTAGCCTGAATGGCAAAGTTAAGAAAATGCTGCGAAGAGAGACAACAGTGCATCGGTTAAGTGGCATAGAAGGAAGAAACACGCTCTCTATTAGACTGTGGAGGAGATAATGAGTTAAGGGGATACATTGTGATCTGAGGAATTTCACATTGCACTGCAGTGGCGGTGCAGCTGCCAATGATATGTTCAGCTCTATTTAGCTCCATCTTTCTTCTGAGAGCACGAAGAGACTAAGGCGACTCTGCCCTCTTATGGCAACACACTCATATAACAGAGACTACAGCTGAGTGGCGCTGGCTCTAAGCCACCTGATATCCAATGTCATATCCCAGCTCTCACTGCCGTTTTACAGCACGAGGTGATTGGGGAATATGAACTAATACCTTTCATGACACGCTGGCCTGAATCCAGTTTGACTGTGCTGTACGTTTGAATGTCAAAGCTCTTTCTGCCTCTCCCTGCTCTCTTTCTCTGCCTTTACTTCTGGCTGAATCATCAGATCACAGTGTGTCTCCCTTCCCAGGTTACTGTTTCTGCTGTGTCAGGCTGGCGCGCTGCCTGGTCTTTCCCTAAGGTTTGTCAACTTCTGTTTAGTGCATCTGGAGACAAACATCAGAGAGTACATAAGGTGAAGAAAAAACCCAGCACAGACACAAAGGGGGTTTCTCATTACTCTCATTCAGTAATTTTCCGGAGAACAAGTCCTGGGGATTTACACTGTGAAATAAAATGAAGTTATTATTCCAAACCCACAAAATCTCAGGTGAGTGCAGACAACCAGAAGTACACACAGATTTATTTTTAATCACCCTGCGAGCAGCCTGTCTGTTTATTTGACACCTGTAGACTTTGATTACATCAGAAAACAAAACTAATTCAGCGAGTGAACTAGCATGCATTGAAGTCAATCACACACAGGAAATCAGGAGAGTTGTGTGTCCCAATGTGCAATGCAGCAGTAGACTGTTGGTCTAGCTTACCTTAGCAAGGTCCACTAGTGAGTTTGCTTGGTCATTCAGCTTGCGTTGCTCCATTTTAACACTTCTCAATCTGAACACAAGACCATTCAGAACCCAATAAATTAACGCTATCAGAATTTTGTCATTAAATTTGTGCACACACAAGGCATACACACGGAGAGCACTCCTAGGACATGCACAGGATGTGTGTATAGAATGCAGGGGTCAGTCTGTTTTTGGTTGAGCTGCATGCAAGTGGAAAGGAGACCACAGAGGGTGGGAGAGCTGCCACTGAGGAGAATGAGACCAGCTCTACGTCCTACTCAACCAACAAAACCATACTAAGAGAAGGAGGAGGAGGACTCACACCACTCAATAGCTACTTGTCATACAAACTGTTGTATCATTAATGTTCTCCTGGTCAACTTTTTCTGTTTATGTTTATTAATTATTGAGTCACTCAAAAGCCACAGGTATCAAACACTGTTTTATATTAACACAGACTAGAGTTTTATCTTTTGATAGCAGGAATCTGCACACATGTGGACCGTCTTCCATTTGAAACTTTTCAATACAAACATTAAAAAAAAGGCATCAGAATTGAGGAAAATTAAAAAAGTTCTTCACAATTTACTGCTTAAAGGAGCAGTGTGTAGGATTTGGTCACATCTAGTGGCCAGCTGCAACTTTTCCTGTGTGGTAGGCATGCACTCTGGGTTAGAATTCCTTCAGTGTTAATTGTTCAGGAGGCTTTTACTGAGAGACGAATTATCCGCAGAAGTCTCTTTTTCTCAAAAACAAATGGACCATGTGTTAAAAATGGGTAGAGACACTAAAAAAAATTGTTTCACATTAAAAATCAGATTTTTTCTGGTGCTGTTTGGTTTGTCGCAGGCCAGCTGCTAACCCAGCACCTGCTGATGTGTGCTTACATTAGAGATTCAGATGTTCAAGTGTTGTTGTTTTTTTTACAGGAGCCAAATTATCTGCAGAGGTATCTTCCTATCCGAAACAAATGGACCAGGTGATTTAAACTGGTAAAAAAATACTGAATAAAGCAGTTCTACATTAAAAATAAATGTTTTTGGATGCTGTTTGGCTCGTCGCAGACCAGCCACTAAACACTTGCTAATATGTGCTCATGTTATTTCTTTCTTTCTTATTTCTGATAATTTAAGATCCAGATGTTCAGAGGGATTTTAACAGGAGCTAACTTATCTGCAGAGGTCTCAGACCCAGGGATTTAAACTGGTAACAATACCAAAAAAAGCTGTTTCACATTACAAATCAATGCTTCTCCAGTGCTGTTCAGCTAGTTGTTGAGGGGCTGCTAACTACGGTGGCCAATGTGAAACTGTGAATGGCTCTATCTACTAAAGCCAGTGTTTGGTTTGTCTTTTCTAGGCTGCTGTAGAGACATTGTGGTGCAAAATGGTGGATTATGCAGCTGAGGAACTGCTCACTCAGTAAATATAAATGGCTGATTTTAAGGCAACACAAACACGACAATTTTTATTTTCAGGCGACTTTACACAAGAGAAAACATACTAATCTTATTATACTCCGTTTCTGCCAATATTTTCCTAAATCCTTCACACTGCTCCTCTAAAGGAATCCTGTTATTCTTGCATCACAGATTGAAAATGACAATTACATTGCTTTTTCCAGTGACAGTTAACTTGTGGTCCACCTTTTTAATCAACCAAGAAATCCTGCTTGTAAAGTCTGCAAAAACTATCTTTTCTACTTCATACAACATGTTTAAATAATTCACATCTCCTGTTTAATTAGGCTTCTAAAGCCCGTTTTAACTCCTCCTCTCAGGGGGCTCAAAAACAGCAACTGTGCAGTATTGTAGAGTGTCGACCACACGTGGTTTCAAGATATTAAAGAGGGATTTTTTTTTTCCAGAATCACCCACGCATGCTAAATTAAACTGAGCACAATACACACAGAAGCGTCCTGATGCCAGCGTTTCAGATTCTTATAAAAAACCTATAAACTAATGGAGACATGAAGGCTGTTTGAGGTGATTATTAGGTTGTGTGTGAATCGAAGGCAAACAGTAATGAAGATTGAGAGAGGATTAAGGGGGCCCTTAGGGAGGGAGCGGGGTCGGCTAATTAGCTGAGATGCACCCATTCTCATGCAATGCGGGATCATTTCTTTGTTTCCTGAGGACAGGCAGATGTGGAGCGAAGATGACGGGTTAGACCAACAGAGGGTGCCACAGGAGTCACTAAAGGAAACTACAGGCAGGGGAAGGTGTCCTGACAACTAAGGTCCGAAATGCTTCATACAGAGCAGACTCTAAAGACAGAACACTATTGCACTTTATTATTCATGTATTTAAATGAAAAGGAAAAACGAAGGTATCTAAAAATGATAAAAGATAATAGGTATTTAATGTTAAATGACTTTGCAGTTGATGTAAGACCTGTTAAAATTATACATTTCACAGTTGGATGACCATTAGCTGTTAGATGGGGTCACAGGGCAACTCGAGGTCAGGACGGGGAAGCCCACTTGCCCCGTCTTTATATTCTATGTGTCTCTTTCCCTCAGTCAATCACTCCTCATGGGCAGTTCTCCTTTTCAATGGGCACTCTAAATCTGCTTGCTATTCATCAGGGGAAAACGGCTACGCTAAGCTTTTCAATACCCCACTAAATCAGTTAAGGCAATCTCAGTTAGTGCTGCGCCATATTTTTTAGCCTCTCGACTTGCTTTCTTTGTCATGACCTCCCTTTGCCTCATTGTGGAAAGAAATGCTAATTTCTCTCCGGTGTAATGGACAGGGTGACCATTCTGCAGCCCGTCCCTGCTGACAGCTTCATGCCGTCGGTCACAGTCACAGCCTCTTGGGCTCAAACGGGATTGCTCGGAGGCTTTACCCTGACCTTCCTCTTAGGTCACTTTCCTGTTTCTCCGATCCACTGATCTCTGAGCTAACAACCACTCAGTGCCCTGTGGCCCGCTATGATTCCCTCCTCAACCTTGTAGACTGAAAAGGACAGCGTTCCCAAAGGGTATGGTGTGACAGTACTGAGACATTTGACTTGACGGCTGTAATAATGTAAATCATTTGGTTGCATGTCCAAACAGTGGCACCCCCAGAATTTTTTCATAGGGGTGGCCAGATGGGGCCACTGAAAATCTTAGAGTGGCACACCAAAGTGCACATCAGTGAACTTAGGGCAGGAGAAAATAAATAGAGGTGAGGAAAGTAAAGAAAATGGGCTAGCTAAAGTCAGGAGGGAGTGAAAACAAACTAGTTATATAAGGTAAGATTGTTTTTCAGTAGCTGTTGAGCTCTTTTGCAGAAGCGTTTCCTGATGGTTTGTGTTGTTGTTCACTGCCGCATGGTAAATATGCTTTGTTTTGTCAACATGGTATTCTGTTGTTAATGTGCTAACTGGATATCTAGCAGCAAGACTGTTTTGCAGTCTCCCTTTTTGAATGACGATTACAGACTACCGTCATCTGTTGGTATGGAGAGATATTTACTCTAACAAAGCTGCAAAACATACATGCTGGTTGGCCGTCGGTTGCAGTCTTTGCAGTCTGAGACATAGGCGACGTAAGACAATGCAAGAGTCAGCTTTTGTAAATGATTTCTAGGTTTGGTGTGTCTCCTTAGGGGAGACTTGTGGGTACAGGCAGCACCCATTTTCATTCAGATATCTAGAGGTGAGAGTTCAAGTTTTAAAATGGCCATGCCAAATTCTAGGCTAAATTTGGAGCATTATTTACCCCCCTTCTCTATAAACTATGCCAACACTGTTGGTAAAAATAGATTCCTTATGTTGACTAGTTTTACAAGATACCAGTGTGTTTGCACTAGCTTAAAAATGTCCATGGGGTGGGCAAGCAATTGTGTGGGAGCACCACTGCATGCAAATTCATGTGATAAAACTGCACCATCCAAATAACCTCAGGAGTGTTTAAAATCTGTCTGCTGCTAACTCTGCTAATTCCTCTTACTGCAGAAAATGCATGACAGCTGTATGTCTGTTATTATGCTGTTTCCCCGCCATGATAACTCCAGATCAGCATTATTTTTTCCTACTGTGTCATCCAACAGAGAAATGGGAGGAAATGTGGCTGCAAATGTAGCAACAGGCGTTAACAATGGTTCCACACGCCGAAAGATGACCCCAAGCCCTGATCTGTATGAGCATGACTGCTGAGTTGTATAACATGACTTGAGGGAGATTATAAATCATATACTTGTGCTACTGCAGGTCCTGTAGAGCTCTAGTCGTCATCCTTCGGTAAGTGAAAGCACAGTTGATTGGAGTTTAATCAGTGGCTTTCTGATTAAAGATCAAATTCTCATCACATCCATGCAGAAATGGAAAGAAAAACACCCTCCATCACTGATAATTGAAATTCACTCAATATGCATCTGTGGGTGTGTTTACAAAGTGCAGCAAAGATCTACTCAATAATAAGACATAAAAAGAAGGTGTTTGTGCTGGTTATTTAAAGTTGTTTGCAAAATGTTGAACTCGGAATAAAAAATGTGAGGCTAATGTGCATTTTATCAAATTGACATGCTATTCAGTTGAACAGACATCTAATAAAATCCTTCGTAGCAGCTTAAATGAAATAATCTGGCGGCGTTATGATTGTGTCATGTGAGACGATTCAATCAGTGCAAAGTGCAACATTTTTTCGTGACATGAATTTCACTTATCAAATGAGGGAGTGTAATTTTTTAGTCACATTATTGGGTTGAAGGACAAGCTCTCGTTAGCATGCACACAACAGGTCTGTATCTACATGTGAGGCGAAGACTTACTTTCGAGCTCTATTGCATTGTGTCGACACAAACAGGAAAAAAAGGAAACATGAAGTAGACAAATGAATTATTACAACATCAGATAAACATATTCAGATGGCAAAATCTGTTTGCTCAAGTCTGGCTGCTGGAACCCTCATCGCTACACCTCACCTGTGACCAACAATGTTTCTGTTTGTCTCTGCAACCAGCGTGTTATCTCTCCGTGTTTGGACCAGTAGTTGCAGCTCTGCTTGCTCTCTAAGTCTAATCCCCCTTTTTTTCCCACACTAGTCCTGGTTATCAGAAAATACAGTATATCAAAACAAACTTCCTGTAAACATTCACCAACACAACAGTGCCTCAAAGCATCTATGGCCCAGTTTAACAGCTGTTTACACCTCACATCATTTACACTGATTGATGACGACTTCTTTGAAAGTTTTGTCTTGCAGCTCTGAACAGAGGAAACGGGCACAATGATATCTGATGTGATGTTTGCTATTGCCTCATGACAGGTCTAGGATGGCTGCAGGCCTTTTCTGATCCTCCACTTGAGCGATCTGCTCGCTGTCAGGACACTTCCTGTCCGATATTCATCTCACCTAAGAGCAATACTTAAAGCTGTCCAAGATAAGACATTTTGACTACCTCGTGAACAAAACAGATAGAGGATAAAGGTGTGACGGGAGGATGTTGACACCATGCTGAGCAGTTGTCCTTGCAAACAGAGCTGGACGTGACTTTTTCTCACCGAATCTGGTTCTCTATAGATCTAGCTTTACCTCCGAGGGATTTCCATTATTAGGCTGTCCTAGAGAACAGGAGGTGGACATGAGACGCTGTCATCAACACTGCGAATCGCCTGCTTAGGACAGCGGGGACATAATGACTCGACAAAGCAACCATGACAAAATGCTATTAAACGGCACAAATCTGGATGCGGGTTGCAGCAGCAGCAGACACTCTGTGTTTCTCTACCTCTCTGCTTTTGTAATCAAACATCCTAATGTCTCTGAAACATAAACGTATGTTCAAAAGATTCATGAGCAAATCAAAGTTGCACACCACAAAGACCCATATACATACAGAAAACCACAGAAAGCAAACAAACATACAAACAGGGGACATTTCACTTCAGCATAAAGCTACAGAACAACAAAATCATTGCACAGCTCATTACTTATTTTAATAAAGCACTGACTTGATTGCCAGTTATCAAAAGAAGCCACAGACTGGATGTGCTTGTAAGCACTGTAGGTTGGAGAAAAACAAGAGCGAGGTGAGGCTAAAATCGATACTGCTTTGGAGTTAGGTAGCACTTTTGGGGCCCTCGGGGAACCGCTAAAAGACTAGCTGACAGGTAAGTGTCTGACCGGCCGCTGGAAAAGTAGAAACCCACATGTGTCAGCCCTGAGGTCATTTGATTTCCAGTGAAGGAAACACACAAGAGTCAATCTTACAGCAAAAGGTGAGGGAGGGAGAGAGATCAATATACTGCTGTGGATTCTGTTACTCGAGAATCTTTCAAGGTGATTTTTTTTCCCAGGAATACTTGTGCAAAACTGACTATTTCCACTATATACCTACAAATTTAAGGGATTTCTTTTCTGAAATCATTTCTGAATCTCACTTGGCGAAAATGCCATTTTACACCTAAAATATGTAGCTTTTACACTGACTGGATTCTTTTTCATAAAAGGATTCCATGAACCTCTCAACGAATTGCATAAAATGCATTTTTTTTTTACCACTCAGAATCAACAGGCCAACTCATTTTCACATCTGCAAATTTAAAGTCAGGTTAAACAAGCACAAGATCTGTCAAGAAATTGAGCACATATTTTTGCTACAGGTGTCAAACAAGTCAGATTTCAGGTTGGTGTTGCATCAGTTAAAATCAACACTGCGGGATAAAAAAGGCATTAGACCATTGTAAGTGGAGTGAGGTCAGGGGTTCGGAGCGGGGTACCTACTGATGAATGGCTTGGAGGAATTTCCTCTGGTGCTTCCTGACTCTGGCATGGTCCATCTTTCTCACCAGTTTGGTGTTCTTGTAGATGAGCCACGTCTCCCTGAGAACATTCGCAGCTGTGTTTTTCACCTAAAGTGCAAAAAAGAAGAAAAGGAAACATTTGAGTCAACAACGCAGACGGATGAAATATCTGCGATGTCAAAATAACCAAGCTTTCACTTACTCTTTTTGTTAGCTGGGTGTCCATCATAAAATTGTGGACGTGTTTTTCAGCTTTGGTTAACTCCAGTTTCTTTGCCACCACAGCCACCACCAAGGCAGTGCAGCCAGCACCCTGTGAAATACCAAGACAGGACAGGCACAAACATACAACATGCATTTTTACTTATTTTCATTTGATTTTTTTTTTTTCAATTCATGAAATAGTTAATAATAAAGCTTTCTTCTTTCAATATCAGAAATATTGGCTGGGTGTGCACAATGTTTCACCAGAGTTGCTACAGTGGGAGACATGGGATGAGAATCTTGAAGCTCATTGGAAAATATCTACAGCTCAGTTATGGGATTGGTTACATGACAAGACAAATATTTATCTGGGATAAACAAATTTGTCGGTCTAAAATGATATATGCACATTGTTTTGCAAATCTGGGTTTAGTAAGGCTTTTTTAAATGATGAAAAAATATTGGATAAAATAAACAAAGATCTCTAAGTGCTTAGCTAATACTTGATATTTGACTGTTGAGACTGGATGGTATGTTATCTCGAGGAAGAAAAGTGGATCTGTCCAGTCTGCTGTTTATATCATACAGAAAATGAGTTTTATTTTGTTTTCTACTGTCCTTTTTGTTGTGAACTGTGCAATGCTTCATTTAGTAAAATTTATATAGATATTGATTTGGTAAATATAGAAGATGCCCAAAAACATATATGTTATCATGTTATCTGGAGACATTTTAGGAGAAGAGAAAAAAAACTCTTCATTGAGATAATCTGTAAATAGTTGGTTGTTCCTTATGCGAACAGATTATTTGGGATTTTTTTGTTTGGTGGCATCTTATGTCTTTTCCTTTTTCACATGTTTTGTATAGTTATGATTGGAATAGGTATGGTGATCTTGTAATCCCATGTGGAAAATCTTACAAAAAAGCATAGAAGTCACACACATCTGGGCTACTCACTGTAACTGATTTTGGGATCCTTATTTATCTATGAATTTATTACTATTCATTATGATTTGTGTATTCGGTTGACTTCAGATGTATACAGTGTGTTTTCTCCTCCTCTATGAATATTGTTGGACTGAATATGTAAACTCCTGTTTTGTGTTTAATTCTTAGGGATATGTTATTTTAACCCTTTGAAACCTGGAGCAACATCACTTTTCTTGTGCTGTTTTCAGACACCTTTCACAAATATTTAAACCAGTGAAACCTGAGCAAAGAGGTGTGATTTCTTTCAAAAACATCAGAAAAAGGAAACAAAAAAGAAATTAATAGTAAAAAAAAATCATTTCATTATATTATTTTTTGGTTTTGCGTACTTTCCTATTCTTTTTAAATTTTATTAAAACTAATTTTCAGGTAATTTTTGTTGTTCATTTTACTAATTTCTTGCTATTTTCAAGTCATTTTTTCTTTGCCGTCTTCTCATCTGGAGGCACCTCTATTTAGATCTGGCCATATAGATGGTATGACAGCCTCTGGACTGATGTTTTTCTGTGCTTTGTCTTGTCTATATTGTTATGAAGCACAATGTTGTGTATTATATGTATATATGCTTTTCTTTACATGCATTTAGATATCATACATTTGTATGTAATGTAATTTGTAATTTGTGGCGGTTTTATATTTCACCTGGATCATATGATGACTGCCATGTGTATTTAAAGATGGCAACTTTATATATACAGCTCTGTATGTCTGACGAAGTATGTGCTAATTAATTGCACTTATGGGAGCTACAGTGTGCAGACCTTTCTCCATGTTTTTTTTTTTCCAAGTGAAAATCTTGACATGACACAAAAATAAAAAATAAACAAAATTTATGACTGGCAAAACAACAACTGGAGCACCCAGTCCAATTTTCTCACCATAATGCCAGTCAGGAGGCAGACTCCTTTCCCACAGTATGTGTTTGGGACCATATCCCCATATCCAATGGTAAGAAACGTGATTGAGATCAACCACATGGCTCCTAGAAAGTTGCTGGTTATGTCCTGGTTGTCATGGTACCTGTAATAAATAATAAATGCAAAAGGTTGGCCAACCTTCATGCACCCAATGCACTCCAGCTTCACCTTGTGACTAATTCTCACTTTTTAAAAAAGAAGAAGAAAAAAATCCAATGTACTGCATATAAGATTAAATGTGTTGTCAGAATACTGCAGGGCTATAATCTTTTCTTGTAAATCTCTCTATCTTGATGCTCAGACACACAGCTAGCTAAGACGTGTGTACATTATCTATTTTTATGCCTTATCTATGTTTCATGCTGAGCACTGCTGCATAGCGTGAGAAACTGATCCAGGCACCTCTCGCAAGCTCTCACAGTCCATGCAGCGATGATCCACAGCGAGATGGTGAAGACCAGCAGCACAGTGCCGGGACAGATGGTCATGAGGGTCTTCATCACAAAGCGTGTGTTGAAGTTAATCTTGTTGAGTGCACCGATGCTGCGGGATGAGGCGTCCGTGAAGAGCTTGCTGTGCAGCAGCATGACACGAGCGATGAGGTACAGCCGCAGGAACATGGGGATGGACAGGATGATGTCCACGTCCGCATCCGTCTTGGATGGCACATAGGTATAAGCCAAGCGTGCCGTCCAGGTAAATGTGTAGTTCCCTGGGATGGGGTGGATGGCGCACACAAGGATCTCCAGGCAGATGAAGAAGATGCGCTCATATGTCATGGCTATCCTCCAGTCATCAGCTGCGTTGTCCACCATAAATAACTGCAAGGAAAGGGCACGGTGAGGCTGACGGAGGGTAACATTTTCATCATGGTGACACAGGAAGCTACAGGAAATCATTAAACCCCATTAAATACTAAGTCACAAACAGCCTTGAGTCATTAAATCACATTTCTTAGTCACAATTTGGAAAGACTTTGGCTTTTTTTCCCCAGACTGTTGCCCCTTTGAGACAAATGATATATATACACATAACATTATTTCTGACCATATTCAAGAGAACAAAATTGATCCAAATCACTGTGAAGAGCTCACAACATCTGGAGGAGGAATGAAAATAAGGAATAACTGATAAGATTAGGGGAGGATGCAACACACTTTCAAAGCCAAATACGCCCCTCAGATACTGTACGTACAATAGTATTTAATAAAGGTTGCAAAACTGAAATATCATGCCTTTGTTTTTTGGCCTATAGATGTTTTTGTGTGCTTTTCATGTCCTGTAGAGAGAAGTAATGAGTGGACCAAATGTTTTCGAAATTTTAAACTTTTCAAGCATTGAAACTCTTTGAAAACTTGTCCCAGTTACCTCCACAACCTTGTGCTGCATTCATGTGGTATTGAAATAATTTGAAAAGTGAATTCTCTATCATATTTCATGGCTTACCCAAACATGTATTATCATAACTACATACTGGATTTTAATGGCAAGATGTCACCTGTTCAGTTCAAAGGAGCTGCTTGAGGCACATACCCCAAACCATCTCCCTGCAGGGGATTTTTTTTTTCTACCACAAAGGTGTGTTTTCCCGTTTCCTCTTGCCTCGATTGTGGGACAGTTAAAAGGAAGTGATGTGGTAATTACAGCTCAGTGCATTTAAAAAGATACATACTAGTGTCTTTGTACAAAAAACTATGCTGAACAATAGTACGCAGATATGTAGTGCATCGTATGATGAGATTCTCTGGTTTCAGCTTTTTAAATAAGAAGATTTGTTGCTTTTCCTTTTCATATATATCACTGTAAAGTGAATATCTTGTATTTAACTACTGTTTGAACAAAACAAGACATATGAGGACATTACCTTGGGTTCTGGGATCTAAAATTATACAATAAATGACAAGAATTAAAAAAAAATGTGTGGTTTGTAGTAGGTACCCAAAAAGCCATGCCCCAAAAGTTAAGTCGCTTTCACTAGCCTGGTGTGGCTACATATTTTGACAAATAAATGGCAGTGTTGTGCCAAAAACTGTTTCCCTGTCTATATGTGTTTTCCCCTACCTGAACTTGACCTAAAACCCAATCCCCCGAGCCCTAACCATCCAGGGGGGCACTATGCATTAACAGGAGGGAAACACTACACAATAGGGGAATAAATTTAGATTCAACACCTGGCTATTAATTAAAGTTTTACAGTAATTACCATGCGTGTGTCTCCACAACGCCTTTCAAAAAGGCCAGATTAGACCATTTAGTTTAGTAGTTTTTTCAACTACACATCTAAATTCTGCCACAGATTACTACAAATTATTTGTCTCTGCTTTCAGACTTGAATAAAAGGCAGAAGTGTTACATTTAGCAGCATGCAGTTTGCATTTTTAACTTTCAAGTGTTATACTGATAAGAACATCTGCCGCCTCCACATTAGCATTAGCTTCTGATCGCCTGGCCACCCCAACCAGAAGGTAGGCCGTTCCACTAGGGACTTCAGCGTGGGTGGATTTCAGCACCCCTCATCACTCATCTCCACCCTGTCCTCTGCCATCTACAGCAGCTTTCCTCACGTGGTCACCTCCGTTGCTGCTGCTCCCTCCTGTTGTTCACCCCCTCCCTTCTCCTCATCATTTTCAATCCAATCTACAGTTATCTTCTGCCAGAAGATTCACTACTCAGTGTATTCACCCTGAACTAATGTCAGAGCCCATCACTTCCACCGCCGGCTCACTCACAGTCAGCCCTGGTCATGCCTACAGGCCAAGAGCCACTCTCTCAATCCCGCTCCTCTGTCTGAGTTTTACATTTGCTGGACCAGGTTGCAGATTAAATACTATCAGACTGCATTAGCTTCCCCTACATTTATCAAATAATTCCTCTTTTTGACACACCATACTGATATTCCTGCACAGCTGCTCCTGCTCTCTCCACTCAATCACATCAAGGTCCTCTGCCTGCGAACAGGCCGTCACAACTGGCAGTGGATATTTCACAAAACGTTGCTGTCAGCAAATACAAGCGAGGTTTCCTGGCGGCTGTTTTTGCCATGAGAGCAGAAGTCTATCTAAAGGATAAAAAAAGAAAAACTGCACATGATTATATTTTATTGTGCACCATCTTAATATGCTTAGGAATGAATTTTACGATGTCCGGTGACTTCTCAGGATTGAAAATGAAAACATGCACAGACAGGACAGTGTTTGTGCTTACAGTTTAGCGTCTCTGAGAACAGGACTGTGCACGCAGTCAGCTCATCTTTAATATTCAAAGAGTGCAGTTTGGATTTTCTGTGAATTTTTTCACAACTCCACAGATACCTGCTGGCACTACCCATGAGGGAATGAAGAAGATGGGTATATATATTTTTTAAGTTTAGGGATTGTACAGAAATTATTATGGGAAAAGTGGGGTCAGGTAAGGACAAGGGGCATCTGTTTTTTTGTTTCTGCTGAGAGGAGGGTCTCCAAACATTTTTATTCTTTCATAGACAAGATTTATATTTAATTCCATCCTTTTCAAACATGCTGTTTGCTTGAGCCATGGCTCATGAAGGCACATTTTGCCATACACAGCAGACAAAAATCATGTCCCTGTTTCTTTATTTTTTAGTATCTTTGGGGTCAATATACCAGTTTTCAGAAACAGCAGATATATTGTAGATCTCTGTAGTTATAAGGGACTGAACATTATCTCTCTAAAGAGCATGTCGCCTTGGTTGTGTTCTGCATTATGACAAAAGTATGCTAAAGTTATATGTGTCCTATAGAGTGAAACTATGCCAAGATTGTGCATTTTTATCACAAAGGCTACTTGAAACACAGTGACAACGCTAAAAAAACACCCATAATTATGGGCAGAAACACTACTCAAAACACAGTGACGACTCCAAAAAACATCCATGTTTCGTGTCATAATTGCTGCTGCAAACACATCAATGACTCACTAAAAAAACACCCACTTTAGGCTGCACAAACATTGCCTAAAATGTAGAGATGCCTTTAAAAAGTACCTTGTCTGGGGTCACAAATGCCACTGGAACAACTTGTTAAAAAACAGACCCAAGTTTGGTGGCGCAAACACTGCTGGAAATGCCAAAACGGCTCACTAATGAACAACCGGTGTTATTTCTTGGTCTCAAACAACGGTCTGCAGCTTGGCAGCTGTCTCACCCAGATGTCACACCATCCCCTCCACCTACCAATGACAATGAAGTAGGCTCATTTGCTTGTCGCTGGGTAAGAAGAAGTTTCATAGCTGATAACGATATTCTAAACATACTAGTTGGTGTAGCAGGATCTTACCTATATGTATAACCCAGAAAACTGCTATTAATGCCTGTTTAACAGAGAGAAAATGTTACAAATGGGTGAAAAATTATTGAATCACTGAAATCAGTGACTTTTTTTTGTGTTAAAGGGGTGGGGGTCCATACCAAATATCAAAAACCCTGATACAGGTCTCACATTTTAAAAAAGTCAAAGCTTCAATAATCATCATACAGCCCTTAGCCGTAAATTCAAACAGTATTTATTGATTTTGTTCATCAAAACAGCAGTTTTAATTCCATAAGATATAAAATGATATTAATATCTAACACACACTGGAGACACACATCACGACTCGGCATCTCGCCAACTACTCTCCATTTAGTTTAATTTGGAATTTCTCATTATAGAAGTAAAAAACTGTCCCAATCCTGGAGGGCTAATGGGATCAGTGACCTAGATTGTAAATTTAGCAGTGATATGTTACGTAAAAATTGAATTGCTGAAGTAGTCATATTTCTCACATTGAAATGAAAGGGGCTATTCAACACGTTCAAGGACAAAGAAAGCGCCAATAACATGGTGCTCGGCCACTTTTCTCACAGACACACATGAATGCTCCACATGCTGCAGCTTGACAGCTTCGGAGACACTCTGACACTACAGCCGCCCGCTTTGCTTTAACTTCACTGAACCCACAACAACAAACAGGCTTATTATAGCTGCTGAGCCAATTATATGTTCAACAACCACTGTACAAGAAATATCAACTGTCAACAAGCTGGCGCAGAACGAGCTACAGCGAACACATGTCCCCAAACAAACAGTACAACTGACCCACAAAGTCTCTGCAGCTCATTTATATTTATTTAAAGGCCACAATCAAAGTTTCCCCCAAACACAGAAAACACATGAATTAAATTTTCAGAGGCAGTTGTTCATCTCAAATGAGCGACACCGAACTCCTTTAACAAACTGACATCTGTCAGAGAAGTGTGTAACTCTAACCACAGCTCGTCTTGTTCAGCTTTCCAAGTGAGTGTAATGTAGACACGGAAACACAAGCTGTGGCTCCACTCCGCCACGGTTTCTTACTTACAGAATTAAGGCTCTGAAAGCAGCTAAATCTATTGTTTGCACACAGCACAAGCAGCGTTTTCTTTTACATTTTAAACAACAAACCCGCCCTGTCAAAAGCAGTTACAAAGTTTGTTACCTCAAAACAATGTAATTAAACATTTACACGCAGGTTGCATAAGGAAAGCCTACTTGGTGGGTAAAAGCAATTATGGTAATGGATGACCTGAAATACAATACTCAAGGGCCCTTTACCTCAGAGCATCAAATATTCCATGCTAGCAGCAGAAGCAACAGTTATGACGGAGAGGTGGAGGACACACATCTGTAATGGAAAAACCTTAAAGTGTGTGTTTTAAATGTCAAAATACGACACAGAAGAAGGTACTGAGAGTCAGGCCTAAAAACAGACAGCTGACGAGACAGGACACTATTAAATAAGTTACAGGAGTCTTACAAATAATTTAGACACAGCAAGAAAAAGGATTTTAAATCTGAACTAACTTAAGAACATGTCGGCAAATGTTGTAGAATTCTGGCGGTTTGAACTAAAGCAAGATGAAACAACTTATAGAGGTTTAAATCATCCCTCTGTGTGTGTGTGTGTGTGTGTGTGTGTGTGTGTGTGTGTGTGTGTGTGTGTATGTTGGTCAATTTAATATCTGGTGACCAATGGTTTTATCATGTTTTAATATATGTCCAAACATACAGTGCAAAATAACCAATTGCATCTGAAGATGCAGCAAAAATAAGACCATATTCTCATAAGGAGGTGAACTAAACGAACCTCATGACCCCTTGAAAACTAAAATACTGCTTAAGACTTCAGCAAGGAGGGAAAAACTTTAAAGAGAAATAAAATTCTTTGAAGGGGGACTGGTCTTAAAAAGTCACGATTGTATCCAAATCATACAAACAGCATTAACAAAAAGGAAAACCAATTTCAAGCTGAAACTTACAATCTAACTAAGTACTTTACAGTATGACAGGAAAATCTGGGAGCTCATTCAGTTACTTAAAGGTCAGTTTACCCAAATTGATTGAAAAAAAACCTTAACACGTTTATTCATTACAATAGATCTTGATAAAGCAGGTACAATATTTACAGTGCTAAAATTTGTCAGCTGTGGCTGATTGCTGCACCAAATTAAAAGTGAAGGGATCATTAAAGTTATCTTAATCATCCTGAAGGGACCATGAATGTCTGCACCAAATTTCATGGCAATTCATTCAATAGCTGCTAAGAAATTTTGCTCAAACCCACAAATGTGAACCTCATGGTAGTGCTGGCAGAAAAGCAGCCCAAATGCCAGGAAATGTTGACAGTGGCCCTTTCTGAAAACCACAGATATTTTACATTTGTATGTTTCATATGTCTAAAGTGGTGTAACAAACAAACTGACTTTAACACAGGGAGGTGGAGGTGACGGTGGTTGTGTTTTTGCGGCCTGTTACTGTTTTACAAGCAGATATTTAGGCACCAAATGTAGGTGTTTTTCGTGACCTGTAGCGTCTTTTCCCCCTGGGGGTAATGTTACTTTTGTTTGTTTTTCTTTGTTCTTTGCTTTTGTTTTTACAGAGTCAATGCTCCATTTCCAACCAGGATAGTTACATGGAAAGCAGGTATTTCTGGCAAAATCATGATCATTTCCTTAACATAACCAGGTGTTTTTGGGCCTAAACCTAACCACACTTAAGCACAGTGTTGTTGAAATTTAAAGTTGTAATGTATCCACTACATAAAATGGAACGTATCTGTGGTTTGCAGAAACATACAATGCAAACATTTTTTCTGGCGACCGGGCTGAATAAAAGTCTGAGAATCGCCAAAGCCAGCGGGTTACATCCTCTGGAGACGATGAATGTCTGCACAAAGTTTCATGGAAATCCATCAACTGTTGTTGAGAAATTTTGGTTTGGACCAAAATGGTGGACCAGTTGACTGACATTGCCCTCCAAACTATCTGCATGGCCAGATGCATTTATACAAAAATATACACAGTATGTTTTTTTGTTGTTGTTGTTGTTGTTTTTAGTTTTGTTTTTGATGTAGTCATTTTTTGAGTAATTGTTCAAGTTCTTAAATGTGGCCCCTATATTATTATATATGGATACGCATTTGTGTCTCTCTGTACATTTGCATATGTGTGTATCTAAACCTGAATCTAAACCTAATTCTAACCTTAGCCAAAATGTCCTCACTTTCTGAAATTTGTTTTCTTTGCAGTGACAGTAGGTCTAAGAGCACACACCAAGACAAATCCAGACGTCTCTCAGCATTTCTTTTAGCTTGTTTTTATTTCATATTTTCTTGCTAATTAATGACTGTTTTAATTGCAATTAAATATCCCTTTCTAATGTGTTTCTTTTCCATTCTGCCTTGATGTTTTTGATGGTTTTTTTTTTGTTTTGCAGAGCACTTTGAATTGCCTAGTTGCAGAAATGTGCTATAAATAAGCCTGCCTTGCTTTTTTCTGATGGACACAAAATCCAGTCTAATCACTATGAGTGCATGCCCCTCGCTCATCATCGGGAAGTTTTCACTCATGTCCTGAGATCATTCTCCGCCTGCCGCTGTCCTGCGTCTACACTGTGCGGTCTCTGAAGAGCTCACCTGTGATGCTAAGCTGGGTTGGTTACTGGTTTCACGACGCTCAATATAACTAATGGAGTCCAGCTCAATATTTAATCTGTGTAATGTGGAGATGGGAACATATATCTTGTCACTGAGAATGAAATCGCTCAATCTCATTAGTGAATTAGGTTGAGAGGTTCTGCCCGATTAGACATTAATGCAATGCTTTATTTATGATATCAAAGTGAGCCACTAAGAGGCCACTTTGCTGAGTAAATCTGAAGCCGTTGCTGATTCAGTTTGCTTTTGTTTCTGAAATTAAGTCTCACATTTGCATACACATTCTTCTATTCAAGCAAAGTAAAGCCCCTCTGAGCCAAAGTAAAAGCTTGTATAAATCTTTCTTTCTTTAAAGTGTTGCTGCTGCAGCCAACAAATTAAAACCCTAAAATCATCTGCATGTTTAAAGTCACATGCAGAGCCCAGTTTAGTAAATGTGTTCAATAAATTTTTAGTATTCTCAACTCTTTGGGAGGCTGAGTGTCCTTGAAAGCCTGTATGTTCAGTGAAAACATTGAGGTCACCAGCCAGTGGTGGTTATCTGACTCCTGTCTGGAGTCTCAGGTAGAGGACAGATTTCACTGTGAGAAATGCAGAGCGTCTCCTGCAGTTACACCATATCTCTGACACATACACACGCTCACCCAGGGGCGGTCTGACAAGCACAGCCAAGTTTGGCTTTGGCAGGATTCGCTGGCACAGTTTGGGCGATGTGTTGTTATTTTATCTTTTCTGCAGATTGTAAAAAAAATTATAATACCGCGCAACTGTGAAACATCAGCGCTGACTTTTATCACAAAAGTACACATCAAAGACAGAGCAGGCCCCAAAGCATTTTGCATTAGTTTAAGAAAACTCAGCAGAACTGTCATCACAAGGTACAGCGACACAGCAATGGCCTTAACACAAATGCCCCTCGGCAAAGAGCCTTTGATGTGGGAGGAAGAGGAAACTTTCAAAATGTCAGTTTCTGTCTGTTTGGGAATAAGGTGAACTCATCAACCATCTTAGCAGCCAGAACAGGAAGATGCTTCCAGCTCATAGCTCATATCAGACTTTTACAATGACAAATCAAAGTCATGAAGCAGTTACAGACTGTAACCCCTCCATTTTAACTCGTTTTCTAAAGTAAGTCACTGCCTGCCAACGCAGCAAACTCAGCTTGAAAGTCTAAAAATTCCTCTTACTGATCACCAGCTGTTCACAAAAGATATCACTGGGGCTGAATTACACTGATAACATTTGAAGAAGTATAAAAAGATACCGAACAACGACAAAAAACAAGATTAAAGGTCGCATATTTTAATAAGTCAGATTTCATTGTCTTATTTATTTTAAAACAGCTTTAGAAGCTTTATAAATGCTGTTAAGAGAATAAAATAGCTCAATTCACAGAGAAATGCAATCTGTCCGTATTCAGAATCTCAGCATTTATATGAGCCGTCAGGACTTCAGTGAAGTTGTGATGTCATAACTATACTACATAAAGGTAACTGCCGTTACATTCATTTCCCAGCTGCAACAATGATGCAGAGACGCCCAGTGTGCAGATGTGGAAGGCCACTAAACACTGACCAATCAGAGCAGACTGGGCTGTTTTGGGAGGATGCCTCTCAAACACAAGTGTCTCAAACACAAGCAGCAACAGACCCAAACCTTTCCATGTGAACTTGTTTTATAAAGTTAGTTGCTGCCTGCTAACCCAGCAAACTCAACTTAAAAGTCTAAAAATTTCTCTTACTGATTGCCAGCTGTGAACAAAAAAAACACTATTTGTGCTGAATTCGACTGATAACATTTGACAAAGTATAAAAAGATACCAAAACAATATCTATATGTACAAAGAAGCATTAAACATTAAAGGTCCCATACTGTTAAAAGTCAGATTTCATTCATCATAATCATTTTCACGTTATTATACAGCAGGTTTAGGTGCTATATAAATACTGTGAAAAGCATCAAATTGCTTAATCCCACAGAGAAAGGCACAAGTCTGAAATCTAAAACTGTGCCTTTAAGCAAACCATCAGGACTTCTGTGAAACTGTGATGTCACAACTATACTTTATAAAGACAGAAACTGCCACTACAATGCTGTTACGGTCAGTCTCCTGCCTGCAAAAACGGTGCAGAGACACCAAGAGTGCAGATGTGGGAGCACCGGTAAAGGGAGACAGGCACTAAAACCATGTGCTCCAGAGAGTGAATACAGGTATACGCAGGCAGACGGTGCGGGAAAATGTGTCTTTTTTAAACTTTCAATCATGTAAAATGTTTTAGTAGAAACCCCCAATACAAGTCTGAACCTAAATACGATCAGTAGTTATATGGGACCTTTAATATATAAGGACATTTAGCAGAACATGGACACACTGTTTCTCTCTGTTAATGCACTTGGCTCAGTAGGTCACCCGTCACTGCAATTGCAGCACAACAGATGTATCCCTAAACAATTCAAATGACAGCTGGTGTCGAACATCTACCCTGTCTGACCCGACCTTTTGAGTTCTCAGTCACTCGACTGAGGAGAAGTTTTCTGTTGTTATACCCTACAAAAATGAGAGGGCAAAGTCTTTACTGAGTCTGACAAGTGAATCAGTTTTAAGGGGCTAGAAGTAGTGGGGAAATATTTCATCAGCCTGACTTATGCTTCTACATCTGACAGGCATCTGTGAGTACACATGGATGTGCATGCATAATCTATTTCACTGCAGGAGTGAAATTTCTCACATGGAAAAGTGCACTTTAGAAAGAGCACTCTACTAATACCAGAGAGTCATAACAGAAATGAAGTTGGGGGTCACAAACCAGGGACGCCACATCATATTGAATAACACAACAGTAGCGCGTGATGGTTATATACCACATGTTGAGTCACTTAGTCAGTAGGTTTGTGTTTGTTGAGTGAAATTCTATGTCAGAAATCAATTATTTAAAATGACACTCCACAGATTTCTACATGTCAAAATCAATCTAATGGTCACTGGGAGTAAGCACAGCATATGAAAACAGTTGTGTCATGTCTGTGACTCCGGATACGGTTTGAAAAGTCTGTGTATTATCAGCTTGGGTTTAAAGACTGCAGATTTTAAAAGGGGAACTCCAGCAATTTTACGCTTCAGACTTTGTTAAAAGTAGCTTTATGCAACATTCAGAGTGTAACTATGACTCAGTCTGAGCTGGGATTGTTTGCACATGGCTCTCAACATGGAGGTGGCAGACTTGAGAGCTGGCAACTAACAGTGCCAACAACAGCAAAAGTGCTGACAGAGCTAACGGTGTTAACGTGGAGGTTACCTGAGGGTAGATGATATACTTCTGCAATGACGACATTCTGCCACTTTGGGTCATGGCCAGCATTTTCAGCGGTAACTGCCATGTAGGCCTAAGCGCAGTGCAGAGTGGCAGTGATTAACTAGGCAGTAGGATACAGGGAGTCAATGCACTATCATCCATGAACAAGGAAATTTGGATATCAATGCACACAGAGGGATGGTGACTTCATTCTCTGCTAAGGATACCATAACACCACAATGTCTACAGCAAATAGTTGTTTGCCACTATATTAAATCTTGCACGCAACTCCTTGAAATGTCCTAGGGGAGTACTGCTACTGCTTTTTGTGTCTCCAGAGGGAGCTGTGCAAAGCACTGATGTATTAAGAGAACTGGATACAGTGTTGGAGGCAGGACCTCGTTTATTCCTGTGAAAGTTGCTCAGTGATGCATGAGGCCAAAAAAGTTCATCTGCCGCGCATAAAATTACCCGATTCTCTACTCTGCTTTTGCATCCCTGCATCCATACAGCAGGCACACTAGAGACTTTCATTGGCCAAGCAGCTAACTTCCAGTTTAACCCTCCACTAACATGAACAGGCATAAGATGATTTCTCTTGAAGCAATTCTAGACTTTCTAAATATTACTGGACCGAATGGGTCAAATCCCAGTCCTGAAACGATTCATCTTGCAGGGATTTGTGATGCTAAAAAAAAACAATCCACTGATTTATAGATGTCTCTTTCCCAATGTACGTCACCAGGAAAAAGGTTTTTTGGGCACAACAGCATCAAGTGGCGGACACGGAAGGTATAAGGTGCTTAGGACTTGACGTAAAGTCTAATAATTCGCCTTTGATAGTGCAGCGTCGGCTGGATCTGAAGACTACAAGTTTTAAAATTAAACAAATCTGAAAGTATGGCAGTATAGAGAAGTGAGCTTACTAGACCTCTGTAGGTTACTCCAAGTGAACTGAGGCTACATTAGCTGCTGCTAGCATACAGCACTTAAATATATGACTGAACTGTTGGCAGTGAAGTTACATTGTGGGTAATGTAGGCGCCAGGTTTTCACAAAAAAAGGGAATGTGTAACTAAAAACTAACACCAAGAGTCTGAAAAATTGGTGGAGAGCTCTTTCCCTGCAAATGTCTGTTAAAAAATGAAGGCAGAGGGATGTTTGAAAGACATGGCTTTTAAGCAGGCAGCGAGGGTCTAATAAATAATAGACCTGAAACAATTAAACTGAACATACGTGAAGTCAAATCACATTTTAATCAGATGCAAATGAAGGAAGCAGAGAGAAAATGACGGGAAGCACACACATCCGGAGCGACTGTGTGTGCATGTGTGTGTCATTAGCAAGATAGATTTAGAATTAATTTGTCTGTGTGTGTGTGTGTGTGTGTGTGTGTGTGTGTGTGTGTGTGTGTGTGTGTTCGTGTGTGTGTGTTAGCACATATGTCAGTCTGCAGGAACCAAGTAATGACAGACTACCAACAACAGGCACAAAAGCCCCTCAGGCAGGGAAGCAAAGAAGCAGCTGGCATGGTGGAAGTTGAAGCACAAACACTACGAACTGGATTTAAATAGTGAGACACAGTCAGTTTCCAGGAACTGCCTGATAATTTGCTCTAAAGGGGACTTGATGAATTAGAAGATGAACCTTATAATCAACTTGTACATTTAGAGAGAAGCATGAGTAGAACAATAAGTAAAACCACAGTGATGTGATGACATTTTCTGATTTAGTTAAGTGTTTGAGCTTTTACATTTGAATAAATTGTGTATAAATCAGTGTGGAGAAAAACTATGTGTTGAAAAGTGCATCGCAGCAATCAACATGGGACAAACAATTGCCTTAATAAAGTTTTCTAGGTCAGCAAAAGCGGAAACGTCTTTATTTTGGGGAGAGAGAGAGCTATCTAGGGTGAAAAATGTTTTGGATATCGACGTGACTGTCAGAGGAGTCAGGATCAAAGAGGTTTGAAACAGCCTTCCTGTGGGGTAAATATGCAGCTCCTGACAATTAAAGGAGTGGAAAGAAAAACTCGTTTGAGAGCTCAAATGAAAATTTAAGCGTGCCTGTAGTGAAGGAAACAATATTGCTTCACAGCCATTTTTAATGTGTTAAAATAGAGGCTTCAAGTCTTTTAAAACTGCAATCACCGTCATACTTATCAATACATTGTTTCTGCATTACAAGAATATATGAGAAACAGTGACGGAAAGTATGTAGCACAATCCAGTGCATTTAACTGCTTTACTGTGCACAGGGACCATAAATGTATGGCTGAGGCACGACTACCAATTTAACACAATCTGTTATAAAAAACTCACTAAATGGAAACCTGCTGTGATGAGAAATGCAGCTTTGCAGGATATTTGTCACAATTAAACTACATTATTTAACATCTAGAAAAGTTTTCACAAGCAAGAGGTTAAAAAACTCTGAATCATTTACACAGGGTTGAGTAAAAGGTGTGGAGGCCGAAGGGAGGGGAGATTAAATATGATACTGTCATGCAAAAATACAGTATGCTTTCTAATTTATAAACAGCCACTTGGGACCGTCTGCTGGGGAAATGAAAACACTTCTCTCATGCATTGAAATATGGTAATGATGTCTGTGCATTTCTATCATCCCTCATAAAGAAAGGTTTACAATGAGACATCTGAAGGGGGCGACGCATTTTACTGTTGGGCTATTTCAGTGACTGATACTCCCCTGGGACCTGTAAGCACTAAATATACCAACAAGGCTGATGAATATACTGTGGCAAATGCAACTTTTGATGCAAAATATAAGACTCTCATGTTTGGGCCAAATGTATTTTTTTCCACTCTACTCAAACATATTATATCTTGAATATGAGCAGAAGAAAACAGCTGGATCAGCTCCTACAATTCAGCTAAAGGCATCTTAAAAAACTCTCTTGTCCATTAACATGATTAAACACTGTGTGATTCAAGATTTGAGAAAATGCTTGAGTTGTGTTTCTTTTCAAGTGGAGTTTCCCTAAAAGTTGCCCTGGCTCTTCATGAATCAGGGTCATGGATCATAAGGACCTTTTAGGATGTTAAAAAACAATCATGGACATAAAGGAACCACAGTCCTTGATATTGCAATATAACCTTTAAAAAAAGAGTATGAAAAGGAAAATGTCTGGTACAGTGGCATCGTTAGGCCTGGGCGTCTAAGGCTTCGGCCCCAAATATCTTATTAATACATATCATTTAAAAAAAAGAAAACAATATATATATATATATATATATATATATATATATATATATATATATATATATATTCTTTTTTTATTCTTTTCTATATATATACATATATATATATATATATGTGTGTGTGTGTGTGTGTGTGTGTGTGTGTGTGTGTGTGTGTGTGTGTATGTAAAAAAGGACCCGGATCTAATAATCTGTCATGCCAGTCATACTTGTATTTGAATAAATGTACTTATTAACATTTCACCCCTGTTAACATAACATTTAAGTTTTTTTCCATCTCTAATTAATACATGTTTAATAATAGCATTTGTAAAGTGTTCTGTACTCAATGCTAATTAATTAATCATATTTTTCTCGTAATAATGTATAATTAATCCTGAAAGTTTTTTTTAACTGTTTTTAAAGGTTAATCAGGTGCCAGAGTTCATAAAAAGCATGAAAATAATCAGAACAATTTTTTAAAAAAAATCCCTGGGAAGGATCCCCCCGGACCCCAATTACCAAGGTTAGGCTAAGCCCCCAGTGTCCTTAAATCCTAGAAACACCCTTGGTCTGACTCATGAAAGCTTTCTGGCAACATACGTCCCCCCTGCAGAAAGTGGCACCATTAATCGTGTGACTGTTCAACAAAGACACAAGTGCTGAAGCGCAGGAAGGGAGAACTGTAAGTAATGCAACAATGCTCTGAGGCAAGGTCATAAAACTGTCCAAGTGTTGGAACATTTTAAGGGAGGTTGACAATCTAAATTCACCCACTGAGCTACGTGAGGACTTCCTAAATCTTATCAAATTGTAGAAATGACTGGTAATGTGGCTTCAAAAGAGGATGATCAGTCGCAAAGCCTCTATTGCCATTTATGCAATCACAGGTCTGTGCAGGTGTTTTTGTAAAACATCCAGTGTCATGCACTTTAGAATAAAGAAAATAAAAACAATGCATATTTATCATTTAACTGAATTGTCCCACACTGCTTTTACAATAAGTTATTTGCAGATTTTAGCAGGTCATTAAAAAACCTCTAGCAAATACTCATTTTCTCCAAAATACCAATGCTATTTGTGACATCCAATAAAGTTGCAATGGTGAGCTCATTTCACAATAAATCGAGCATTCACTGTCATAGCAAACTGCTGACCCTTTAACACCCACAGTTAGAGAATGAGAAAAGTGTTACAACATTACCTGTATCTCTCTTGCATGGTATATGATAATCAGCCCCAGGAGAATGATTGTAGAAAGGCTTATCAGGCATTTTAGAGCTAATGAATACAGGGACTCCTGGAAAAGAGCAACAACACTAAAGCCAAACAACACACAACAGCATGACATACAATCACATTCTCATGGTGGTAAAACAGCATTAGTGAGAAAAATATAAAAACATGAGTAATAAATCAGCCTCTTACTGCAACAAACATGATATCTTTTGTACTATTGTGGCTCATGGTTGGACAGCAGTGGGCCTTTTGGCCTGCATGTGACAGTGTGACTACATGGGACACTTTGCAGAGAGCCAAGACTTCTTATTTAAACTGACTGCTTTTCTATAACACTTTTGGCTTAAGTTTTTTTTCTTGCTCAGTCAGTCACATGCTGCTAAATTAACTCTGCACGGCATGTGTAAATACGCACCTTTCCATAGGCTCCCCATGAGAGTTCAGTCTCTATAACCATAACAACGATCCCAAACATCCCAAAGATTAAAGCATAGTCGCTGAGCCGCTTCCTCTTCTCAAACAAGGCCCTCCTGTGCCCGAGCTTTTCCCCAATGTTCTGGTTTTTCTTTTTCCCCGATTTGCCGCCGCTGTGGCTGCAGCCTCCCCCTCCGTCCCCCGATGCGTAAGGCATCAGTGTGGTGGAATTATTCTCCGGCTTGGATACTAAAGTGTCCGACGCATCTGCGGCTGAGATGGGCTGCAAAGGCTGGGACTCGGAATCAAACTCGTGTATGTTTCTGCGGGACGAGCTCAAGTTGCTCAGCGGCCGCATTACGCCGCCGTTGTATCTGCAGCTGCTCATGGCTATTTCATTGTAGGAGTTACTGTCTTTGTGGCTGCTGCCCAGGCTGCCCCGCTGCCGATCGCGGCAATGCTGCTGCTGATGGTGAGGATGATGATGCCTGGATGAACTACCATGACTAGAGGGTGTGAACTCGCAGACGCTGTACTGGCAACCTTGCCTCGAAGACGTTTCCGAAGGTGTCCTTAAAGTTCCCACAGTGGTCGGCGACGTCCCGCGAAAGACGAGGCTTTTTCTCGCATCACAGGTGCAGTTATTGCAGGTGCAGCATTGGTCGTGCTGCTTGCCGAGTCGATCCTCCCGCCCGCAGTAGTGCTGGTACTTACAGTGCTGGAGCTGCTGCTCTGGAAAGAAATCGTTCTGCAGCTGCAATGGGGTTTCCATGTCAGTGCTGCCGTTTAAAGCAGCAGTCGGGTACCACAGAGCACCCGACGAAGGGCGTTATGGTACTTACGGGAGGACAGAGCCGCTGCATGAATAGACCCATTTCGGCTCCGGTAGGCTAGAGTGTGAGCGGAGGCTCCGATTGGGCAGGGGGGACCAAAACAACTGTCTCGACGTCATGAAAAAGGTTGCAACCATGAGATGTGAAGCCCAGCCTCAAGAAAAGAAGACAAAGCATTTTTTATAATGAATTTGGTAATCATTTTTACAGAGTACTTCATACACAAATGTAAGTTTAGCCATGAAAAAAACTATTATTCTCGGTGTTCTTGTTTTTTTTTATCGTATAAAAACACTTACTGATTGGACATACAAAAAAAGGCTATCAAGACACTTCACATTTGTCTTATAATATTTGTATTAAACGTCATGTCCCACTGGCTTTTTGTTATTGTTTTGTTTGTACACTTTAAATAGTATACTGGATTTTTGTCCTGCAAATGAATAATGGGGGAAAAAATGAAGGACAGCCTTATTTCATCAGGATCAACAGAAACTACACAAAATTATTGTTGTTTTTTGAGAGCTACTTGCACTTTTAACTATTTATAGCCTAAAGATCTGAACTTAAATAAACAACACAAATGAAGCACCTTTCAGAAACTGCAGCCAAAAATAGTGTAAAAGACGAATTTTCTTAAAAAGTGTAAATTAAAACATGTAGAAGGTGCGTTCCCTCATTTTTACTGTTGTTAAATGTTACTGCATAAGCACACCTCTTCCATTCAAACAGATATAATTTATGCTGTTGCACACAACACCCACTAGCCAGGCCTATTCATAAATCCATGACTGATTTTCCCATTTATTGACTTCATAGGAAACACACGTAGCTCTCTGTCACCCCTGATTTACACGGTGCTGCTTCCATTCAGCCCATTGGCCGCCGACCACGTGACCGTGCACACAGGCCTGTAGCACCTACATGGCAAGACTCGTGTCTGCAGCCACAGATTGATGTGACCGCTGGTGGCTGCGTTATTAATGGAGTAGAAGAGTTATATCACCCCGAGGAAATACAGCCAACTGCCCGAGATTGAGCAGCTGTGGAGGCATAAACCAAAGGCTGAAACCCAATCATCCACACGTCCCGGCGTGTGCAGCGGCAACAAATTTAGTCTTAGGGCTGTTAGAGTATATTGGAGTTATGTTTTTGTAGTTGTGGTGGGATTATACTCGGAGCTGCGCAGTTTGCTCACAAGGCTTTCCTCGCTTCAGTTGCATTGGAGTCGTAAACTTCTCTCTCTATATATCATCCAGCAAACAACAACAAAGAATCTAAACATCTGCAAAGTTGGAGAGGATGAGTTTGAAATGTGTGCATGTGGTATCATATTATACAGTACAGTTTTTTAAAATACGAGTTATAAAAGTGTAGCTGTCCGCGGTGCTGAAAGTCAGTCCATCACGAACTAACTTTCAGCACCGTGGACAGCTCCACTCGCTCATTGATCACTACCAACCCTTTAATAAAACAAGCCCTCTGCACAGGATCGCAATGCGCACTTACCCCCGATTGGCTGGGTCTACACACCACGTGACACCTCCCACCTCCATAGCTTTTTCTGCTCTGTGTGTGTGGAGTCCAGTGAATGAAGACAGTCGGCATAAATTCAAGCCACATGTCGGCAACAGGACGGTATCCTATCCAAGCAACATGTTAGTATTCTGTGGGACACAGAGAGAGGAGAGAGCGCTCGAGATTTGTTCATTTTAGCTGAATGGTGTTTTTTCTATATGGTGTTACAATATGTGGAAGCATACACCACACTTATGCCATTATTATCCATTCATCTTGGTAAAGTAGTCTGTGTTTACCCCCATTTATCTATATTTAAGCACATTTAAAAGGTGATCTGTCTGTCTGTCCATCTATCTATCTATCTATCTATCTATCTATCTATCTATCATAATTTAATTTTAAATCACAGATTAAAATCATCTTAAATCCCACATTATAATCTCATTTTCAAGGGATATCTGATTACATGTTTTTGAAAAAACAGGGTATTCAAGAACAATCATATACAATAGAAAAACAGCAACGATGTATAAAAACACCCAATAAAAAGCAGAATATAAAATAAGATAATATCAGAATCCAAAAATGATTTATTGACAAGTATGTTCTTCCAAACGACAATTTGTTTTAGTTCTCGGTGCATACATTAAACATGAAAGAAACATATTAAGCAGAGAAGAAAACAAGGCAAAGTACTGCAGCTCTTAAGAAGTTAAATATAGAATAGAAAATAATGTGCCCTAAAAATAGCAAAGGTACTATAGCACCACAAATATGTACAATGTAGATGTTTCTAAATGAAATGGACAGATTTGTGCAGAATATGCAAAAATATTAAGCAGGGGATGTGCATAATAAAAATCTATGTAATTATTAATATATATGCTGTATGTATACACACACACACATACATATATTATGGATCTGAGATGAGTCCTATGAGAGTCCTACAGGCCGGTTATTCATTCAGTCAGAGATTTATGATCAATGCACTATAATTAGTTGAAGTGCATTTATATTAGTCATGCACATATTATTCATTCATGCTCTGTGTTAGTGTATGTGGAACTGGTTGTTGCTCCCCCTAGTGTTGAAAGTGACTGAAATGTCTCACAAGAGGTGTGGAAAAAAAGAGAGTTGCTCGCTCACAAAAGGAGGAAATTTTTAGTAATTTATCTACAAACTGACTTTTTGGTTTCTTTTTTTTTTTAGGGCAGAAGCACACTTAATCCAGATAACACATACAGTATAGTGAAGTGAAGAAAGACCTCCAACAATCACACATTGGCTATTTTAGGAAGTAGGAATCAACAATGCAGACTGACAGCGTAAAAATAAGAAGGTAGAGACAGTGGTGGAATATAACTAAATACTTTTACTCAAGTACGGTACTTAGGTACAATTTAAGGTATTTGTACTGTACTTGAGTATTTCCTTTTACGTTAATTTATACTTCTACTCCACAACATTCCAGTGGGAAATATTGTACATTTTACTCCAGTACATTTGTCTGATAACTGTTGTTAATAGATACTTTATGTTTTCTGATTATTAACACAACAAAATAAATTACATATATTATAGATTAAGCTACCATTAAGTCATCAAAATTAGTCCCATCCACATCAACTGCAGCATTTAAGTGATATGTAGATTAAATCTTTTAATTAGTATAATCTAGTAATATATTATAGATTATCTTTAAAAAGGCCACTGCACAGTAAGTACTTTTACATTCTTTACTTTAGGACATTTTGATGCAAATACTTTTGTACTTTTACTTAAGTGACATTTTAAATGCAGTACCTGTAGAGTTTTTCTACAATGTGGAATGGACACATGCATTTAAATATACTGTAGTGTGCACCATCACGAGAGTAAAAGTAGGCAAATGTTTGCCCCACCCCACCCCCACACTGCAACACCCTCTCATCCGCAGTCCTCACATATTGCCACTTCGCAGCGGACTTAGGCATCTACATATTACACTCCAAGTATCCTTCTACATCTGCTATTTATTTTCTGGGATGCTGCTACAGTGATGTCAACAAAAGCATATGGTGAATGACACTGCTCGTGGTTATGTTTAGTAAACTAAAAGCACATGGCAACCAATGCCGGGCAGTTCACAGCGCACTGTCACTGCCCCCAAAACCCTCTAAGTGGTGTTTCTTCTAGCTACAGTATTATAGCCTGATACCTGTAATTGTCATACATACAACATTAGGTGCAACTGTCAATGCAATGAAATGAGGCCCCGATGAGCCTCTTCGCCTGGCACCCTCCAAGAGTCCAAGATTGCCACTGTATAATGTATAAATATAAAATAAATATAAATAAAGGGGAATTTAATAATGTATCCCAATTAAGGTTACAAAGTCAAATCCCACATACTATATTTAGGTGTGAATGTTTAAATGTAAAGGTGTTGTAAAGAGAATCGCTGCCATTAAAATGGAAAAACATTTTAATACACATATATACATAGATTTATTTTATTCTGGTGGGTGACTCCAATTGAATATCTGATGTAGACAAACAGATATTAGCTGCCTATCTTGAATATTAATGCCATCTTTTCTTTCCTTTAGACTATAAATGTCATTCAGATCAAGTGTGGTTTTAATCCTCAAGATAAAAACGATTGTTAGGCTCATGAATAAGAAGTTTGCTTTCAGAGCTGTGCGGCTCTGTCCTGCTTTCTGCAGCTCTCTCCTCCACCCTTCTGATGTACCTTGAAAGGGAAACATAACGCTGTCTAACACAATTACAGAGTCAGCATCACTTTACTCCCCACCTCCATGTGTTTACCTACTGGACTGTGTTTTGATCAGTCTGACAAGTAGGGAGAAAAATGTGGAGTGAGGCAAGTAGCAGAGTGAGCTGCCTGCTTAGGTTGACAGAAACAGCCTTTCAGATGCTCAACAGTCATTTCCCAGTTTCCTTCTGAAGAAGATACTGGTCCATTAGAAACAAGAATATCAAGAATATCCTTGACCGCGATAGCTCCTTTATGAGAGTTGTGACAATTTTTTACCAGCCTTTTTCCTGGGAGTCTCCTCTGTACAAAAAAAGTATTTTTCAGATGGTGTTTCACTTTGGAGACAGTGTACATTATTTGTGTTACCAGAGCTGGTCCTACCTATTCAGCAATATAATCAGTTGTTTAGGGCCCTCAGGTCTCCGTGGGCTCCCTAGAAAAGATTTTTTTTTCAATGAACAAGAGACAATAATGAATAAGAATTGAACTGCCTAAGCATAAACTAACATTAATGCAATTCTTTTGCCAAAACAGCAAGCTCAGAGACAGTTGAAACCATAGACTGTATAAATAATGGATGTAGTTACCGTGACGTCACACGCTGGTTTGTTCGGCATTCGCCCCCATTGGGATCTTGTTTGTTTTTTTGGTTTTTTTTGAGCCAGAAGTGATCATATTTGGACGACAGGCTGGAGCTGTGGATGAGTGAGAGGTGGATCTGACTCATCTGACTCGCCATTTAAGCAGCCCTGCCCTTAAATTTTCGTAACTTTGGGCCTAATAACATGGAAACAGGTGAATTTTAAAAAAAACTCACCACCCATACAGTTGTCACAAATGTTGAAATATCTATAGAGAGAAACAGTTTTTGTACCAGGCTGTAAACATGTTTATTTCTGCTGCAAAGTTAGGCATTTTAACATGGGGGATTTACTCTGTTTTGGAGTCAGCCTCAAGTGGCCAGTCACTGAATCACAGTTTTTGGTACTTTGGCATTGGCAGCATTTTTCAGTCGCAAAGGTTGCCGCCTGGGGGAAATTGAAAAACACATTCTCACTCCTAACTCATCATTTAGCAGTTTTTTGTAGTTTATGCTTGTGACTTGACTTGTGTCCTTTAAAATAAACTTAGAACGAAAGCAAAAACTTGTTTTTAGGTTTACTTTCTGAGGTTTAGACAACAAAGTGTCAAGTCAATGTCAAGTCAATTTTTTTTATAAAGCCCATTATCACAAAACACTGTTTGCCTCAGAGGGCTTTACAGCATACAACATCCCTCTGCCCTTAGACCCTCACATTGTCTAAAGAAAAAAAACATCCACTTTAGTGCAACTGTTACAATTACAGGCCTCTGTTCTTGCAAAGTAATACATTTTACATCATATTGTTTTAAAATGTGATATGTTTTTAAACATTATATGGCCCTGTCCCAGTCCACGGGACTGTAGCACCTCAGCTTTACTGTTATCACTGTGTGCTTTGAAAGTCACCAATATGTCTTTATACCAATGTCACCATGACAAATTCCTCTACATTTATTATTAGGAGAAACTTTGGCTGTTCGAGGATCATTGATCGCTTTTAAATTCCCAGGATTATAAGGCAAGAGATTGCTTTTGTTTTGTTATTGTTATGCGCAGGTTTCATCTTGTTTCAGGACTTCTTTTTAATAACTTGATGGCCTCAGGTGACTTGGACTCGACAGATAAGAAAGATCAGAGCAGTGACTGACATCAAGAATCTAAATGACGCTTTTGTGTGAGACAGAAGACAACGAACTGTGTGGTTTGAAAGGTTTGTAAACTGGATGCCACTTGTCCATTTGTGTATTTGGCAGCTTTGTATAATTACAACATTTGTTGTAATGGTTTAACTTTGCTCAAAAGAAGTTTTTGCCTTTTTTGCACTTCATGTGATTTATGTAAAACAAATGGTTTATCTCTGCCAATAGAGTTGCTACATTTTTATTTTTATTTTCTATCAGTTGTAGTGAGTGTGGTAATGCATGTGTCCTCTTTAAAAACACAAAACTGAATGACTTTGTGTGCTAATCAATAAATGTGAGAGGAACTCTGACGAGATACGAGCTGATTATCAGGAAAAAAGCATAAATTAGTTTTGTTGTGTATTGTTTTAAAATAAACATCTGTTGGCTGAGCCATATGATATATATCTTTATTTTGGTCTAAGCCTTTCTATCCTTTTGACCTCACAGCCTAAAAATCTAATTAAGACAACATCATGATTGCTGTTTTCAGACAACACTGCAGTCGACTTTCAAGGTTTTATAACGAGGCCAAATAGGGCATTGCCTATAAATAGCTAAACTCCAGTCCTTGAGCAAAATAAAATAGCTTCTGTAGTTGCTATTTTTGAGTTTTAATTGTCCTTTTACCTAATAGGACTTTTCACAGAACTTTTTTATATAGGGGTCCTAAAAGCTAACAAATGTCTTTGCTTGCAGATATGGATCTTGTTAAGTTCAGTCATAGAAAATTTGAATGGTCACATGGGTGTCTGACAGTTTAAAAGTCATATGGAAAAATATTCCCACTGTGTATCTGCACAATTCATTATTAAAATACAGAGAAAGCACCAGAAAATGCTGATATTTTGTTTGACCAATAGAAAGTGAAAAGGCTTTTGCTCTGCATATTGTTTATGCCAAAGTGGAAAATAATGATTATTTTACTATTATGTATTCTTAGTGTTGATGCGGTTCATTATACTGATATAATTTTATTACTGTTTATCATTATGTTTTTCTAACAGCCGTGACTGTTAAAAGCTTATTTACATATATATAGCTGTTTCATCCATTTTCTGCTGCTTATCTGTTGCAGTGGCAGAAGGCTGAGTAAGATAGTCCCAAGCAATTGCCACAATACATGTTGGCATTGTACCTTTCTGCAAACCACAGATGTGTAGACATTTGCACTTTTCAAATATATGTTGAAATTTTTATGTCTCAAATTTAAATTTTAAGTTGTGAAGATCCTGTTATTAACATGGTAGTTTAGGCACAAAATAACCTTGGTAAGGGTTGGGAAAACATCATGTGTTGGTTTAAAATACCTTTTTTGGTAGCTACATACACAGCTGGAAATGTCTCAAACTCTCATCAAAAAATAACCACTTTTCTTGCATCTGGAATGTCAAGCAACAGTTTCCAGCTAATCCTGAGGAACCTGAGGTGTTCCCAAACACATAATCCCTCCAGTGTGACCTGAGTGTACTCTGGGGTCTCCTATCATTTGGACGAACCCAGAACACCTTCAAAGTAAGACACCCAGGAGGAATCTCAATCAGATGCCTGAACCACCTCAATTGGCCCCTTTCAACATGAAGAGTAGTGGCTGTTCTTTGAGCTCCTATCTCTACCCTATCTCAAAAGGTGAGTCCAGCCACCCAACGCAGGCAACTTCTTATGAGAACGACCTTAATGAAAATGGCAAAGTCTGTCATTTGCATTTTTAAAAAATCATAACATGTATATAACATTGTGAGAATGATCTGCCAAAACATGCCAGGCCAGCAGTTCATGGGTTAACTTTGTAAAGACACACCACAGAAGAACACCAAACACATGCGCAAGGTGATGTCACTGCTCTCACAGGATCTGCGCATTGCCAGTTTATGTGGCGACAGAAGGGGTTGTGTTTCAAAAGATTACACCCTGGAACCTGGTTTCAAAAGTTTGTATTTTCAGGCCCCCAAAAATGTCGTTGTAGTGTGAGAAGAAGCCCAAACCACAACAAAAGTTAAGCATTTCATGTAAGAACCGTTACTGTGTATATGGCCCCTTATTTTGGCACCTTGTATCCATGATCTAATTTTCTCAATCACCACTCAAAGCCCCTGGCCATAGGTGAGGATTAGAATGTAGATATGATAAATCAAAAGCTTTGTCTTTTGGCTCAGCGCCCTCTTCAAAACAATGGTTTGGTACAACGCCCCTGTTACTGACACCGCACCAATCCACCCTTCGATCTCATGCTCCATTTAACTTTCACTTGTGAACAAAACCTCGAGACACGTGAACTACTTCACTTGGTGCAGAAAGTAATTCTGAACCTGGAGTGAGCAATCCAGCATTTTTCGCAGCAAACAATAGCCTTCGAGATGCCGTATCTCAACCCGACCTGATGAAACCGACAGAAACACATCATCTGCAAACAGCAGAGAGGCAACTTTGTCCCTGGACTGGAGCCTGGAGATGCTATCCTGTTTTGTCATACCCAGACCTCTCTTTGAGACCGTTTAATCCTTAGAAATCTGAGCGATTTGGCTTTATTTCATTAAAAAAAGAGAACAAAAAAGGAAAGAAGTCAATGACTGCAATGAGAAAATAAACAAGAAAATTACCTAAATTTCTTTGACAGAAAGAAAGAAGAGTAAAACAAAAATAGAATTTATATACGTACGAACACCCGAGATCGGAAGAGCGTCGAGTAGTAGTTCACTTGGTGCAGAAAGTATATATTATATATTATATATAATATATCATCTCAATGCCGTTTTTAACTTTAAATTATAGATTTTGGGGGTATTTTTCCCTAGTTATTTGATTACTTTTTTAAAAGTTGATTTTTAAGTCATTTTTTGTTACCTTTTACTGATTTTTTTTCCTCTGCAATTTGCGTGACATTTCATGCCAAGTTGCTCATTACCTTTTTTCTTCATGTTTTTGAAAGACTTTCAGAAAACTAATTGGGTTTAAAGATTTAAATACTTGTGAAAGGTGTCTCAACAAAGCACAAGAAATAGGATGTCGATCCAGGTTTCAAGGGGTTAATTCTGCATTCAGATTTCTGTGAAGCCTCATTATTTGAGTAGAGACATACGAAGTCCTTCAAACTGTAAGTTAGCTGAGGGCATACCAATTATTTTATAGACGTTCCTGTAGCTCAGTTGCTTAAAATACTTTAACCTTGGCTAAACTCAATAAAAATCAAGATAATGATTTTTAAAAAATCACAGCCATACTTTGGACAAGCTATTCACATTGTAACACACTATTTCCTTTTTCAGATGCAACCTCATAAAGTATAAAAGTGCAGTATTGTGTTTTCTCACCCCTCTGGCTTGTAAGAGTGGTTTTAGGTTCAGTGTCCTGACTGATAACAATGAGAAGAGCCAGAATTTATTGCTGCCAACACTGGCATGGGGAGCTGATTCATTATTAAACCTGAATCAGTCTATTTTTTGCACCCACATGGGAGAGCAGCTCACCAATCATGCACACAACATCACTCATGTTCTAACCTCACTTACTCTTACTGACTAATTAGATCACAATGGAAATCTGTAAAACAGTAAAAACACTGCAAAACACAAATAGTAATGTTCACTCTGTTGCCCCAGTACATGCTGTTAGTTTTGGGTTTTTTTTCCCTCCAGGGCTACTATGCAATGCCACAATATAATCTCATATAAACTACTAATTTTAGTTTGACCATTGGGGACCAATCAGTGATGCTCAAGGAAACCAGCCATTCAAAAGCAAAACTAGTAGAATCAACAAAATACCAAATCACTGAACGATTTCCTGCTGTCTTAGTAGCCTATAAGAAGCCATTTTAACATTTTTGGCCAAAGGGAGACTTAACATGAATTATTTCAAGTAAATATAAGATAATGACCAAATAAATGACAGAATATTAACAATTAACTAGCTAACAAATGGTCAGAACGCTGTCTAATATGCTTTTATGTTAACTGTAAAAAATGATGAAAAACTATAAACACTGTTTCGTGTCGACCGTTACAGACTCCCAGACAGTCAGCTTTTTCTGAGAAGGAACTGAAACAAAAGTGAAACTTATCTGTGCACTCTTAAAAGTCAGAGTAATAGACAAAAACAGTAATTTTACCTCACTGAACACAGGAGCTGCTCACTGCCTGAATCAGCAGTTTGTTCGTGTTATTGTGTGACTTTCGAAGCAAAGCCACAATCGGCTTCAATATAAAGATATAAAAAGACAAATGTAGGACAGGATACGAAAACAGAAACTTCACAGAGATGAAATAAACTGTTGCAGTTTCTGTCACAAAACTCAGCATAACATAGGCAAAACAAGTTTACTGCATTACACAACACCTTCCTCCATAGAATCCCGAATATTTTCTGACCTAACATGACTTCAAATGAAAACCTGTATGAGGTCACACAGCCTCCGTTGGCTTGGACATGAACTGAAGATGCCAGCATGCTGTAACCCCCAAATCGCCCTCAGATGGACACCAACAGGGAGGCCAAATAGAGACAGACCAAAGCAGAGTGGGGAAGAACCGTTGAGGCTGAGCTGAAGGAGATGGGTCTCTCATGTGTCTGGACCCAAGCTGTGGCCAAAGACAGTCGCCAGTGGCAGAAGAAGATTGCTGCAGCCTTGTATCCCACCTCGGACTAAGAGGATTAACTAAGTAAAATAAATTCACCCAGAAAATATGTGAAGGAATAAATAATAGACAAGGCAGCAAAGACAGCAAACAAAACACACACAAAAGGGTTAAATAAATAAGAAATGAACTGTTTAAAAGCTGGAAAAATACCTTCCGGAGGTTAATAATTGTGAAATTGCATTTTAAGTTCAATCTTTTCCTTCACGTTTCACCAAAAACCCAATGTCACCCGCCTCCATTGTGCTGGAAATTAATTAACCATGATTTATTTAGCTTTGAGTCATATGGACACTGGATACATGACTTGAATAAGAAACTAACCTGCAGCACTCTGCACCTGTTTTCACTCCAATTCCTCCTTTAATGTCCCTGATACCTGAATCCAGAGGGCTTTAGGGCGCGTCACACCTGACAGAAGAGCCGTTTGTGTTGAGCTGGAGATTTACTGTCAATCTGATTTAAGTGCCACACTCAAGGGCAAGGGATGGCACGGTATGCAACATGGGATTTTGACTCTCAGGTTTCCAGTTTATTTTCCATGAGCAGAGTGATATTGCAGCTGTGCTGGTTCTTTTGTAAATTTGGAGAATGGGCAGAAAGCCTGCGTGCATGGGTAGGAATTCACAGCCTAATTGTTTTGTCTGTCTCGTTACTTTGTGCACAAGTGCATTTATAGCCAGATGACCCTGGACGACTGAGGATAAATGCAGTGGTGTATAGTTTACATAGGGGGGTAAACTGCGATGGCCCCTCTCTCTCTCTCTTTCTCTTGCTGGACCACACACTTGCTATGCACACAATACATACGGAGTTGGGAAAAGACTCTGCCTTATCTGCAGCGTTTGTTCAGTCTGCTATCACATCTCCTGAGACTGTATTCGCAAAAACAGATATCTGAATTAAAAGTTTTGTCACAAAATTAGATTATTGCGTATCCTCATGTATTTTTAAGTGGGTATATGGAAAACCAAGAGCTTTCTTAGTGGGTGTACATTGTAAACCTGCATATCACATAGACTGGACTAAGGTAAGATTCAAAGTGAGAATGTGTGTTTACTGACAGTCACACTGATAACTGTGCAAAGACAAGAAGATTGCCTGCTTACTTCACAAAAACACATTTGACATATCCAAACATTATTATTAACATCAGCACCTGTTAAATTCTTTTGTTAAACCTGCTTTGTCTTCAGCTGTACCAGTCTGTTTTCTGCCACTGGAGATTAGAAAATTGATCCGTCGTGACTGGCACTTTGAGGACAAATTTGACAAGCTTGGCACGTTTTATCTTTGAATTTCCGGTGTGTACATTTGTGTGCACGTCAAAAAAAGTTAACCTAAATGTACAAATAAGAGTCACCGGCAGCATTGCTCAGGTGTTGTTTCTTGATTTACTGCTTTGATCACAGCTACACTGATGAGGGTTTGTCCCAACGTCTGACATCAATACATGGATTTTACTCCTTCATCTCTTCTGGTCTGTAACCCATCAACCCATCCCATAATGATAAGAATATGTGTCTTACATCTGTCACAAATCAAATAAAATACAGAAAGTGACAAAGTTTTTCCAGGAAAGTCCTCTGAAGTGGCTATGCTGAGTTTTTAGCCTTACACTAAGACAACTTGATGACAGCCAACAGCCATCGACATTGTCAGCAGGCAGATAGCTCAGCTCAGCATTGCTTTTTTTTTGCAGGACAATATCTTTTTTATATTTTTTAATCATATACGTAACTCCAGTAATATTTGCCTGGGTCAAGACCTATGAATCCATCTGATTTTGAGATGACTGATTGAAGATGGAAAGGGAGTGTAACAAGATGGCAGTTATGTCTGATATTAGGCAATATTGAGATGTTTGATCAGTGGATTGGCTGATTTTTTAAGTTTTGGACGATGCCAAGCTTGGTATTTATACGTTGAAACAACGTGATTTCTCTCAAACTCTTAACGCAGCATTATGTGGTGGTAGTACATAATGTGTCAACCCTTTAACACCTGGATCGTCATCAGTTTTCTTGTGGTGTGTTTAGACACATTTCACAAGTGTCTGAGAAAATTGGTTTAAATTATTTTGAATAATTTTGAAAAAAAAGGCAATGAGCAACTTGGAAAGAAATGTCCTGTAAAGCTCGAGCTACATGGACAAACATGACATCAATCCTCCCATCTAACTTATCTATTTCCCAAAATGTCAAATTATTCATTTAGGACATACATTTATTCAAATCCAGATAGATTCAAAAGCAGAGAGCTAATTAGTTTTTAGTCTGTCTCATTATAGATATGCTTCACTTGTGTGTGTTCTTCATACTTCACGTGTTAATCAGATAGATAGTGAGTTCTCCTTGTGGAAAACTGCTTCCCTAAGAGTTTTTTTTTAAAGAGCTTTTTATGACAAGTTGCTTTAAGTCTGATTGCTCTGCCTATCATAAATGAAACAGTAGAGTTAATGAAGTCACAATTTTCTGCATTTACGTGGTTTTTATTACAGCTTAAACTACTTAAGGTCTTGATTCCTGTTATGAAGGGCACATTTTGTAAAAGCATCAGTTGGTATGAGTCACCCAGCCCGGACTGCAGTTCACACTCAGATAATGAGAATATAGCGAGTGTGTGTCTGAACCTGAAAAGCTCCTTGTAAAGTGAACCTGTGAGCCATTCATTATTCATCGTGATCAAGCGTTGCCATGACTCTCTGTCTACTTGGGAGGACCTTACGAGTTTGGCACGACTCCTTGTGAGTGTCTGTTTCTGCTGCCAAGTGTTTGTGTGCTGGCCTGAAAAAAGAGGCCTGACTCAGAGAAGCATACAGTGTTTGTTAAGAGACACATGCTGAGAACATCAACTGTGCTGCTGCCACCTCATGGCACATTTAAAGTCAATGCAAGAGACTCACAGTGACAGAGGAATCCTATTTTTGGCAAGCTTTGATAATGTGCGTCACAAATTAGTCACTCAAAGAATTTTGGGGTTTGTTTATGAAGAACTTTGTTATACTTGACCAAATACTTTAAAAACAAAAGTAATTTCATCAAAAGGTTGAGATATCAAATATAGCTTTGACCAGTAGTCACTCCATTGTTACAAAACAGAAAATGACACTTTTCCAAGGTGTTAACTTTTACCAAATATTATCAGACTGTGTTGGATATCAATATAATCGCTGCCGTTAATAAAATGTTGGCAGACACTGTGTATAAGACAAAAAAAAGATGCTTGGATATCAGTAAATGCCATTTTGATAATTATAATAGAAAATTCAGTTCCTGAGAAAATGCTGAGGTGACATTTAGTTTTTGTCTAAACCAAGAATACGTTTATTAAAGAGTTTAGCAGGCTGACTTCAATGAAGGCGCACTCCGGTGATTGTTTCATTTCCTTCAGGGGGCTCATAACAGATAGATTAAAACAAGACTACGAGTCCACAACTACATGAGCTGCTAAGTGAGGCTGTACTGAGGTACAGTGCTCTTAGAAAAAGGTTAACAGTATTAGCAGGCTGTCATTAATATCATTGTCATGCTTTGAGCTAATTTATAACATTAAAATGCTTATTTTTGGATAGAAACAAATATGTGTAATAACAGAACAAAAGTTTGCAGGTAATTAATGCAATTCACCAACTTGCTACTATTGTGTATTTCTGTTGTACATTGTACGTATTGTGAATACAATGGCTGTTTCACAAGATAAACAGAAACGATTCAAGAACTAGTGAACTAGAGCTAATTTGATGGAAAAGGGGTCCAGAGCAATGATGGAGTGCCTCAGGTGCTCTGAATAAATAAATCCTGTGGTACCTTCCAACTCACATAAGGAAAACAGTCACTGGCAAACCACAGGCATGTCAGTACGATAGGCTGTATAAATAATGGATGCGACTGTGACATCACCCGTTGGTTTCTGAACTGCCATTCTACAGCCTCGAGTTTGGCATTTCAGCCATTGCCATCTTAGTTTTTTGAATCCAGAGGTGACCGTATTTGGATGAGAGGTTGGAGCACTGGAGGAGCGAGGGAAAAATTACTGAGAGGCCAAGGACACTATAGGTAGACAGCCTGTCACTCGAAGTGGAACACACTTAATTATGCTTAACTTTAAGCTTTAATCAAAAGTAAATGTCGGAGTTATATAAAAGTTAACCGCCTGTACAGTTGTCATTAAGGGGGAAATTTGTAAATTGTGAAGTTGAGCATTTTAACGGGGGTTTCTCTGGGGATGGACTAGCTACTGGAGCCTCAAATGGCTGTTTAAAGAACTGCAGTTTTAGGCACGTGTTGGCTTCATTTTTCAGCACAGGAGGTTAACGCTTGACAAATGGAAATAATACATGACTTTCATCCTGAACACTTTCCCACACCCATCAACAGCAACCCTGTTACTTGGGAAGCCCATTAAGAAAACAAGCACAGGAGGAGAGATGAACACAATAGTTCAACATTTACAGCAATATTACACTAAACTTGACTATCACATCAGTGACTAATCAATGCAGTCGAGTGCATGATAATGTATCAGCAATAATGTTATGTTTTCTTTATGTCTGATGTCGAGGGTGGAAGCCTGAGTAAACAAGAACCACCTCATGTGTTACAGCAGCATAAGTAGAGTCATAAAGTAAAAACAGTGAGTGACTCAGTAATGTCAGTTGCGCTACATTATCTATCATTTGCTAACCCACATTAACCTTCATAAAGCTAATGATCATATCACATCAAGTAATGCTGTAGGAGTGATGTGTTACTTCTGTTTTTTAATTAAACTTTTCATTTGAAGATTAAGAAAATGTTATTTTTCTTTCATAAGTTACATTACATTTATACAAAAACAGTGATCTTCACGGCTTTTAGACCACTGTATCCTTCACACACTGGAGCTGCAGTCACTGGTTCATAGGGAGCTTAAAAGAGAAGAGCACACACACATCTCTGTGTTTTACTCACAGTATGTGGCCTGACAAATAGTCTCCCAGCTGCTCAAAATAACTTCTATAAAACAATAAAGTTGGCCGTGTTCAGCTGATATGCAGTTGAACAGCTGGTCTTTGTGTACATTGTTGTTATTGAGGAGATCCGGAGCTTTGTAAAATGTGCAGTGTAAGGAGTTTGAAACCAGTCTTATTTTTTCCAGTATTACATGCAGCTAAGAAACATAGTCTTCCTCATCCAGGAACTGTTTTGTCTTTCAAAAATAGGACAGTGTAAGTTGTGGTGGTTGAGGTTTTTAATATGATGTTACAGTTTCACAACCGAGGATTTAGGTTGGCTCTTTTGTGATCCAATTTCAGGCTTTTCCATTTCCTCTCTGTTTTCAGTGGCTATAAAACCAGTCATCCTTCTCCCCTGCCTTTGGCAGGTGCAGCATTTTCCCCCAGTTCCCATTTATAATCAGTGTCTGGTCTCACTTTTCCCTCCTCAAACACAATGAAGCGCATCTCTATATTTCTCACTCTGATCTCAGTGGCCTAATTTCTCCTCCTCTGTCTCTGTTGTTTCTCTCTAAATCTGAAGGTGCGGGGTGGCACTTTGTAGCTCGTTCGCCAGGATGTCTTTCATGTGCCTTACACTGTGAGAGGCCTTCAGGATTTCAACCAAGCCAGCACTTTTAGCACTTTTACACAGGAACAAGTCAGTCTAGAGCTTTGGCTAATTGACTGAACATATTTGTGAGTTTCCAAAGTTAAAGATGATACACAATGGTCCTGTGATTCTCAATAATGTTGACCCATTAAGAAAAATCCTTTACTGTATTAAATCTTTTTGTATCTTTTTTTTAAAAATAGACCATTTTATAACCTACAGCGTGTTGTAGACAGAATTGAAAGAAAGTGGAAGGATTTTTTTGTCATTTGACCTGTACAAAGATAATTTTGTTTCTAACCGTGCTAGCATTGTGGTCTGTCAGTTTGTCACTTGAACCAGCCTGAAATATCTCGACAGCTATTGGATGGATTGCCATGAAATCTGGGTTAGACATTTATGGCGCCCACAGGATGAATCCTGATGACTGGTGACGAGGCTGAAATTTGTAACTTTTAAATTTGGTACTATTTTAATTGTATGTCAAGACTAGGTGATTGCATGGATGGAATACTAACACAAAGGCTAATGATCAGGAAGAGAATCAAAATGACAACAAAGAGACACATAAAGGCGCAAAGAATACAAATGTCTCAGTGTGGTTGTTTTACAAATGACCATAAAGCAACACAAATCACCTCAAAAATACCCCAAATGACCTCAAAAAGACGTAAATGACTACAAAGTGACCACAAAAAGACACTTAACCACCACAGACTGTGTGTCTTGCTTGTATGTAGAAGTTGCATATCTATGCCAGGGGCCCACTGTCTCAATCCACCCATGGGTGCTTTTATTTACTTTTATTATTGACAAATCATAATGTTTAAATAATTAATGTCCCTTAATGATTCTGTATGTTTTTAATTGTAGTCAAGAAGGGTAAATAATTATACATCATCAGTGATGACTCATTTGTCCAATGTTATTGTGCTGTGGAGTAGCATTTTGCAGCATCAGCCAATTTATTTTTGAGTACAGGTTACTTTTGTTTATAAATTCATACAGATGGCATGTAAAAATTGCTCACAATGCTTCTGTTTTCACGCAGTGTCAGCCACTTCTGCTTGAGTCAAGCTGTAAATAGAGCCTCTCTGGCAGCTGCGAGGGCTTTCATCTCCTCCAGGAAACAGTCCTCATGACAGGTTTTTAGAAGTTTCCGTCTCTCAGAGGTCTGTCATCCGAAGCCACCACCTCCCACAGACAATGCAGGACAGCCATCACCAGCTCTTTCCTGGAGGTCAGCTGTGTGACATCTGGCTTGATAGTCTGCCTGACACAGAGCGTTACCAAGGAGGTTTCTTTATTTTAGTTCGATGTCGGCCTCAGTAGAATCGGGCTTGTGTATTTAGCTATCACAAATGCAAGGATGTGCCTGATTGCATCACTTGGGTACAAGGACAAGAAATCAGGTATCTTAAAGGAATTGTTCAATATTTGAGAATTGCATCATCAAATTCATCATAAGCTTCTGATCATATGAGACCATATAGGCTCAGGTTGTAGCAGCAGACACTTTTTTATGCTTTTGAATTCAAATGTTTCATTTGAAGAGGAAGAAGTGTTGCTTCTTCTTTCAAAGTCACATAGTGTTGCATTGAAGTCAGTGATCTTCACAGCTCTTAGACCAGTGTGCTTCACACACTGGAGCTGCAGTCACTGGTTGATAGGAAGCTTTAAAGACAAGAGCGCACACACATATCTGTGTTTTATTCACAGTGTGTGGCCTGACAAATAGTCTCCCAGCTGCCCAAAATAACTTCTATCCAACAATAAAGTCGGCCATGTTCAGCTGATATGCAGTTGAACAGCTGGTCTTTGTGTACATTGTTGTTACTGAGGAGATTCAGAGCTTTGCGAAATTTGCAGTGTAAGGAGTTTGATATCAGACACATATGTATTATTATTATTATTATTATTATTATTATTATTATTATTATTATTATTATTATTATTTTGTAAGCTAAAAAACATAATCTACCTCATCATGGGACTATTTTGTATAAAAAATAGGATAGTGTAACATGTGGTGGTTGAGGTTTTTAAGATAGTTAATAATGTGATCTTAAATTAATTTTTAATAATTTAAGAATACATTTATTCACCTTCTTGCAGAGTTAGATGAGAAGCTCAATACCACTAACTGCCAGCAGTCAGTTAGCTTAAGGGATAAATATTTTTTACATTTTCTGTCCTTTCCAGGTAATCCTGGGGAATTCTCTTGTTTTTAAATGGATAGTTAGGATCTTTTCAAGTTAGACTCGATAAAATACTTATCTGTAGTCAGTGTTACATACAGTAGATGGAGGTTAGTGCGCCCCAGGCTTAGCCTCATTTTAGCCACTTTAAAAAAAAGCCTTCCTAAAAAATGTCAGACTACTCTCTACTTTGGTTCTACATTTTCTGAACTGTTCTGTATTCCTACACAAAAGCCCGAATGTATTACGCCACAGGTCAGCTGTTGGGGAAAGTGTTGCACGTCCTCTGACACAAAACGTCACTTTTCTGATAGTTTCTACGACGGTGTGTGCTTGTGTTTTTTTTTTTCCTGGCTGTTCAAAGACGTGAAACCTTCTGCGGTTAGTTTCACCAAATATAGACATCAACACTCCACCTGCAAGACTGAGACAGTTTGGTATTTGCTCTTAAGTAAGATTATATAAACCCACCGCCAAATAGGCCAGAGAGACACTTGCTGAAGAGCACTGCTGTACACAACCGTTAACGAAACGACTCACCAAAACAACCAGATAAGTGTGAGAGATGACATCTTCTGATGCAGAGAGACTTGAGGTTGTGTTGTAATCAGGTCAGACTCATGGCAGCAGTAGCTCTCCGGGTTTGTGAGCGTGCATTTACAGTTTACACGGTTAGCTTTCTTGGCATCCAGTTTCCCCTTTCTATTCTTCAGTGTCCCTGTTCTTTTGTATACTCTGGTTTACAACATTATCCTATTGTCCTTCATTGTGTCCATTTACTGCATCGGAGGGGTTACAGGGTTTGGTGGTGTCTAGTCAGAGTATCTCAAAATTCAGCTGGTCAGTGTACACAAACAAAAAAACTTAAATTAATGCAGCACCATGAAAGCTGAGTCACATTAAACTTTTAGCTTTTGTTCTCTTTTTGTTTTTTAAATGATGTCTCCGGGCTTTAACACAGTCTCTGTCTCACTGTCTCACAGAAAGCAAACACTTTTAACAACTTTGTGGGTGTAAATAGAGCTGTGTTAGCTTTTGAGCCACACAACCATTTTTCCAAGTTTCATGTTTCTCTAAGGCAGTGATACTTAACTTAATGGCCAGCAGGATACATATGGTTTGAGAGTGCATCGAAATAGAGCTTATTTATTTCTAAAAATGTGCCAGTGGAAGTTCCCTTGCACCTCCCCAACAAGTCCTAGCTAATGTTCTCAAATCCTAAAAACGTGCTAAAATCCTAGAAATGTTCAGAAATCCTACAAACATCCTAAAATCCAAACAACATCCTAAAATCCTAGAAATGTCCCATAATCCTAGCAATGTCCTAACATCTAAGAAATGTCCTAACATTCAAGATACGTCCTAAAATCCTTGAAATGTCTAAAAATCCCAGAAACATCCTAAAATCCTAGGAATGTCCTGAAATTCTAGAAATGTGCTAAATTTTTTAAAAATGTCTTAAAAGCCTAGAAATATGCATGAGGCTGCCGTGTTTCCCTGGTATAAAACATCCATTAACATAAACCTGAGGAAACCCATTTCTCCATAGATGGCTGCTCTATCACTCCTAGCTCCTAATTTAACCCTACAGACAATCAATTCCTATTTATACTTGTCACTATTACATTACTAAGTTCCTTTGGTCATTTTTCACCCAGTTATTGATCATTATTGACTCTTCTCAGAATGTATGATTCCCTTGTGTGTGCCTCTCGGAGTAGCCATTGCAGCTCACACCGTGTACCTTGTTGAATGCGCCCTGAGGAGGCTGCGAAGGGTGGTGGGTGCGACCCTCCCTACCTTCTTGTCCTTGGGGAAGTCAGTGGTCAGCTGCTGGGGATCAGGTGAGGTGGCTGGCGTCATGGATACTGTGAGTCAAGCAGGTGGTGGCAGGTTCAAATAACAGCTCACAGGTGCACTGAACTCTCCTGAAGACTCATGGTGTCCTTTCTGTAGGAGGCAAAATGGATGAGATCCTGATCAATGTATATGAAATTTATACCAGGGTGTATTATATACCATTTATACAGAATGTTTTTGGAGCCTCTATTAAGAAACCAGATGTCTGTTTTTGACTAATCCAGTTAAAATAAATTATACTGATATTGTAAATTGCAATCTGTGAGGTGACCTGCTCACAGATTTGCAACATTACTTGCTTTTACAGTCACTTTCGAATGAACAGTGTGACAAAATATCTGATGATTGATCCGTTTCTGTTTTTTCACAAAGACCATAAACTGGGGAAAAAAAAGTCTGTCTGGCTTTAACTTTACATAAAAATCCACCTACTAGCACATAAAGCTCATTTAACAAAAACTTAAATGCAAAAAGGGGCAATTTGCTATTTTACTGAGGGTTAATCTGCTTTACTATTTCAACCAGCTGAGACTCCAGAATGGAAAATGGCAAATTTGCCTTTCTACAAGTTTATGTACAGATAAAACAAACAATTACACTGTGTACAGAGCTCAAGAGCCACTTAAGCTAACCTGCTGTAGCTGTAGCTTAATATTTACTGCACAGACACCTCATGGTCTCAATCTTCTCACCTATACCAGAAAGCCAAAAAAGCCCATTTCCCCAAATTTCAAATTATTCCTTTGAGAGAATATTCTAAAATCTCTAAGGAAAAGGCGTTAAAATCTTCAAACGTAAAAGGAAAGCCAACCTCAGTCACTCATGCACACAGCAGCAGCAGGAGCAATGTGAATGTTATCTTACTGAGCCTCAACCCAGTCACCAGAAAAAATGCTGGCACTGTACATTTCTGCAAACCACAGACATGTTACAGTATGTTATTATGTAGCAGACAAGTTGAATGTAAAATATTCTCAGGGCTATATGGGTTGTATAAGTGATTTTCTGGTTGTCAAGAGCTCGGATGAACACTATGGCTATGTTCAAGCACAGTGAGACACCCAGGAATCCACTTCAGTTTGGTTTATTGCAGTATTGCATTAAGATGTCAGCACAAAGTAATGCTGATAGTATACAAAGGGAGCCAAAATCAAGACCTCTAATAAGAATTAACCCAATGTAAATCACTGTAACTCAAAATTACAAAACTCCAACATTTAGTTACTTCAAATGAAGAAACTCACATTTACACTCAGGCAAACAATGCTGCAGTGAGCCCACGGTTGTGCTGCAGGCAGTGCAGAAAAGAGCAAACACCTGACCTCAATCCACTATATATGGGCTCTCAATCAAGCCAGGCTCTTCCTCCTTCCCGCTCCTTCTCCAGACAGCTCCCCCTCCATTAAATAACCTATTTCCATCAGTGAAGTTTTACTGTAATATCCCTTTGACATCCTGACATAAACGTTAGTCCTTCTATTATTTCTTTGTAGGATTTAGGGAAACAGCTATGGAAAAACCCATTCCTCTAACCTCACAGTTGTCTCCACCTGAGACACCTGTCCTAATGTTAGAGCTCCCCCCTGTGGTTTGCTGCTGTAAACATGCTGTGATGTTGCAGTTCATGATTATTGCAAAAAGTCCTGCATTTCAGAGGGTACATGAAAATGTCGGCTGCACTGACCCTCCTCACCATTACTCTGTGTCTGTATGTGAGTCAACAAAACACCAGACACTGTTTGCGGCATATTTCTGCATATTTTGCTTAAAACATGACAGGTGATGCCTGAGAGCAACTCAAAATACTAATAAACTCAAAAGCAATATGGCAGATCTTTTGAGTCTCCGCAGAGTCCTGGATGCTTTTCTGCAGCATGGTCCTCAAATTCATCTTCATTTTTCATTTCATTTAAGATCTTAGTTATTTATCAAGGATTTCTGTTTCAGTATTTAGCATTATAATTGCTGCAGTGTATCCCTCTTGAGCATCAGGTCCTCTACCATCTGAAACATGAAGTCAATCATTCAAATCAGCTGGAAACACTATCACCCTCACTCTCAGCTGGATAGGCATGCTTCTGTAGAGGATGCTCTTGTCTTTTATAATGGTAAGCTCATTATTATCTTGGTGAAATTTGGCATATTTGTAACTACAGGCCAGTGCACATGTGAGAGAGATTATTCAGGTGAAATAAGATTAAATTCATCACTCAAAATTATATTTGTAAAGGAGAAACAGAGTTACTTTTGTTTTCTCATATTCCTGTTTGTCTGTGCCACCTGTGGGCTGAATGTAAAGTTCAATGTCCCTGAGACCGAGAATCTGACAGCGCAGGAGACAGAGTTTCAGGATGCACTACAAATTTGGATTATCATAGAGAACAAAAATCAGTTGAACAGAAACCCAGCTGAAATAAAATAGATGAGACCATACTGTAATTTGTATATGTAAGTTTAAAATGCAGCAGAAATAAAAGATTAATTCAATTAGTCATACAGTTTAATTATATTATTATACCTGACACCTGTCAATTTGAATCAGTTAATAATAAAAGTAATAAAAATAATAAAAGCAGCTTTAGCGTCTTTCAAGACTTGTCTAACAGTTTGTTTTCATTGTGAGTTTATTTTGTGTGTTTGTGTTGTGTGTTTGTTGTAGTGTCTCTCTTGCTAGTTGACTTAAACTCATCTTGTCTTGGTTATCAGTGTGTTCAGCATGTTTGACCCCTGGCTAAACAGATAGAGATCAGAGCATCCAGCGTGTCCAGTTACAAAAACATCAGCAATACAAGTTCCAGCCCACAAGAGCTTACAGTACAGGACACCAAATACTCTGTTGCAGTGGTGAAACAACAACAATTGTCAGAAAACACTTTAACTTCCTACGCAATTAACACATATTATGAACAAAGGACTTTGTCTTCTCTATAAAGCTTCACAAATAAAATCTGTCATAAGGCAGTTTCCCTTCGTAAAAGTTTTTAACATCACCCAACAGAAGAACCCATAAAGATATAAAAATGCAAACATTTAAATGATTAAATAATGAACAATAAAGCGTTAAATAATCTTTAATCTCCCCTGAATCACATTACAGATAGTTATAAAACCTGCATGTTTCCACTGTGCAAACCAGTCTTTGACTTTTGGTTTAGCTCTACTCCACATATGCTAGGCAGTAATTAAAATACAATATATTGACAAAAAAATAAATAAATAAATGTTATGCTATGAAAGGCAACCACGCACCGCCGTCCAAAATAATCATTAGCAAATGTAATTAAAATCATAAATAAACAGAACATATTGCCATTATTAGGACTGCCAGTTCTCAGATTGCAGTGTGCTGCAGTATGGTTTGAGCGACCAGTATTGCCATTCCCCAGCAGAAACTGATGCTCAACTGCTGTGAGTACACTCAATGTCAAACACTGACCTTTCACAGGTTTATTCATTTTAAATGTATTAAGAAGTGAAAAACTATAACAAAATAAGCATGTTAGGCCTACCTAGTCTATAGCACCGTGGATTGTTGTGGATAGTGTTAATAAGATTCATAAGAATCAGAAGAATAATCATAAGAAGTCATAGTATAATATGTCATTTAAAGAAAATCATAAGCATATTGCTGCCACGCCAGAAAACAAAAATCAGTATCAAGAAACTTCTGATAACAATATATTTTAATGCTCTAACAAGAGACTTTTCAGGTTATAACATGATGTCCCATATTATAATGAGAAACTTTTTCTGTTCTTACAAGAAACTTTTCTTATTTAAACATGCAAAGTTTCTTGTTCTAATAACTTTCTTGATAGAACATGAAAATACCTTTTTCTAAAAAGAAACCTTTCTTGTTAGAACAAGATAAGCTACTGATTTTTTTTTCTCTGGCAGCAATATTCTTCAATAAAAATAAAAATGCCATAGTATCATGTCATTAAAAAAGGTAGAAAAAAGTACAACCCTCAATTTTTGCATCAAAACGCAATTAAATGTTCTGTTTAGCCATTAAGTTTTGGGTTTTTTTAAAAAAAAAAAAAAAAAAAAAAAGATTTGAGTTACATTTTTAGATTTTGAGTATTTTGAGTTTTTACTTTTACTTTTGATACCTTAAGAACGTGCTGCTGACACTCATTATGTACTTGCGAAGTGTATATTTTGGGAAAACTAAAGACAAATAAATACTTCAAATATCTGGGATGTTTTTGCTTTAATGAACACAGTTTGGCTGTCCGGGTCACAGCGGGACTGACTGGCAGTCATCGGGGGAAACTCCTATCAATTACGCAGAGGTGCAGCCCCGTAACATGTGCACGCCTCTGATAACACAATCTATACGCTTAAAGCTTCATGTCGTGCAGGGCGAGTGCGTGTCAAATGCCGATGTCGACAGTCTGGACGCGTGTGTCATGCAGCCGCTTACTTAAGCAACAAGCGAAAAAGTCACAGGGAGGAGTCCCAGCCTGCGTACAAACACGGGATAACACGTATGTCAGCGCCTACATTTGAGTACATTTGGTAATTAGAATGACTCCAGTGACTGGCTGCAAAAAGTGCTGAGTATAACTTGTTGGATGTGTGTGTAGTTCATAAAGTTGAACAGCAGCTCGCGTCGATTCAATCCTGATGGACACAGAGGACACACACACCAACATCTTAAAGGCTGAGGAGCCCAGAGTGAAGCGAAGCTATGACCAAATGTGAGTGCATTTGATTTAGTGTGATTTAAGCTGCATACACAAATATACTCTGAGGTTAATAACAGCAATTAATTATTCTTCAATAGTTGTTTTTTGTTGTGTTTTGTTTGGGTTGTTTGTTTTGCTAACATCTGGGGTGTCACATGTTAAGTATGGGTTTGGTGTTCCTTTCCCAAGAAAACCTGAGCATCAAGCACTTAATTTCCTGTCTTCTGGGGATATTTTTGCACCAATTTATGGTGATAATGTCATGGTAATTTATAATTCAAGTAAGTTTACTGTTTTAATAAAATGCCAGTAAATAGTGATTCATGCCTTGTGTAATCTCCAAGAGCCAAGTGACTTTATCCAGTCAAAAAAAAACAATGCTTTTCAGTTTATTATATTATTGTTGTTGTTGTTGTTATTGTTATATTAATAATAATAATACATTTTAATCTAGAGCCCTTTTCAAGGTACTCAAAGACAAAAAAATCATTAAATAGAATACACTAAAATATGCAATAAAATAAACGCATTTAAGTTCACACATTATTTACACATTATAAGTCGTTTTCAATAGGTAGGTTTTGATAAATGTCATTATAAATGTTATCATGAATGACAAACAAAAGCATGACATTTTCACATTTAAGAATCACAAAACTAGCAAATGTGTCTCTTTTGCTTTAAAAAATGACAAAGGATTATGTGATGATTCTTGTTGATCGATTTATTGATTAATCAACTTATTCTTTCAGCTCTAGTTGCATACTGCCACAAACTACTTTACCAGAGGCATCTTTGTGTTTACGAGTCGCAATTCCTCGAAATAGAAGTAATCAAAAGGGGGTCAAATGTTTTCTAAATACTGAGGGAGGACTGTCCCCTGCATCCCCAAAATCTACACCCACGATGAGCTATTTACCAGTATAATACTAACATATATACTAACAATTTCTGAAGTTTTTGTCATTATTTTCTTACAAAAAAAGGTTTCACATTTCTGTGCCTCATTGATCACGACACCAGGTCAGAAGGACGTCTTGTATTTATTTCTACATTATTACATTTGAGTTATTACAGCTTAAAATAACTGGTGTTTTCTCACAAATCCCAAATGCTTTCTGACCCCCCTCACCTGCTTCTATCCTCTAAAGGTTTGCACCCCATCACAACATATTTTAATCCACAGTCACTGAACCCAGCAGCCAGCCCTCTACACTAAGTGCTCCCGCATCAGAAATACTCGCTCCCTGTTGGCTTTTACATGCTGAACTCATCTAAGGGGAAAAATCCTCAACGGCAATACACTTACAAACAAGAGCTTGCAGGTAAATTATTCACAGCAACTCTATATGTACAAACTGTCGGGGAGGGTGACACTGTGCCATCCAGACTGGAGGTGCTGCAGATAGGCTTCTCTCTCTGTGTAAGTCACTGATAAAGACGAGCATCTGGGAGCAACAGTCACACCAGTCAACCCAAAAGTCTGTTAAAATATATAATGGATCATTTTATTTGTAATTTGCAGCCATTTGAAATAGTGCTGGAGATGGTTTAGGGCTAAAATAACACTTCTTACCTCCACTGTCGCTGTACTCTAGGAGCAGGAAATACAAAACTATAACAAGGTCACTACGCTCAAAATTAGGGGTCGACCAATATTGTTTTTTTAGGGTCTATACCGATACTGATTAGTAGTTAATGATACCAATAACGGATATTTGGAAGCAATATGTATTTACAATAAAAATAAAAATCTTTCTATCAATATTTAGAATTTGGAATATAATAAACTCCAACACAAAGCTTTGTTTAAACGCCTTAAGCAAATGTTTAAACTGAAACATTCAACGTCATGTACTCTAAGTTCCCAGCAACTTTTCTTTATAATAAAGGGGAAATTTAATTAAAAATTAATAGCTCTCTGAGGTTTTACACATTAAAAGTTTCTCCCATGTTGACACTTTCTAGCACTTTTTAATAATTAATTTGATCAGCAATCATTAAGCTAAAACGCCAATACAGATAATTGGCAAAATTCCAGATATCAGCCCCAATAATCAGTCAGGCCAATAATTTGTAACCCCCTAGTAAAATGATGATGGAGTTTTTTAATTTTAAAAAAGTTCATGTGATAGAAAAGAGTTGTTAGAGCAACAACAAGGAAACCCAATAATGTCACAGAAAAGCAGCAAATCTTGACTTTCAAACAACAATAACAGACGTTTTCCCTTCAGGCCCACATGACCTGAAACAACTGCAACACAGTCACCTTAGAAAACCTCAACAGTCAACCCACAGACGTGGATTGTTCAACGAACACCTCTTAAATCTTGTGCTCAAACATGTTCTCTCTGTCATGCTGACTTCAGCTTATGTTGTTGTGTTTGATCACAGGGTGTTCGTCAACAGAAGTCTGACCCTGGAAAACATCAAATGCTATGGATTCGACATGGACTACACGATGGCGAGTATGTAACAGAAAGACTTTTGTGAGTGTAAACCATTGCGTCACCATGAGTGGGTTATAAATCTGATTTTTTTTAGATTGAATTCTATATTCTTGCTTCAGGGTTTGCTCTTGAAGTGGTAGCACAAGATTTACCGGCTTTATGTTAATGATGTTTCTGTTTGTTCGCAGTGTATAAGTCTCCTGACTACGAGTGTCTGGGCTTTGAGCTGATAAGAGACAGAATGGTGTCTATTGGATACCCTCATGAGCTCCTACGTTACACGTATGACCCCAGCTTCCCCACACGGTTAGTTAAAAGTCTACATCTGCGCATGAGAAGTCATGTAACAAAAAGATATCATTTTATCTGATGTGCTATGGAAACAGAAGGTAAACCTACAAAAGAAAAATTACAAGCAATTTTATGCTTTTTCACCCAATGCCTGGGGAACACAATTTATTAAAGACATAAATTGTTACGAAAGTGTATGGATAAGGTAATTATGTATTTTCTCAAAGGACAACTATTTATGTCAGTTCAACATGTAAGGATAAACCCCTTGAAATGGAGTGTCATGTTGCATGTTCATTAACAAACAATTTAATTAAAATTAAAAGTTTTTGTAGAATTTTTTCAAAAATTAAATCAACCATTTTAAACCTGAATCGACATCAGTTTCTTGTGTTACGTTCAGATGCCTTTCACAAGCGTTAAACCTTTCAGACCCTCGCCAATTGGTTTGATTACTTTTGAAAACATAGTTAACAAGGCAATGAGTAACTTAGCAAAAGGTGTCTCAAAAACTGCAAGAGGTCAGAAAAGGCTGACAAGAAAATGAACTGAAAATTAGTGAAAAAAAACAGAGACAGAGAGAGAATTTAGAGAACTGCATCAATTTATGGTGGAAATGTCTTTAATTCTGTCAAAATAAAAGTCTTCTAGTAATTTCATGTTTTCACTGGGGGGCACAAATGTATATATTCTAAATATTTTGTATTAATTGATTTGTAAATTGACAGAAAAATAATAAGCAACTATTTTGATAATAGATAAATTTTTAAGTAATTTTCCACGCAAAAAAGCTATCACCTTCGGCTTTAGGAAGTTGTGAATTTTAACAGTTTCTGACATGTCATACATAAAACAACTTTTGAACAAAATAACTTGTGGATTAATTGATATTCTGCTATGTGCAGTCCTGAAATAAACCCAGGTGCTGCTTCAACTGTCAGATCATGTCATGACTTGATCTCGTTCATACCTTCTTTTTGTTTTTCTCCCCTCAGCGGTTTAGTTATCGACACCACATATGGAAACCTCCTGAAGGTGGATTCAAATGGAAATATTTTAGTCTGCAGCCATGGCTTTTTCTTCCTCAAAGGGTAAAGTCAAACTCTTTCTAGAGAATACAGGACCGAAATCTTTCCACATACTTTGATGAATTGTTGTTTAATGATCCCTACTTGTGAACTCAGACAGAGACAGATGCACATATAAAGTTGACTATACAACATAATTAATTAAGAGAAATAAAAGTTCTAAGAAAAATATATATTAGAAGTGAGTTGACATCACATTAAGGACGTGCAGGGCGTCCCCCTCTTGCCCGAGGCTACAGTCTCTGTAAGCCTGAACATGATGAGATGTGTATTTATGGGCTGATAGAGAAGCAGTAATACTAAACATAGAGAATACACAATTAAAAGGCCTTCACTATTTGGCTCTCCTTGTGTATTTTTTTTGGCTTATGATGCTGATGCAAACAGATGTCTAAACAATATTTGGTACCACTTTACTTTAATATGCCCCTCACAGAAATATTGTTCTTTGCTTCACATAAAAACTATGATGTATTTTTGTACAGTTAATTAAATCAGCCATCAATATATAAAGTGGTTAAAGGGACAGATCACCCCCAAATCAAACTGTTTTTCCTCTGACCTGTAGCACTATTTATCAATCCAGATTGTTTTGGTGTGAGTTGCCGAGCGTTGGAGATATCGACCAGATGTCCGCCTTCTCTCCAATATAGTGGAACTAGATGGCACTTGGTTTGTGGTGCTCAAAGTGCCAAAAAACCACAATTGAAAAACTCAACAGCAGTCTCTTTCCAAAAATCATGACCCGGTTACTCAAGATAATCCACAGACCTTGTTATGAGCAATTTCATGTGGGACCTATTTTGTCACTACTGAAGTGGGGCCAACCTGCCAACCGAATCACCGCACAAAAGGAAGTGTGTAAATTTAGCCAGCTGAGTGGTGCTAGGTGAGCTAGCAGTAGATGGACACTTCCTGCTGCGCAGTGATACAGTTGGCAGATGTAGTTCGGTATGAACAAAATAGCTCCTACCGAAAACTGCTCAAAACAAGGTCTGTGGATTATCTTGAGTTACCGATTTGTGATTTCTGAGAAAGACATTGCTGTTGAGTTTTTCAAAAGTTTTTTTTTTTTTTTGGCCATCTAGTGCCATTACTACACTCAGCAACTCACACCAAAACTAACTAGACTGATAAACAGCACTACAGGTGCCTGCAAAGTGAGTATCACTTTTACTTGTAATGAAGCACTTGTGTAGTGATTCTGCTTTTAAATTAATAAATGATCTAAATTTTTCCCACCAATGTTTATATATTTATATAAAAAAAATATAATATTTTATCAAATTATATCTTCTAAAGTTTAATATATTGAGGGGAATACCATAAGATTAAAAAAAAAAGTTTAGATTAGTTTGATTACGACTTTTAACAGACAGGCGAAACTGTTTTACATTGAGGCCATTTTGCTGACATTTTACAGTATTGTGTTGTGAAAATACAAACAGCTACAGTTTAATTAAAGCTTGTATGTCACGGTTGTTTGTATTCTACTCATTGTTATTTGTAGAAAAGGGAAACACAAACTAATATTGACTGAAGCATGACAGTCAGCTGAGGTGAGCTGACTCAGTGTGGTTTTACTGGTTTTCCGGTTCGCAGGAGACACACGAGTGCATCTAATTTGTTTTGTAGATTATCACAAGATTTCACACATTTTTTTATAATCCTGAATCATAAAATCATGCATGGTGTCCTTTTAGTCATTTAGCCTGTGTTTGTAATATTGATCCATTTATCTTCCACAGGGAAGACATCCACAAATATTACCCCAACAAGTTCATTCAAAGAGGCGACACAGACCGTTTCTACATCCTCAACACTCTCTTCAATCTTTCAGGTATAAAATGTAAAATGTGTTTTCTGTGCAATCCTGTAATGTTTACCACCCTCAAACTCTCATTTGTCTGCATTCGAAACTCATTTAAAAAAGGAAGTCTTTGCTAACTGACTTTTGTGTTTGCATGCACCCTGCAGAGACTTATCTCTACACCTGCCTTGTAGACTTCTTCACCAGAAACACCAGATACACAAAGTAAGTTGTTTTGTTTTAATTCCCTCATATGTACGTTTGACCATTCCTCTCAGCTGTAAAATATTATAAATTAACCTGTGAACTATTTGTCAAACTTCTGCCCAGCCTCCTGAAAGGTTGGCAGCACGGTGACTTGTTTATGTCCTACAGAAGCATGTTCCAGGATGTTCGGGACGCAATGGACTTCATTCATGATACGGTGAATTGAATCAAAGCTCTAAAGTGTGTAGGATTTCGTTGCATCCAGTTGCAGATGTTGTGAGGTTGCAAAACTGAAACTTTTTCCAACTGCAAATGGCCCCATCTAGAGTCACAGTTTGTTTTGTCCATTCTGGGCTACTGTAGAAAAAATATGGTGGGCTCCATAGAAGAGGATCTGCTCTGTATAGAGATATAAACAGCTCATTCTGAGGCAACTAAACCATGATTCTTGTTTTTAGGTAATCATAAATTAATGGAAAACATAAAAGTAAACATACAAATACATGACATACAATTTCTGCCTATTGATGCCTGTAAATCCTACACACTTGACCTTTAACCGATGTCTTTTAATAGATGCAGACATGTGCCCGTTGTTGGCTTGGTAAATAATAATTTGCCTCTAAAGGTTAAACTCTATCCGTGTGCTTTATAGGGAGCCCTTAAGGAACGCACTATCAAGAATTTGGAGAAATACGTCATCAAAGATGTGAGTGAACTGAAAAACATGGTTTAAATATTCAATGAATAAATAAATAATAATAATAACCTGACTTTTATGTAACACATTTTATGCAAATATGCAGCCCAGAGTGCTTTTAATGTGAAAAGATCAAATGAAAATAAACAAGAAAAAAAAGCAATAATAGCTACAGGACTTTTTTGACTTGAAAAAAATCAAGACAGACTTCCAACTCCACTTGGACTTTAACATAACTGATTTGTGGTGCACCCATTAGCTCACCTGATAGAGCGGGCACCTCAAGTACAGAGGCTGTATCAGCAGGTTCGACTCCAACCTGTGGCTTTTTTGGCTTTATTATGAAAGGACAACTTAAGTGTAAAAGGGGGAAAGAGAGGGGATGACATGCAGCAAAGGGCCACAGGTTGGAGTTGAACCTGCGGTTGCTGCAACAAGGACACAGCGTCAGTACATGGGGCGCCCGCTCTACCAGGTAAACTAACGCGCGTGCCCCACCTAACAAATTTAACAGTTAAGTTCAAATTTTAAAAAGCATTCATGATTTTTGTAAATTTAATATATTCTTGTATTGTTATAACATTGTTAAACTGGCATTAATTTTGTTGAAGAGTGTATTATGCCTTTTTAGAAGTCGAAACTTAAAAATTTGGGACTTGCCTGTTTTGACTTGAGTGCAAAGATTTGCGATTCCCTTGTGACTTGCAAAGTAATGACTTGTTCCAACGTCTGGCAATAAGAGAGAGAAAAACAAACACACAAAAAAACAAATTAAAATTCAAATGAAAAAGTCGAGTCCTTAATTTCTTTTTCAGGAGTTATTAATAATGTTAATATCTGAGTGAAGGGAGAGCTGCAATTTAGAACAATAAAAACAGGAAGCAGCCTCACCAGATTTCTAGAAACTCATTAAAAAAAAAGCAGCTGAAGATGTAAAAGTTGTTGTTGGGACATGACATATATAGTTAGTTGCTACTAAATGAAGGTGTTAGATTAAACAAGGCTTTGTAGATTAATGAATAAGTGAAGTGTGCTTTTTACAGCCAAATCTCCCCGTCCTCTTGAACCGGATTAAAACAGTGGCCAAAGTTTTCCTCGCCACCAACAGTGACTACAGCTACACTGAGGTGAGCTTCTAAACACAGAATAATATATCTCACTGAAGCCCCAAATTATATGAAAATTAACTGGAGACATTCAAAAAAAAATCTGTTTCCTTCTCTTCTTCCTCATCAAGGTCATTATGAAATACTTGCTTGAAAGTAGCAGTAAGGTAAGAAAATTTAAACTTTGCTTTGAAAATTCAGAAAATGTCCATTTCATTGAATCATGTGAATTTAACTCTTTATTTCTAGTCTGGAAATCCCAAAGACTCCTGGCGCTCCTTCTTCGACCTCATCGTGGTGGACACCAGAAAACCGTTGTTTTTTGCAGAGGGGACGGTGCTGAGACAAGTGGACACGGTATGAAAAAGTCTCAACCACTGAAGATTGACACGTTCATGTTTGAGCCGCAGCAGGTTTCAGTGACATGTTGTATTTTGGGACACAGGACACGGGAAAGCTTCGGATTGGGACGTACACAGGCGCCCTCCAACATGGAACTGTTTACTCCGGAGGTGAGATTGTGTGTTTCTATTCATTAATTTTTAATAAAATAATAAATAAGAAGATAACAAGGATATTAGGAGGAGAAGAAGCGAGACATGTCTGGTTATTTAACTAGGATTAAGCCAAGTAGAGCAGGATTCCTCTTTTTGCTGACGTTCAGTGTAAACTGTAGAGATGTGTGTGAAAATACCTAATCTACTACAGTTTTTACACATTATGTGATTATTAATATGTCCAGTGTCTGCCAATTTTGAATTAACCAATACATTTAATCGTATTAAATTATTAATATAAATTTTCTTCTAGCCTGATGAGAAAATCTTGTTCCAAAAACGACAAATTTAATCTGATATATATATATATATATATATATATATATATATATATATATATATATATATATATATATATATATATATATGTATATATATATATATATAGTGAAATCCAAATAGATGTGTTTTAGAGTAAAAATTTTAAATGCTATTCCTTCAGTGGTTGAATTTCACAGTTAAGTATTCAGTTTCTTATCAAAATATAATTATGACGTCACTTCTTTGCTTCCATACATGTGTATTTTTTATGTGTGCTTGTGATGTGGAGGCATTGTGATAATTTAATCCCCCTTCCATGTACTCTTATGCAATATAAACAAACCTTATGTTTGTAGGATCTTCAGACATCATCAGTGATTTGCTGGATGTTAAAGATAAAGACATCCTCTACGTTGGCGACCACATCTTTGGTGACATCCTCAAATCAAAAAAACATCAGGGCTGGAAGACTTTTCTGGTCGTACCGGAGCTCAACAAGGAGCTGCAAGTATGGGAGCAGAAGAAAAGTAAGAACACGTAGACATCGTTGTTGTATTGTTTGTGCAATGTGATCATTTCAAAGTCTTGATGACTTTCTTGATTTGGCAGATATGTTCGAGGAGCTGAAACGTCTCGACATCTTCTTAGCTGAACGTTACAAGTGAGTTCTTCTTACATGAATAACACTTGTTATGTTTTTTTGAACAGCTAATAGACAATGAATTAATCATGAATTCATGCAGAAGTGATAAATTCATTATAATCTATAATTATTTATACCCAGAGAATTTGATTCTAATAATTTATAACATTAATAAATCATTACAAAAGGCATTCTTTATTTATTTATACTTATACAACTATACTTTAGTTGTCCATAATTTGTAAATCAGTATCTGTTGAACTGCATATAAAAATGCAACAAATAAGTTGTGTAAATCATCCAACAAATAAGCTTAACTCATTTATTCTGAAAAACCTGTGGATGTTTTCAGTCTGTTTTAAGCTGCAAAGCCTGATATTTATCAGACATTTATTGTGACACTGTTGCCCAGATGTTAGCAAATGTTGACGTTCTACGAGAAGTACAGCACAGATACATGATGCAGTGAAAGCTTCTTAACTGTTTCCTGTGTTGGTTGTCTGAAGGCATCTGGACGCCGACAGTAAAAAGTGTCCTGAAATCAGTACCATCCAGGCGAGAATGAAGGTGAGCTTCACACATTTAAAAAATGTTTTTCAATTTTCAATTTCTCATTCTTGAAGTTTGTTTTAGTTTTTTTTTTTTTTTTAGGCAGTTACACCATTTTAGGAAATGTTGCTAAAGAAGTTGTTGTTTTAACTACTTTGGAAGTTTTTGTTGTTGTTGCTAGAACATTTTAAACACAGCTTTACTGTCATTTAAAATATTTAAGCACACAAACACTTCATCTGGTTGAAGGTGGTTTGGTCATCCATTCAAATTCTACTGACTGCCTCATTTAGTGCAATGAGAGCTTACAGCAATAAATTAGATCATTAACAACACATGAAGTAATGGGCATTTGTTACTAATGGGGAATTATGTAGCAACAAAAAAAAGAAAAAAGTCTGACACACTGTTCATCACCTAAATGCTTTGCACAACCAAATTGCAAAAAAAAAAAAAAAAATGTTTTGCCTTATATATTTCCGTAAACCAAGGACACTTCACGTTTGCACATCATTATTTAGAAGACACATTGAAACTTTAAGTTGCATTAAGTATAGGCATAAAAACTATTTGGTTATGGCTTGTAAAAGATGATGTTTTGGCTTAAAATCCACTTTTTGGTCGCTTTCACCCATGTTCAAAACTTCAAAAATGTTTACTGTTTTTTGCTCTAGAATAGTGGTCTGCAGCTTGGCAGCTGTCCCTAAAGGTGTCATGCCATTTATTATCCCCCTCACCTTCCAATGCCAAAGTCACATCGTATACCATGTCACCTTAGAAATACTGACATGACATGCATGAAATGTGCAAATGTCATATTTTTGAGGTTTGCAGAAATGTACAAATGTTTTTCAAGACCATGATTTAAAAAAAAAAACAACCTCTGAATATGAATTTTTGCAACAGAAAGCAAAAACAGGACGTCTGATATTACAAACTGTGTTTCAGAAGTTTTCTGGAACTCTGTCCAGGTTTTTCTGCTGATGTTGGTTGTTTGTTTGCAGGCGCTGACCTACAGAATGGACATGTCCTACGGCAAGATGGGCAGCCTCCTGCGCAGCGGCTCCAGACAGACGCTTTTTGCCAGCCAGCTGATGCGTTATGCAGATCTGTATTCCTCCACCTGCCTCAACCTGCTGCACTACCCCTTCAATTTCCTCTTCATGGCACCCCCCGTCCTGGTCAGCCCTCACCTACACACACACCTGCACAAAAATAAATCTGATCTTTCACAGTTTATGCTCATTCTTCGTCTCACTCATTAACTCTTTCAGATGCCTCACGAAGCAGTGTCTCAAGTCTCGTCTGACTTTGTTTCAACAGAGCTCACTGTTACCAACAACTATATGATGGTGAACAAATCTCAATATTATTATCATTAGGATCAAAACATTTCTCAGCTGAATTCTGCTCAGAGTTTATTAAACTTTCTCTCACTTACAGTGCTGAGGACAGCTGTTTCAGAAGAAAATGCTGCAGAGGAACTTTCTCGTGTGCTTCGGCTGTCAGGGACACTGATGAAGAGGATTGTTTGCACCTGTGCTTTCTCAAAGGGTTTGTTGCAGCCATGATGTGCCTCCTTTACAAAAAAAATAACTTACTGCTCCACCTAGTGGATATGTACTGCTATGCCACGCAGCTAGATTTAAAGATTTATATCAAAAGTAGACTTGGGGTAAGTGTACATAATGAGTGTTCATGTGTTGTTGCATGTAGTCGTACATTTGCACATTTAATCTGAGGTTTGTGTAATGGTTTTTAGGAAGTAATTTTATTCATTTGTTGTTTGTGCAATTTGTTTTGAATCATTTCAATAAATCATATTATTTGTTTTCACTGTTTTCATTGAAGTAGAACAACTTTAAATAAACATATACATATGTGGCATCTCGTATACATAAACATTTTACATTGGCTCCTAAAATTCTCACAGAAAGCTTTAATGGGGACTATTTATTTTGTAGATAACTGCTTACAACAAGGTCTGTGGATTACTGCGAGTAACTAGGACACGGTTTCAGGAAAGACACATTGCTGTTGAGTTTTTCAAATATAATTCATGTAAACACCAAAATCCAGACAGAAGTCCAATGGACAGATCATGTAAAATTTCTGCAATTAAAATCAGACTGGATGTGTAAGAAGTTACTACAAACAAGCTAGTTAATATGCTGTGGGTTTTCTTTTTTTTTTTGTTGGTTTGTTTTTTTGCTTGTTTATACAATACACATTTTCCTTTTACCTGTAGTGCTATTTATTGGTGTTGACTGCTTTAGTATAAATTGACAAGTGTTGGAGATGTTTGTCTTCTCTTCAATAATAATAAAAAATATCTCTGTAGCGCTTTAATTTTAACATATAATGGAACTAGTTGGCACTCAGCTTGTGATGCTAAAATCAACAAAAACATTACATTTGAAAAAACTTCATAGCAATGTCTCTTTCCAGAAATCATGAAACAATTACTCAAGATAATCAACAGACCTTGTTATGAGCAGTTTCATGTGGGAACTATTTTCTCTCTGAAATACACCTGCCAACTGTCTAACTGCGCAGAAGCAAGCGTACATCTACGTAGCACCACTGAGCAAGCCAATGTTAAAGCTCAGCTTTATCTCACACTGTCATGAGCCTCTTGACCATTAGTAGACGCAGAAAAAAAAGAAATTTTTTTTTACATTTAAATTTCCCCCCTTTTTTAAATAACTAAAATAAAATTCGGGTCTTTTTCTTGTCACCTTTTAATAAATTCTAGCAATTTGTGGGACATTTTTTGTCAAGTTACTCACTGCCTTTCCATTATGATTTTTAAAGAAATCAATCCAATTTGCTCAAAAAGAGTGAGGCAGATTGTAAAAGGCGTCTGAAAGCAGCACAAAAGAAAAACTGATGTCGAGCCAGGTTTAAAAGGGTGGAAGTTTTCATTTTGTACTTCATGTGTTGTCCACTGGATGGCAGTATATCTCCTCTGCAACAAACATGTCGATCGATCTGTGAGTGTGTGTCTGTGTGTGTGTGCGTGTATTTAAACTAACAAACTAAACGTTTTTAATCTGGCAAAACACTGATCCATCTCTATTTTTTCGATAACATGAATCACTTTGTCTACAATGAAATACAGTGAAACACAAGATAAAAAACCTCAACAGCAAATACAGCAGTTCATCTACTGGCAGGTTAAACTGCTGCATGTTTTGTACATCCCCCAGTTAAAATTAAAACCTTATTTTGCTTTGCTGTTGTAGAAACACACACACCTGTGCTGTAATACACACACTGTGTATGTCTCTTGTCCTCTCTTTGGCTCTGACAGTCTTGCTCCCACGAGAGGGGAGCCTTTATCAAGAGAGCTGAGAGGAATTTGTTGTCTGTCTCTCTTGCACACACTCACACACTCTTTCACTCTCCTTATGATATCAGTGCTCACATGTGATCATGTATAAGAGGAAAATATTCTGTATTCTTGCAGGGTTAAAGTGTGCAGAATATCACAGTTTTCCTGCTGTTTTCCTGTAGGGAATGAGATCTGTCTACATTTCTCTCAAGAGAAAAACTGATACGGATACATCAGTCTCATATTTAATTTTGATTACGGCACAGCAGACATCATGATGAAGCCTCCACCAGCACCAACTGAAAACAGCTGACATTGTCTTACACCACTGGGTGGGAAAAGAGAAACAAAGCACAATGTTATCACCGGGATCCAGTGCTGATTTTAACTCACTGTGTTTATGAAAATGAGCAAAATTAAGAAAAAAATAATTGACTTTTAAGTGTGAACTGTCAGAGCATCTTGACACAATTCATATGACTGTGTGAGAATCTATTCATAGTCTACTATTCCTTTGAATTAAACATTACAGGCCAAAATTAGGAGCCACCCACTGCATTTATTAGCACCTCCCCCTTGCAGACGTGTGTGCACGCACACACACAAACACACACGTTTCCTTGATGATTTCATTTCCTGTATCAGGGCTATTTCAGTTTATTTGCATTTCCCTCTGCATTGTCTGCTTGTCACCTGGATTTATTGTTATTGTTTCTTTCTTTCTTTCTTTTTCCTTTTTATATATTTTGTCATGTTTTATTTTCTCACCTTATTTTCCTCAGCTTTCATCCCACCTAACTGCTATTTCATCTGTTGTTTTTTTAATTGCTTGTCCAACATATTTTGACACAATTTGCGTATAAAATAACCCTAGAATTCTCTCAGATCTGATGTTTGACAAAAGACCGTCTGCATTCTTCATCTGATGCAGCGTTATTCATTGAAACTTTCATAGCCAGATCTTGGGCTACATCTCGTCTTTTGGATAGCATTAACCTGTTATTGCAGTTGAATTTTTTTAAAAAATCTGAATGAGCAGCCTGACACCAGACTAACCGCTACCCATGTGTGTGGAGACAGTCACAACATTTGAACTGAGGTTTTGTGTCTGAATTTAATCTCTTAAGAAACTAAATTGTTGTGGAAAACTGTAGGGAATAACATGAAATACATAACACAGCTCTATTGGTAATATTTAGTCTGCAAACAAGTCTTGCCTTCTGGTTTGAAGTCGTAAAACATCTCCTGACAAACACACTTATACATACATGCCTTCTCTTACTCTATGACCCCTCCATTCGTCTCTCTGAGTCAATATACCACACTGTGATATAGGAGCTGTCTCTTCACATACAGAGCTACCTGTGCTGCAGAGGTGTGAAAAGTACCAGTTTCACTGTGCTGTTTAGAGTTTCACCCACATGTCACTCTGCAGAAATATCTTTAAAACAATACAGTCACACCTATGATAATGACAATAACATGCAGGAGGAAGAGGAGGCTGTTTGATGATGTCACTAACATGACTTTAATTTCATTTAATTATAAAAAAAATGAGAAAGTTTGGCAAATGACATTGTTGTGATCCTGAGTGTTAATGTTAAGCTATGGGTGGGAGTCAGCTTCTCTCCAGCTTCATGCTTCATTAAAATGGGTTATAAAAATTATTTTAGCATTTTATGTTGTAGGTTTTTGTTTACAATGCTATTCAACAGTGTTGTCATAATATTGGAATTTCTAACTTCTATAAAACACCTAGAAAAATATTGATCTTTGATGCCATTTTTGATACTAGAACTGACATTGAGGGCAAAAAAATCAAATTTTTGATCAAAAGATAAATTTATCAAGGCTTTAACATGACAACAAAAACTTTTCTTTTCTTGCAGAGAACAGCAGAGTCAACACTGACAATAAGACAGAGAGAAAAAGAGCAGCTACCTGTGTATCAGCGCTGCAGAAACTGAAACTGTTAAATATTCTGATTCAAAATGTGTTGATAAATCTGTGTTTTTGGTGACAGTAGTATTAATATTTAGTACATATTGATTTTTACACAACACTAAACGTTAAAATTTGTTAACTCTTTCAATTTGTGATTTTCAACCTAAATTTCACTTTGACTTCCCTTAAATTCAGAAAAAAATACCCTTTTTCACACTTGTGACGTGTATTTTCTTTATATGCACTTCCCATTAACTTAATTGTCCACACAAGTGGAATAATCAAACTTTAGACATCGTGTTTTGTTTTGTTTTTTAGCGGTACCATTAATTTAAATGCAATATGATTTTTTTCTTTTTAATTTTTCAAACTTTAATGTGAGTATCTGGTGTCTTCACAAAACACTAAACATTAAACTTTAACTCTTTCAGCTTGTGATTTTCACCTCAAATTTCACTTCATAACATTCATTCAATTCAGAAAAATGACTTTTTTTCAGACTATTTCAGTGTTTCTATCTGCTCTTTCAGTCAAATTCATTTAGTTTTTTTAGCTGTCCCTTCACATCAGACATACTCTAGATATATAAAACATTTTTCCACATTTTCCCAAAATTTAAGAATAAAACTTAAGTGTGTTTGGGGACTTTGCATATTTGTAAATACCTCTACAATAGGAAGAAAAGTTGTGTGAGTTTGAACAAAGCTTGGCTGCAAATTAGGAGTTTACAAGAATTAATAAATGGATTAGGAGGTTACAAAAAGGCTATTATTGAGTGGGATCAGTTTGTTGAATCAAACTAAACTGAGAAGAGTAAAGATGCACTCTAACAAAACTCATTCACACTGCGATGATCTATTTCCACTACGGTTTCTGAAGCGAGCAGGCCGAGATTTCAGTGTTTCGATGTAGTGAATACTAACACTTTGATGAAGTTTGTTTTTTCATGTTTCGTTCACTGTTGTCAAAAACTTTAATACAAAAGCCAGTCATGTGTAAAGATGTCAGATTTTAAAGTCCGCATCAGATTTTTTTAATCCAATTGTCAATTGATTACTTTAAAATATTAAATTCTGCTTTTTTTTAAATTTTGTTTTTCAAAGAAAAAAATAAATAGCAAATGAAAACTTTATTTTTTAGTCTTTATTTAGAGAGGGTCAGAAAAATATCATGATTCATAAACCGCGAAAACAGAATTTAACATATACACATTTAACTTTTTTCTTTCACGTTTAGAAAAAGTTAGGCTTTTCTTTCAAACAAATTCTCTCACAGTGATTTCATTTATAAATTCTTTTAAAAGCCTCATTAAGCACAGTTTAATGAAAACACATCCACTCATGAAAAGCAGGCCCACAGACACATTACAAAAGGAAAGAAGCAAAAACATTTGATTCAGGCGCAGCACTTTGTTGTGTTTTATGTATTTAATGAAATGCAGATGTCATTATCTCATTAGCTTGTGTTCTCTGTAGTTTGATCTGCACATGAAAAAGCTGCATAAAAAACAACAAAAAAAGCACCGCTGACATGTTGGGTTTCAATGCAGGATACTTGCTGCTCTATGCAGTCAGATAACTGCAGAAGCACCACCGTCCCCCATTCCACACATTCCAGGATTTCCCAGCAAGCATTGCAAGCAAGCCTAAACAAGTCACGTTCTTTACTCAGGGAGAATTTCACACAGTCAAGTGACTGAGGTCTCCTTTTATGCCTTTCCTTGCACTTTTTACATACGTGTCCTGTACAATTCAAAACTGCTTTTTTTTAAAGCAACAAGACTTTACCACAATCATTTTTTTCACCTGAAACTCTGTTCTGAAGAAAAGTTTTCTGGCTTTTAATAATTACTTGCTGCAGCCTGTCACAGCAAACTGGACTGTGGTTAAACATTTCCACCCGGAGAGGTCTGCTGACAGTCTTCAAAACAAACAAGCCTCTTTACTCTCCTGCTTTATGGTTCAAACATGAGGCGCACACACACACACACACACACACACACACACAGGAGCAGTGACACCTAATCTCAACCAGAGAGAAAGAGAAGGGAAGGCAAAACGCGAGGGGGAAGAGAGGGCCTTGCTCCCTACATTCCTCCCAAACCTCCCTCCCCCCATCGACCTGCTACCACTGAGGATGCTCCCAAAACACACAACAACCCCCCCCCTCCTCTTTTTTTTCCATCTGCTTATTTTACCATCACTGATACACACTGTCACAGTGTTTGATGTGACGACAAAACAAGTTACGAAAATAGGATGAACTCCATTGAAAAAATTGTGGATTTGAGAGAATCCATTCACCACAAAGTCTAGAAAACTTGAAAATCCAGTTCAGATAATGGAAAGGTTTCAGGCATTAAAATGCAGCAGAAGTATATTTTTTATGTTTTATTTCTTGACTTGATTTATTAGTTTGCTCTTTGGCCATTCACCTTACATAATCAGCCACATTTGTCATTAGCTGTGGTGTAAAGTAAAAAAGTGGCACCATCACACAAGATGGACGAAAATCAATTGAAGTTCTGGCATTAAAAAAAAAAAAAATTACTTGTTGTCTTCCTTCAAAATGCTTAAATTTGCATCACAGAGAATGTATACTTTACATTTAGGTCATGAGGGCTTGTGTCAGTCTAAATGTGTGTGCAGTCTCTTTTGTAAATACAGAACTGGGTAAACAGTTTAGGGAGGCTTTTTCTGTGCGCTACCACCTGCTATCAGTCATCAGCTCCACTTCTACACAAACTCGCTTGAAACGAGCCCTTTAGCACCAGTTTAGTGTGAGCTGAGGCCAAATGCTATGACAATACTATTGCACTGCTAGAATGGATGGTACAGTAGTGCAACATTGTCAAAGCAGCTGACCTCAGCATGTGTCAGCACGTGGACATGGGGACAGCCATTCTTCACTGCCAAACTCCAATTACATTTAAATAAGCAACAATGCTGTTTGTCTGGATTGACTGATGGACGTAGAAACACTCAAATTTAAAAATTTAGCTTTTGGTGTTGAAGTGATAATGGCTGTTAAGTGTTGAATAAAAAGGAAATATTAATTTCAGATATTTCTCTATTTTTATCTCCTAAAAAATAAAGCACATAAAGGAGATTTTTATGGTAGTTGCTCACAAACACACTCATAATCACATCTAAGGAGCCCCTGATAGCTCCATGTGTAGGTTTAGAGTTAAGGCAGTAAAGGGAGGTGTGTGTCTCTGTTTTATCGGCCAATGCCCTTTTAATATTGCACTGCTCATCTCAATGTCCAGTAGTGCAACAGAAAAAGGGCAGTGGACAACAACATGGACACCATCAGACTCCACTGCACACTCAATTATTTTTCTCCTAAAACAAAACCACATAAATGAACACTGACAGCTCTAGTCATAGTTTTATTTTTAAAAAGCTAATACAAACTAGTTAGATCAGAAATACTCAAACTGGATTTTTAAGTTTTGCAAACTTGCATTTTACTGCACAAAATCAGCCTGTCTGCGTGAGACAGAGAGGATATCACAGTTTAACAATCTAACTTTTCAGAGGTGGAGTTAAACTTCCTAAATTAAGCAGCATTGGTTACTCTCTCCCTGGGAGAATGGGTATTTCCCAGCATGTGGGCCCATACTATTCTCTCCAGTGAATGACATGCATTCTAATTTTGGGGGAGAAATGGGAGGTTGGAGACAAGGGGGGGGACACACACTCCCAAAGCTTTCACGCTGCCACCTTCCACACCTAAACTATTAAATACATTTTTATCATTTCAGTGCTATAATTAACTCCGAATGATCGCTGAGAATTAACACAAACTAGCTCTGGCGAAATAAAATAATTGATTTCTTTAACAAAAAAAGGAGAAAAAAAAACTTTACAAAAAGTTGTCTTTCTATACAATAGTGAGATTAGTTAACAATTAAATGCAACAAAGCCGAGAATAAAAGCAGGAGTAGCTCCTGCAAGTTTGCACAATCAACGCGTTGTTACACAACATTCAGAATCTATAGCATGAAGGAAAAAAGGACGCTGGAAATCTCTAGAACACCGTGCAGCTTTCTCCTGTCTGCTCCATCTCCTTATCCCTACAAAACACATCAAGGTGTTCTTGTTATTTTATATTTTTACCTGTTCTTGAAAGCTTTACGTTTTCTCCGCCATACATCTCAGTGAGCGGCCTATACGCCTCCTTCACGTTGGATCTGCTCTGCGAGCCATTCCTGCCAGCTCACAAGCCCACAGTACAATACTGACGACTTGTTAGATTGCACAACAGCCTATAGGCTGCACACACACACACACACACACACATACACACACGCCAGCACCGTGAAAATGTCCCCCTCGGAGACCCATTACACTACGATAACAGCCCAATAAGGTGCAGGACGCGTTTATCTGTCCACAAGGCGTTAAATCGTGTCCTGATCAAGTTTTGGAGCGAGCTTCCAGATGCGCAGCGCGCGGGATTGACTCTGAACTCTTGTCGCTGTTTCCCCTCCCTTAAGTCGCATAAATAAACACTCAATCTTCGCATCTCGACCTTTGCAACTTCCAAGTTTGCACTGAGCTCCTGACAATTTACGCAAATATCGCCTACAACTCACAGCGGACACCCTCCCCCCTCCTCCTCTCCTCTCTCTCTCTCTCTGCACAACCACCTCCTCCTCCAAAATCATGAATAGTATCTAGCCAAGGGAGGGACAATCCGTTATAGGCAAAAAGAGAAGGGAGGAAAAAAGTTGTCCATAAAACAAAGAAAAGCAACCCTCTCCACAAACCACTCCTCGCGGTCCTACGCTTTGTGGATTCACGCCGTCGTTCCTGAAAACCTGCGAGCGACTCGAGCTCGAAATGTGCGCAAGCTTGGAGAGTGAGAAAAAATCGCAAGTCTTCCATGCACAAGCACACGGCCTCGCAGATCCGGACTCCATCTTTGACTACTTGACATTCAGAGCCTGCCGGAGCAAATTCCTCGTTTGCATGCCTCCCACTGATTGGCCTCTTCTTGCGCTAGTCTTTGCTGTATGGTGCGCCATTGGTTTGGTTTCGGCGTGTTCAACATTCCCAGCGCGCACGGGATTGGCTGCGCGCGAGGAAGCGTCACACCGTACAACGAATACCTGATTAACTGTGTCCCATTCACAAATTTCTCATCATCTCTGCCTCCACTGTATCTGGATACTTGATCACTAATTATTTTATTTACTTTTTGGCGCAAAAAAGCCTTTTGTGCAGATACAAAGGGGATTATAATTAGCCTCTAATTGGCCTCTGGAGGGACAGTAATGCTGCTCATTAGCTCAAATATGGACTAAACCCGGCTTATCTTCTCACACAGGCGGCACGGATCAGGCCTTTAATATTGATCGATTCAAAAAAATTTAATATTGGATAGATTTGGCACTTATTTCCGATCCATTACTTCTCATTTTACGCAAACTTATTAAAAATAATAATTAAAATGAATTAGAAATTGTTGTGGTCGCATAAAGATCCCAGTTTGAGCATGTGTGATCTGGTTTGTGGGGGATCAATGGTTGGATCAGATCACACGGTGCTGGAGGCGGACCCAGTGGGCGCCCTCGGCCCCTTGCGAAGCTTTGATTGACGCACAGAGAGGAGTAGCGGGCTGTGAAATTTGGCATTCCTGGCCAGAGGAGCTGAAATAATGGCATTATCCAGTGGGAGAGGGCCCACTTTTTACTCTCCCCTCACACCCACCCGACTCCAGCCCACTCAGAAGGGATCTGATTGTGCAGCCAGTCGGCAAAAAAAAAAAAAAAAAAAAAAAAAAATGTTTGATGTAAGGCGGGGCATGATGGATCCGGTGAAGGTTTGGAGCAGTGATGCCCCCTCTGCCTCTTTAGAGACTCTCCTCAAACTGGACTCCAAACTGTCCTGTCAAAGTGTTTGATCTGAAAGTGGCATTTTACTTTAGATTTTGGCTAATTATATCTTCTGTTTTCATCACTGTTGCTGAAACTGTATTTTTATACATATTTCCTAATCTAATCCACAAACTAATAAAAACAGGCAGAAAGGAGATTCCCTCCTTAGTGCCTGAATCATATGGTTATATAATGACTCTGACATATATGTCAAGAACATTTAAAGACACTGATTGTCATTATTTATCTCCACAGAGAGGAAGAAAGCAGGAGGAGGTGATCACACTGTAGAAATGAGTGAATCTAATGCTAAATAAAAATATAAAAAGTTGTGGCTGTTCTGCAAATCTTATGAAATTAATTTCTTTATAAAATCAATTTCTAAAAGTATCAAAATAAACAAAATGATTTAGTTTTGGCTCATAGAATCTGCTCTTATAAAGAATAAAAATGATTCAAAAATGACTCATTAACCACTAGAACATATTTCCCAATTTGCTCACAAAGCTTCAAAATGTTTAAAAAGTGATTAAAAAGCTTTTTTTTTTAAGGATTACAAATGTTGAATAACTTAAGTTGATTTTTCCTTCACCAACACTCGTTTGTTAAAAATCATTCCACAGTAGAAAAGGAAGCGCAAGCAACTTAACAAATGTTTAATTTGAACAATTAATTTGTTGAAATGATGGGTTGTTAATATGATTTTGTGGCTTTAAAACAGAACAAACTCCAAAAAAACTTCACTCACACGTGTTAGTTTAACTCCTGTTTTAAAGTAAAATGAAGCTACTGAGAGATAATGAAATATTTTACTGCAGATTTGTGTGATTAAAATGTCAAATCAATCGTATATCCACACTTTTAAATAAACATCATCCAATTTCAAGAGAAAAAAGCTTATTACTGATTTTTTCTTTGTTTGATTCACAAATATCTTCAAATCCATTTTCATTTCGGTTATTGTCCAGAGGTTTTAGCCTTTAAGTATTTAAAAATATACTACCTTCAGTTGTGTTTAATTCAAATTTAGGTGTTTTCATTCTTTAAATAAAGGAAATCACCAACCACTCAATTTCAAGAAATTAATTGATAACAAAACAGTTGAAATGATTAATTAATAATTGTAAAATGTACCTGTACTCATAGAGATCCATTAAAACAATTTCATATGATTATTTCAAACACTTGTTAAGTGATTTAAAGGCAACATTTGGCATATTTCTTTCAGCAAGTTTCCCAAATTTCAAAAGTATTACACATATAATTTAAACAATTAACTAAAACATTATTTCAAAAGTAAATAAGGTAAATGTATTTTACGGTTGTTGAAAATGCAACTTCTAGTGAAAACAGGCCTAAAATCTGAACGGGGAAATAAATGCCTTTTTTAGCACATTATATATTTTGTAATAGAAAGAACTAATGTTATCTCACTAAATTGGCTCCTTTCATTTGATGTATTTTAAAGAATCGCGTTAGAAGGAAACATTTGCAGAGAACAATTATGTTTGATTTTTTTGTGCCAGCTTTCCTGTTTGGTTGCATTTTTATAAAGCTTTTAGAAATGTACAGAACAAAGACGGCAGCACAGAAATCAGCTTTACAGGAAAATATGCAAAGTGTGGGGGGAAAGCTAGATTATTTCTGAAATGTACCTTGTTGAGAGCAGAGAAGACAAAAAGAGCAAAGAGACAAAAAATGTCATGTTTTTCAGAATGTTTCTTGTGAAAATGAGCCTGAGGGGAAAGAGCCACAAAGCACCACTCCCTGCTGAACGGCCTGACTTTAAACTGCTGCCTGTGTGAGGTGTCATGGGGGCTGAGAAAAGCCTTTTAAACATGGGAGTTATTGTTCCCTCTGTTTTTTTTCCAACCTCCCATCCTCCGAAAATGTACCTCCTTTCTTCCTCTGCCCTTTAACCTCTCCCAACCCCCCATCCCTCCATCTCACATCTCCCTCTCCACATTTCCCCTCCTTCCACTCATCGGCCAGAGACCAAACAACCGTGATGGATCGTCATTGATAATTTCCCACCACGAGAAGGAAAAAAGGTTAATGGAGAAGTTTTTTTGTTTTTTTTTTGCGGTGGGGTGGGTAGTGAGTTTTCTGCTTCATCTTTTTCATGAAGTAGTAGTAGTAGAAGACCCCACCTCGAGCACCGAGCCCCCGTGCACCCTGCCTCTTCCAAAGAGGGCTCCCCTCCTCTCCTCCTCCCCCCACTGCCTCCCTCTTGAAACAGACTCTATGGACTGCATGCATGACATTCCAGCTGTGTGGGTGGCACAGCCTTTTACTGCGTCTCCAACAGTACACAGGGCTCCTAAAGCACAACAGCACAAGAACCTCCACCCCATGATCCATCTTCTGATTCTCCACCCAGGAGCTCCGCAGTGATCTTTCCATTAAACCTATAAGTTTAACCTGGGAATATATCATGAGGAATCTTATTTTGTTATCTAAAGGTCCAGAAACTTCATAGAGCAGGACAACAAATTACTAAAAAAAAACAAAAAAAAAAAACACCCACATTTATTTTCTTCTTTGCCTTTAACCCTGGAGATCACCTTTAACAGCTCAAATTTGATTTGATTTTTTGGGGAACATTTTCAGCATGACAGCTCTCACAAGTTATCATGACATAAAAAAAATCCCCAAAGCATTACTAAAAACACAAAGGTCCTCGTTGGAAACAGCAGACAATACATAAAAAAATCCATATCATTGAAAACAAACAGATTACGTCATAAACCTACTCGTCCTCTTAAAACTCCACGCCTATGGTCAAAATGATCTCCCCCAAAGGTGGCCCGTTAACCCTCCCCATAACTCCAACATTTGGATTGTTTTATCAGCTTGATGCTTAATGAATTTTCCAAATTATGTTAGAATATGACTGTTGTTACCTGTCTACTCCAGTGTTTCTAGAGACACCAAATGTTAAATAGGACATAAAATCTGATATAAGTCTATTTGGATTTCTGATGTTGAGGTTTTTATAAAAGTTAGTGAGAAATAAGTTGTTTTTTTATAGCAGTGGTTCCCAAATGGCGGGTCGGTCTACAAAAGTGGGCCACAGGTCTATTCTGAATGGACCCCAAGAGACTTGTGAATGTGTCAAGTTTGTGAAAAACACACTTTTTAAAGTACAGTGAATTTTCAGTGCAGAGCTTTTATTTTGAAGTGTCGTTTCTGTTTTTATTGTACAACATGTTTTCTTTTATTTGTGCTCTCTGCTTGAGCACCTGCCCCCCCAAAATGTCTGTGTACGGCACTGCTTTTTGTAATGTTGGTCAGACAAAACAAGCAATTTGGGAAATTTTGATTTTCACTGTTGACAATTTTAAGACATTTTTAGAAAGAAAATGATTAATTGGTTAATGGAGAAAAGACAGATTAATTAAATTATATGTTAAGAATAAGGAGAAATCTGGACCCTGTGACTGGACCAGTTGAAAGCCACTGTTTTATACCATAATATATGCATGTAACATACTATCATATATATTTATTAATATTTCTATTACTATTGCTATGTTATGTTTTTGTTGTTGTTATTGTTATTGTTGCTGTGCATCTATTGCACGTCTTACTGTCCTGGAAGAGGGATCCCTCATCAGTTGCTCTTCCTGAGGTTTCTACCATTTTTTTCTTTGTTAAAGGGGTTTTTGGGGGGGAGTTTTTCCTTATCTGATGTGAAGGTCCAAGATCAGAGGGAGGTCGTATGCTGTGAAGCCCTCTGAGGCAAACTGTGATTTGTGATAATGGGCTTCATAAATAAAATTGACAATTAACATCATGTAGGAGAACATATTGGTTTCTCTGTCTGTCAGTGACTTTTTGGTAAACAAAAGGAGAAGATATTTGTTCATGCAAGAGTGTATTGGGGAGGGCACATGTGAAACAGAGATCCTCCTCTAGAACATTTTGAGCATCAAACACTTAATTTTCTGCATTTTGTTATGTTTTTTATGAGCATTTTCTGCTTCATTTTATGGTGTTTAAGTCTTTAATTTGGTCAAATTGAAAGTCCTCTGCTTCTTTTATTTTTTTAAGGGGGGAAATGCACATGTTCTAAATACTGAGGAGGACATGTCCTCTGTGTCCCCCCTGCAATCTATGCCTGTGTGTTCATGCATAGCTTAATTACCTTGTGCAACATGAAATAATTTTTTATTTGGTGTTTAGCAATTCATTACCAGCATTTAAGGGTCACTTTAATACTTTTCTACATATTTAGTTTTAATGAGGACAGAAGACAAGAAAACATATTTTAAGCCAAAAAAAAGTTGAATTTACAGTTGTTATTATTATTATTATTATTACATATATACTACAGCAATGTGGTCTGTGTGGGACACCAAACACAGAGGAAGTTATGCAGATTTCAACAAAACATAAAGATTAAAAGTTATTCCATAACCTGGTTTTGCAAAACCTCGGGAATTTTAAGTCTCCTGCTTTTAAATGATTATGTGTTTTGAATACTTCACTAATTACATAAAAAAAATATGGACTGATTTATCTTTAACTGGATGACAAACTAACTTTGCCTGGTGTTTCTATAGATTCAAGTTGAGCTTTACACAAGTAAGCAAAAAGGCAAAATGTAAGGGAATTTAGATCCAGTGGTTTAAAAAAAACTTTAAACAGCAAAACAGTTAAACTTATGAACATAATAACTTTCGATCTCAAACTTGTTCACGTGTGTATTTTTAATGATATATCCCCTAATGTTTTCTCTACAGTCTGTATACAGTTTATGACTCCCTCTGTCTTTAAACAAGGAAAAACTCCCCACTAAACCCTTTGACTTAAGATGAAACAGTGATACTTTTATTAATATCACAGCCATATAATATAATAATATAATATTCCTCCACCAGCAGAGTTTCAGGGGCCACAGCCAACTAATCACCACTTCCTCTGCACACTTCCACTCCACAACATCTTCCATTAAATCAATTAGTCATGATCCCAGAGGATTATCACACAAGTTTATTGAAGCTCCATATCTGCCGGTGGGAGCCATCGATCCTTTACCGCCGCCAATAAACAACAAGCCTCATCCATAACTCACAGCCGCCCGCCCCAGCGAGTGTACATCGAGCTTGTTTTTCCCCCTTTTCCATCGAGTGTATGTGCAGAGTCCAAAGGATGAAAAACTCAACCCCATTAACTGAACTTCAGAGGAATTCCTCACTTTACATACGGAATGCACTTTAGGTCAAAGGGCAAAGGGCCAGAGGGGAATCCACCCGCGCCCAGGCAGGCCGGCCTTATTTAAACAAGCCTGGAATGCCTGGTTGGAGGAGAAGAGAGGGGAAGAAGAAGAAGGGGAAGGAACCTCTCTGCCATTAACGGAGCAGGGGCCACCGGCAATAAATACCAGCACTTTTAAATTACCTGCGCTGGCTCACTTCATGTGCTACTGACTCTGAAATTTATTATGAGCTTTGCACGGTTATATATTCACCAGTTTAGACTGGGAAAACATATCTGCTGCTGTGATAAGAGCTAATAATCACCGCGCACTGTAAAATCTGAGAAGTTGATTTAACTTTTAAAAAATCCAGTAAATCAACTGCCTTGAGAAATGTAAGTAAATATAGCTATAAGTCTTAATCTATGTTTACTTTATATCGAATTGTTAAGTTTACTCAAAATTAAATTCTATTTACTTCATTTTGTGAAGTTGTTGCAACTGTGAAATGATGACTTTAATTGAGTCAATCTTTCTGTTTTTGCAACTTCAGTAAACCAAGTTTACTTTGTTATATTTATTATTCTTGTTGTTGCAAACTAGTCAGTCATATTTGTATTTTCTTAAACAAAACTAAGAAGATCTCCTCTCTTCATCAAATACAAAATCCTCTTTGTCATGATTAACTTAAGTCAGACTAACTTGTTTACTGAAGTTACCAGCACTTAGAAAGAACAAGAGAATTTCACTTGTCATTTTTAAGTTGTAACAAATTCACAAAATTAAGTAAATAAAGCTCATTTGTAGGTAAACTCAACAATTTAAGATAAAGTAAATATACATTAAGATTATTTGTTGCATTTTTTTCCTTTTTCAAGCAATTGTTCTCCAAGATTATTTTACTGTATGTTAAAGATAGTTAGACTTTATAATCTATGGATGCATTGTTGCTTGTTTTAACCGTGTCTTGTAAGGTATCCTTGATTTCTTTGAAAGGCAAATATAAATAAAATGTATTATCGTTATAATAATAATAATAATTATTATTATTATTAGTAGTAGTACTATTAAGAAACAACTATGGGTTCTCCACTGGAATTTGAAATTATTTTTGGGGGTGTGTGTGTGTGTGTGTGTGTGTGAACAATGTTTACGCAGATGTAAAATTTGCCTCTTACAAAAATCTTTTCTTTGTCTCATAAGAAATAAATCAACATTCTTTTTGGAGATTACTAAATTCTGAACAATTAAGATCAGAAGGAGCAAAAGAAGAAATAAGCAGGAGTAATTTTTCTGTGCTCATAGGCTTCTCAAAACTGAGACAAGTCTGAGAACAGATAAGACAAAATTCTGACACTGTGTACGTTCATTTTTTAAGCAAATCCAGTTTTCTTCTGGATCTTACTGTTATCTCAAGGGCTGATTATTTCAGAGAGAAAAAAGATCAGTGTTGTGAGAGAAAAAAGAGAATTTTAAGATCTCATGTGAGGATTGGACTGAGACAAGAGGAAAGCTATTTCTGCGAAGCTCAATTTAAGTAATATGAGAAAATGGTCAAAATCTCATATTGATGTTAAATACAGCTCGGCTATTTCTAGGAAAAATCTGCTGGACAAAGAAGAGATCTTATTTTGAATTTTTCTCTTCTTTCCTGGTTTGGCAGCACAGTACAAGTTTGAAACAATCACCCCACAAAAGGTTTAAAGGGTTAAAGGAAAAACACACATAGGATTAATGCTCCTATTGTTCATTCCACATTTCACAGTAGAAAAATATTCTTTAAATTCAAGCCAATTTGCAAATGCAAAGAAAAGGCAGAGGGAGTTCATGTCCCTCCAAATTAAAACAATTATTCATGCAGAACTTGGCTAATTGAGCCTGTCCTATCACCTGCCTGTCTGTAATTTCAGGATCAATGGGAGAGGACCCTACCCTCCGAATACAAAACCCTGCATTCCAAGCGTGAACCAACCTCTCCGTTAGTGGATTATTTTGCCATATTTCCAACAATTTGGGCACATTTAGCATCTTTTGGCTCCCCACTAGAATTTAAAGTAACTTTCTGGGTCTGTCTGCACATCAGGATAAGAGGATATTTATAACATCGTTGTGCATGAGGTTATATATGCATTATTACAAAAGCAGGATCAGGCTGAAAAAAAATATGAAAATGTGGCTTAGACCCCCATTAAATACAAAGCATCACCTTACAAATCAAAAGAAAAAGAAGAGGGAGTTCCTTTTCTGTTTAAAACACTAATTTTTGCAGCACTTGGTTAATTGAGGTTGCCCTGTCACCTGCCCGTCTGTAATTTCAGGATCAATGGAAGAGGACCCTATACGCGCGCCTCCCAATACAAAAACCCTGCATGCCAAGCGTGGGCCAACCTCTCTGTTTTTAGGACCATCTCGCCAAAATTTCCTACAAATGACGTGCTACAATCCCCATGGTCGTGGTGGAATTCTGTCCACTTCAGGGCTTCAAAGCTGCACAGGACTCGTCGGCCGAGTCGGCCAATAGGTGAAGAGGGGTGGACCCTGCCTGCCTTGACCTCACCGATTCCCCAACCCCCCCACTAACCACCCACCCAGCGTCCTGCTCCTCATCCCCCCACCGTCCACTCCATCCATCCATCCATCCATCCATCCATCTATCCATCCATCCAGGGAAGCAGCCAGTCAGCAGGTCAGGCTGTCCGTCTGTCTGAGTCTGAACGTCTTTTAAAGCAACAAAGAGCACGAAATATTGAAATTCAGCTCCTTTAGAGTGAAACCACAGACTGAACCTCAGTGAACTTCACAAGGCAAAACAAAGATCTAAAATAACAGCAGTACTTCATGATTTCTTCACAATAAACTGCTCAGGAGATGCTAAATGCATTTCTTATTGCCTATTCCTTGGCTTTGTATGCAGTTTGGCAAAACAGCGTTTGTGCATGCAGCTCCATGTCTGTGGAATCGTCTGCAGAGGGACTTAAAGCTGCACTCATTGTTTCCTCGAGGCGTTTCAGAGCACTGTTGCAGGACTTTTGAATGTCATCTTCTACATGCCCATGTCAGGGTGTATTTTAGCTGGTGTTTAAATATGTCTTGTTTTTATGGTTAACGTATAGCGTATATTAACATAGTTTTTAGTCCTTCCTTGTGGTAACCTTATTTTGTGTTCTTTTTGTGTTTAACATCGTTTGTTTTGGAGTTGTATACTTTGTAATTTTGGTTCTATGTTGTGTGTTTTTAACTTTGATGCCGACTGACACTCTAGAAAATGAGATTTTTTTTTCTGTTTTAAGAGGGTTTTTTTTCTGATTAAATAATAGTTATAAAAATAAATAAATATGTTCTCAATGCTGCTCTTCATTCTTGACTTTTCTTGTCAAGCATTTATATCCTACACTTGCCATGTGATTGTCTGCAGACCTGTTACTGTCCCAGTGAAAGTGACTCAAACAGATACAAACTCAGAGAGAAGAACTCACTTTTTCCTGATTGTTGTTTCCATTGTGCAGCAGCCTTTCTGCAAACTCTTGACTCAGCGTCTTTGGTCTGTCATTGAGGCGGCGGCCATTTTCCCACGAAGGCTCATGAGATCTCTCCCCGGTGCCCTGCAGGAACCAATTACCTTTTTAGATGAGAGCATGGCTTTTAATTCAGTTAAGTTCTTGATCTAGAAATGATTTTATTCTTTTATTGTTCTGACTCTGCAACTGCTCATGTCTCCTCTGAGGCTGACCGTGGAAACATGAACTTTACACTTTTGTCTGCATGTCAGTGTACTTTTTTTTTTTTTTTTTTTTAAGACACTGCACCGCTGCTAATAGATGGCTGCTCTTGAAAATAAGCTTATAATGTTGGCTGAGTCTTCTGCACATAAAAACACACTGTGCATGTTGTGTTTGACTTCAGGAACTTCAACAGGCCTTTCACGTTTCTGACTTCTCTGACCGTGGTTCAGATGTTTGTACTGTGTCGCCATCTGCTGGACAAAACTCAATTAGCACAGATTTCTGCAAACTGCCACACAGTCTGCTCCTGGCTGGAATAACAGAGATGCGATGATTCTCATAATTTCATTTTTAAAATAGAGTCTTAACCAAGAAATAAAAGCAATGGAAGTTTTTCTTTGCATGTTTTATCTCCTTGGGGCTTTAAGAACAACTTATTTTTAATAGACCTCATAATTTGTTAAATATAGACCTCTAACAAAAGGTTTAGATGGCCGTTCATGGTAAAAAATGTATAAATAAATAAATGAAAATTATAAATTATTCACTGTAAATAATGCTTGTAATATTTTTTAGTATACCAGCATATATAATTTTCCAGTATAAGTATTATTACCACACATATTAAACATTACAGTACTCTTTGAAAACGTCTCACAAATGGTGAAAGAAATTCGCACTGACATAATTTCTTTCACCAAATATATAATGGAATTACATTTAGTATATGGTATTAACAAAAGTAAATTTCATCCGTTTTTTATTTCATAAAAAATGCAAATGTATTGTCTTAGTATAACTACTTTTAGCATAAAAGGCCAATGCAATAGTTTGGTAAAACATAGATTAAGAATCTCACTTATGAAAATGTTATATATAATGTATATATAACGGATAATATTAAGTCATTTGACAACAATGAATGATCAGAAGTTGATTTAGGCCTATATCATAGCAAATGGTCAGTTTTAATTTCATTAGCTTAGCTTCACTACCTTTCCCATAAAAGGCCAAATCGACTGTTTGGTAGGGCATGTTTCTATGAAATATATCTGACCCTTGTTAAACTTTTAGTCTTTGTGTAAAGTTACATTCATTTCTTCATAAGGATCTCTGAAACTGTAACGTCAAACAAATCTACCTACCTTTGAAAATCCCACCAAACAGGGCCCTCATGCCTGGTGTTTTTTGTTGTTATTAACTTCCTGTAGGAGGTGACCTCAAAAGGCAGGCTGTTTAAAACACAGGGACATCTAGTGGATTTTTTTTAGGATAACAATCCTAAACGCAATGGCACAGATAACTTTATCAGGTTGAGTTGAATTCAACACATTTTTCATTAAGATAAAGTGACTCAAAATGTGCTCAACCAAACTATGAGCAGGACGTCAAAGGGTTTAAAACTTAATATCTTTGTCAGATTATATATACATACATATATATATATTATATATATATATATATATATATAGATATATATATATATATATATATATATATATATATATATATATATATATATATATATATACACACAATTTCATTAGAAAAGCCAAACAAGCCTTTTTTTCCACAAAGGGCATTTTTACTTGTGAAAGTAGGAACAACTCAGATTTAAATAATAATATTAATAAAATCATAAATTTCATTCTCCTTGTATCCTGCACACTTGCTGTCACCCTGCTAAGTCCAGGTATCAAAGTGTGTCTCGGGTGATGTGATCACAACTGGATAGCGCTAAATACAGGTGTAAACATCCACCAAAACACATTGTGATCTGATCATTAAAACCACTTCCTGAAGTGTTGTGGGACACATTTTACAAAATATGTTTTTGTTGTATAAATACTAACGCTGCCCTGAAACCAATTTTTAAGGTAACTTTCTTGAAATTTTAACTTTTTTGCTGCTAATTTTGGGCTCATATCCTTCCTCCCATGTTTTGGAAAGAAATTACGTCAATTTTCTCAGATTTCAGAGGGTTATTTTTTTAACAACAATAATTATTAATAATTATTAATAATTGTATTTTATAAACCTTTCATGTATTTTTATGTTTAATCTGAAAAGTAGCTGTATGTATAGCTGTTATGTAAATGTAGTGATAAACAAGTAAACCAAAGAAAAAGCCACACAGGTGTTACAGTTAGAGTCATGTTTATTTACAGCAGAATCCTGAACGAGGAGGGAAAGAGGGGCAGAGGGCAAGGGAGGGGTTAAAAGGAGACAAAGTGTTTTAGATCAAGCGCTTCAGGATTCTTGTTTCACTACACAGTTCTTAATTTATTTATTCACCGTTTTTCTATACAGAATCCATTCAGTTGTAATATTGATGCACCAACAGAGCTGAAGGCCTCTGCTGGAGGGGAGAAGAGGTGGAAATAAAATAAAAAAAACTAAAGCACTAAAGAAAAAAACAAACAAACAAACAAACAAGGGGGTAAGAAGAAATCCATTTTCTATAAAAAAAAAAATATCACCATGATCGTCATCAGTTATTTAATGTATGTACATATACACACATATATATGTATATATATGTATATAAATCTATATATTTTCTTGCCATGTCCATGAGGAGGTGAAGGGGGCTTGTGGTTCCACGATGTCCGAGTTCAGACGACTGCACTGAGCGGCAGGTCGGACGTCCCGACCTGACACAATATTCAGACTTTGTCAGGTCAGAGCTGACCAATCACAGTCTTTCTGACCCGCAGCCTTTGTCCCACCCACTGACGCTGCTCTGTGTAGCCGAGCTCATAGGTCCAGTGCCTCAGTGCCGGCCAGCAGAGACTCAAAAACTGCAGTAGCCCTGTCGATTGCAGTCTGAGAAAATGATACACTGTACACTTAACATGCACGGCCAGATAGCATAAAAAAGTAAAAAAAAAAACAAAATAGCCAGCAAACTGCATCGTTCCATATGTCTCTCCGACTTCCTGCCGTGCGATCACTCACACATTTTTTCCAGTATACATTAGATATTAACTGACAAGCACCACAAAAAAAGTGGAAGGACATTAAAAAAAAAGACTGCAAGACTGTCAGGGACCAAATGGTGACAGCAAAAACATCCTATGGGTTAATTTCTAATTTCTATTTTCGATTTCTGAAGGGCATGACTGATTTTCTTCCCTCCCCTAGGTCCAAACAGACTTTATGATGTGATCACACACACGCACACACACACACACACACAACCATCCACCCAAAGAACCCTTCATCTGTAACTAAGCATGAATCTGACCACAGTATGTCTTCCCTCGTCTCCGAGCTTTGAGTCAGAACTTTCACAATAGTCAGGTCTTCATCGACTGAGGTGAAGTTCAGATGAGATGTGCTGTTCCACTTTTATCAAAACGTATAAAATTGATCATATATCATCATGCTCAGACGTTTACAGACTTGTGAGAGCTGGAGTAAGATGCTTTTAGTGTTTCGATAGCCATAAATAAATTTAGGATGTGCATGAGAGAAATTCGGTATGAAACCCAGCATGATGTATGATGTGGCTTCATGAAAAGTAACATACCTTAAAATTAATTCAACATTCATTTATTTGAAAAAAAAAAAACAACACTGTTTACATTTCACCTGTCCGCACGCAGAAAAGACTGATAAAAAGAAAATTGACCCCTGTTGAGTTTTTGTATTTTTTTTTTTTTTTTTACAAGTTAGACACAAAGTGTTTCCATTAGACGTCATGTGTTTGATCCAACACGCCCAGCTCAGTGGAAACCTGACTATTGTCATTGTTTTTTTTAACATGTTCATGTCTTCAAATTAAAACCAAGTAAAACACACTCACACACACACATACATACATACACACGCGCACGCACGCACGCACACTTTAACACTAGAGCAGGAAACTTTTTCATCAACCAGCCACCGATGCAGATGTCTTTTTTTCTTTCTTCCCAAATATCCATCAGCTACGTTTCTATCACACACGCCAACAAACTTTAGAAAACAACCTCTAAGTGATGGATGCTTGCCGGTCGACTCGACACAAGCCAAAATTTGCCAAAAATTCGGCCGTTGGCTGGCGTCAGTTTCCCACCCTATTCAACATGCTCCCGAACACAAATACAAACTCAAGATACCGCAAATACACATATATACAAATAGAAGCGGCCCCTCAAACGCTGGGGGGCGGCTTAACAATTTATAATGCATCATTTCTGTATATGCCAAGAATAAAACTTTTCTAAATAAAATACATAGTTATCTGTGAGGGCGGGGACAGCAGATGAACAGAGAGGAGTGTCAGAGGAGGGCGGGAGCGCTGGGAAAAAGCCATCGTGGTGGGATGATGGGACAGATGAAGAAAGCGGGAGGGGGGAGACGGATGGAGGGGGAAGACTCTTCTCCTTTATTGATGTCGCTGCTCCCAGGAAACTGTCTTGTGCCACTGCAACACTCCACCTCTTCTCCATTTGTTGAAATCATTCCATAATAATAATATTAATAATAATAATGACCACGACAATGCTAAAAAAATATATATAAACCCCAGCCATGTCTCACGACCCTAAGTCCACAAAAAGGGGGGAGGCCGGCCCTCGAGTTCATCTGAGTCGGTGACAGAACAGAGATGCAGAGAAAATTAATGACGCAGAGAAAAGAAGGATAACGCAGTGAGAAGAGGCCTGACGAATGGAACGAGCCATGAAAGGGAAGTGGCAAACGAGACTAACTATAGAAGAGAGAAAAAGGAAAAAAGAGCAAGAGGGGGGAAAGAACAAAAACAGCATAGACAGGATGTACTGTGATGAAGAGGAAATAAACAGAAAAGAGGAAGCAGACATGAAGCGGAGGATGTAGGGACGAACATGAGTCGTGTTGGGGCGTTGTGATCCACACACTGGTGTCCTTCTGAGGGTTTTCACAGAAGATTGGCGGAAAGCATGAACAAGTGATGACAACATGGCCTCACTGTGAGTGCGCGCCTCTCTCCTTTCCTCTAATTAAGGTAAAGGATCCGCAGTCCTCCCCGCACTGGTCGTTTATCCCAGGGTGCATCATACCTCCAGGAAGCGGGAGCTGCTGGTCTTGGTGTGAAAGGGCTCGGACCACATGCGCCGCAAATCCCCCTGTGGAGCACACGCAGTTTGTCAGTCATGGATCAAATATTTCCTGATGAAGCTTCAAAAACCGGCTCAGAAGTTAAAATAACACATTTTCATAAAAGTCTCTTTGCATACGAATAGGGCTGCCCCTTGAACGTCGGGGGTTAAAGCTATCAGTCAGAGATAAAGTTGAGTTGAAGATGTTCCTTTTTAGCTGTGCAAACCAGTAGTACGGTTCATTTTTTTAACTATTTTTATATTTAATGTTATTGGTTTTAACTTTGGTGTGTTTTTAGTTTTGATTGGTTTTATTGTTTTGTTCTGTTATTTAATTTTAACTTTTTTTTATCAGTTTTGACTAAAATGCCTTTGTATCTCTTATTAGTTTATTCTTCATCTTGATTATTATTTTAGTAGTCTTTATTTTTATTTTAATTGATCTGATTTATTTTTATGGTCAGTTGACAGCTTTGTTGTGTGCCTGCAACTCATACCTCTTGCACTTTGTGTAGCACGTTGTGCTTCCACCTGGAATGAAATGTGCCATATAAATAAAGTTTTGTTTGCTTGCTTTTTTTGCTAGTCAGTGTGCTGTGTAGTGTTCTTATGGGGACATTTTAGGCTCCAGATTTTGCCGCAGAGTGAGCGCTCTTGACTTTGAGGATACTCTTTGGTACAGGCTGCTGTGGACACAATGCAGGGGCAGAGAGGAGGAGAGACTTTGCACCATAAGGCTCTTGACATAACTTAATCCTCTTTCTTCTGATTAGAAGAAATGATTCTGCAACTCACAGCAACTTAATACAACAGTCTCTGACTTTCTGTTGATATCTAGTGTCTGCAATTTTTTTTTTTGCCATTATCCAATCTGCTATTAGCTTATTTGTTATATTATGTGAATGCCGCCGTCACCCTGAACATCTCGCTTAACCAAAATATGAAAAAAGCAAAACAAAAAAACAACAACACATTTTTATAATTATTTGTGTTGAAGAACCTGATTTCGATCTACTAACTGGTTCAGCCCTATGTATGACATCATACATCATACAGGGCAGGCAACTGGAGGCAAAGACTACCAACATGCTCAAATGTCTATGATTTGCACTGTTTATGGCTGAACCCATAAATCAAACAGAGAAAAAAAACAAGGGCTTTTATGAGTCCTGGAAATAGAAGGATTAAAAGGGAAAAAGCAGAAAAAATATTTAGAAAGAGAAAGAAAAACAATGGCAAATGTGGCTTAAAAATCTTTAGTCTGGAGGAGCAGAGTCAAAATCCGTTCAAATGTTAATGTCAGTCATTTACACTGTGCAGTGACAACGTCAAAGTGTTTTAAATCATGATTCAGATTTTTAATGGCATTTCACCAGACCTCTGGTTGATGAGGTAGGTTCAAAACAGTAGCTAAAGTTAGCTTGTACCGTTAGCAGCATTTACAAATAAAATACTGCACTCACATCTACTCTGTCGGCCCGAAACAAGATGGGAGATGTTTCAGCTGTGGACCCGACCGCATACAAAGTGGCTAGAGTTCACGAGACTCTTGTAAGCTTTCTTAAGCTTGCTGTGTGACATTAGTAACATGAGGTCTTGTGTAATTGTGTGCACACGGCAAATCAGTCAAGTTGTGAGAAAAAAACATGTTTCACTGTTGTGTATAGATCACATTGAACACAAGTTTTTTTTTTAAAATTTTCTGACGGAACCTGTTGTCTTCAGGTTCATCCAACCCTTTTATGTTTTCATGTTCCTCTATTTTCAATTCACGCAGTACATGGATTTATCACTTCCTGCCCTCCATCTAAATTTTGTGCACCATAATAGTCACATGACTGCAAACAAGCTATTTTTGACATATTCTTTCATTCTACTTGCCGCCCCCTCCCACCAAAAAACTTTGTTTCCAGTTTTCTAACATTTCTCTGAATAATCATTTAGCAAACAATAGATCATTGACAACTGGCTGTCTAATGACTCAACTGCCTGATCTAAAAATAAAGAAAGAAAAGCTGTGAGATCAGTAAGTAATGACACATATATGCAGCTAGAAGAATATTTGTGGCAGAGGCATCCTGTTCACCTTTCTGATATTTCATCTGTTGTGTTTGGAACATCAGAAATAATAATCACCATTTTACTACATGAACAATTTTCACTGGTTAAGTGACAAATCTTGTGCACTTCAACAGGACGTGTTGCAATTAATGGTTTGCATGTGTGAATTACATAACTTCAGTCAAAAATAAAATGGGCTGAATGTTGGAAACTATGTGTAAAGAAAGAGCGAGTCCAGCTGTAATATTTATCCCTCCCTCCTTTTTGGCAAAGAACAGTAAAGATGTCCTCTGCATTTCCTTTTCACAAGGGTTCAATTTTTCTTCACACAATTATAGAATCCAAGCGAACTGCTGACTTCTGCAAAAGTGCCACAGCTGAACTTTTATTTCTGGTAAAGAGGTGACTGTTGCTGTGGTGTCCTTTACCTTCAGGTAGGCCATAGTGAGCAGAGGCAGCAGGGTGAAGGGCACCAGGTAGAGCAGAGCAGGCTGAGCAGCACGATGGATCCTGGAGGCCACGGTGGCAGTCAGCAGACCTGAACACAGAGTCACATCATCATTGATCATATTGGCTACATCTTTTATTTTTAAATTACGCAAAAAACCCTGAAAGAGAAAAGATAAAAAACTTGAGATTCAAAGTTAACGTTGTGAGTTATCCATCATATTTAAACACCAATGGCACCCACACAACTAAAAGCATCACTTCCAAACATACCTAACACTGACACAATAAAACCCTTGACCTTTCACATCCGTCCATCGATTGCTTGCTTACCCACAAAGTATCCGATGAGAGTGCAGTGGAAATAGGAGACGCGCTGCATGCGTCCGGACATGTTTCCAGGTCCTGGGACTTCCCCATTTGCTTGCTTCTTGTAGTTGTCATAGCGCAGGACAAAGCATAACAGCAGCCCCGGCATCACAATGTCTCCTATTCCCAGCATCGAGAAGTGACTTCCTGTGGAGCTGCACGGATGGGAAAGGGGGCAGAAATACGTTTAAAGTAGCAAAATACGGAAGCACTAGGAATGTGATCCAGGCAAGAACCCCACAGAGCTGTGTGCAATAAATATGTAACATTTGTTTCATCACTTGTTTCTGTATGCAAATGTAGGTCTTGACTTGGGATGTCATGAGAGCTGCTACTATGGTACCAAATCAATGCAAATATCCTGAAAATGTGACGGCACTCGTTTTTCTCCAGTAGCACAGGTACAGGGGATGCAATTCTTCTGGACCTGACAGGGCAGTATAAACGCCTACAAGTGTTCAAGTCTGCTTTTAAATGCCAAAGGAGGAAAAGGAACACCTACCAGCAAGAAAAAAAACACCACGTGGAAACCAACAACAAATGCAGCTGCAACGACCCGTCACAAAGAAAACGTTTTTTTTTAAACTGAGTCCAGCTTATTTAGTTAATTCTGTGCAATATTTATTTACATTACATTTACATTGTGCTACAAACAGTGTCACGAGTCACTGAGTGTCTATTCTGGTCGACGAATTGAAAAATGTTTAACTTTGGGTAAAACGCTGCAACTATCACTTTTTACCCAGCCATCTAGTGACAGTGGAGAAAGGGTGGGACAAATAGCCCACCGCAAAGACCAACTGTCATATCTTACGTGTACAAGTGCTGAACAACAACAACAACATCAGTGGGGGAGAAGCAGTGGTACTACCTCTTTGTGTTCATGGTGGATCATCAGGGATTTATAATAAAAAATAAAAATATTTTATTTAAATGTTTTGAATAAAGAAGTGATTGGGATTTATTGTTTATTTTAAATAGTATTTTTGAATTGGGTATCAACTACTATTTTGCCTGATTCTGACCACATATCCAATCTTAACAAAAGGTGTACAGCTATGCCAGCTGCCCTGTGAGGCTGTGATGCTCATCACAGAAGAAATTTAAGTCACTGGATTATTTTCTCCCCCCGTGGTTCCATTAGTCTTACCTGGGAAAGACCAGTTTGCCCGGTAAGGAGAGACGGGGGACGTCGCGGCCCATTCCCGGCCCCAAGTGGAGCTTCCTGGACAGAACGTCTATGGGATTTTCAGCAGGTTGGGTCGCAACTTTAACCATCACATTACTATTGAAGATGTAGGCTGAGAAGAACACCTGGAGGGAAAAGAAGGAATTTAGCTTCTCATGTTGACAAATTCTCATTTCACTTTCCCAGAGCCCAATCATGTCTAATTATTAGCAGCATACTCTTAGATCTGCAGACTCACTGCTGTTGTCAGTCCCCAGGCTGAAGACAAAAGTTAGTGGCACATTCACTGTAAGGGCTCCAAAATCATAGAATAAACTTCCATTAGGGATCAGACAAGCTACCTCAGTGTCCTCTTTAAAATGATTTTTTTATAAAGTGGCTTTTAATTACACTTTTTCCTTTTTGTTTTTATGCATTCATTCATTTGTTTATTCGTCCCATTTTAACTCATTGTTGTTAATCTTTGTTTCTGTTTTTTGGCTGAACTTAACTCACTCAAATTTGTATTTCCGCTGTGTATTTTCTGTTTCTGTATCTATGAAGCACTTTGCAAACTTGGTTTAGAAAAGTGATATTTTACTATTATTATTAATATTATTATCATTAATATTTGTACTATTCCTTAATTTGTCTGACCAACTGTCATAAAATGCAAATGTACTTAATTTATAATTACTGAAAACAAGCAAAACAACAAACAAACAATTTATTTCCTAATGATAGTTTAAACTCTAAATGATAAACTCTCAAAATGTTCTCCTGCTGCAATCTGCTGTTATATTGCCTGCACACCTGATTTATATCCAAGTAAACTCAATCACTGCTTCACACAACTTCTCAAAGCAGGCAAATTAATTTATCCAATTCATCAAATGTTTGTCTCTTATAACATTACTGTGAACATAAATGGTCAGTGGGGAAATAACAACTCCGAAGGCAGTTGTGTGCTGGCAGGTTGCTAGGCACCAAACATGGTAAGGATGAGAACAACTGCAGCAAATGTACTCACTGGTAGAGCATCAGCAGAGCAGTTTGTTGTTTACTGTCGGTTATGATTAGTTCTGTCTGAATTCAGTTTGGATTTGTGTGCAGAGCACAGCGTTTACTCCGTTTACAAATGTGAAATTTCTTTGTGAAAGGAAAACCTGAGAAAAAAACATTTCTCCTGTGCGTTTTTTAAAAAATGTTTTATGACAATGTTACTCATCTTTAATCCTATCTAAGAAGTAACGGCAACTTCTTAAACAATAACAATATTATCTGAATGATAACACATCTAAAGCAGCCAGGTGCTCACAGATCCCATGAGCTACTATCCTCAGATAGAAATCTTCTCTGATTCATTTGTTCAGTGGTTTGAATGATGGGAAATAAACACTGCAGCTCATTTAACATCAAATGAAACCACCACTTCACACCTCTGTCACTCACTAGCCCATTTTACACTGCCTGTTCAAGGCAGGGGTATCGGGCTGTTATGCTGCCTCACTGCTCTGTATTAAAAGTATGATCGTGGAATTGAGGGACAAAGTAGTCTTGCCTTTGAGTGTGCATGCCTCTATGTGCAATTTATCAGTGTGATTTTGTAGCTTGTGCCTTTTTGTTCATATGTGTTTGTTTTATTGTGACTGTGAAGGCATTTACGGGTGCAGCATGAGTCCAAAACGAATTTCCCTACAGGGACAATAAAGTATATCGTATCATATCGTATGGTATTGTATGGCATCGTAAATGTTTGCAACAATTTGACCGTGTGTTATGTGTGCAACCCATCACGGGAGATTTAAAAAGCTGGTATTAGCAGTAGGCAGGTAACTCAAAGAAAAAGAACAATGGCTGTAACTGTCGGCAAACTGGGAAAACGTCCGAGCAGAGGACAAGATCAGCCGCCATATAACAGAAATGATAAATCAAAATTGTTTTTGCCATGTGATGTTATTGTTATTATTTAGAAAGCACTGCCCATGTGTTTATTTTATGTCACATTATAGGCTGACGCTGTTGTGTTAAAGGTCACGCCTCTTCTGATTCTGTGATCTTGGCATGCTGTCTAAAATCACTCACTGTAACAGCATAATGCTGCCCTTGTTTGGTTCAGTGTAAAAATGAAAAGGCTATGTAAAAAAGGGACTTTGTAGCAGCCCTATAGCACGATCTCTGTTAAAAGGGACACTAACACACTGAGGCACATCCGCAGATTAAAATCACCATTCGTGACAGTTGTTACTCTTGACTTTGGTGACATTTTAGCTGTTAGGTGGCCATTGCTTATGTTTTTTGTGCAGAATGCAGGCGCTGAGCCACAGTAAGGAATGATGCCAGATATGGTTAATAAATCACACCTTAATCTACCAGGGCCAGCCAAAGGCAGCTCAACAGAAATGGTTTTTAATTTCTCAAAGGTATCGAAGATATCTTGATCCTTGTCCTAATCGTGGACACCCGCTGTCCTCTCTAGCATGCTCCCCTTCTTTTTCTCAATTTATCTTGTTCATTTCTGTTTATGAGGGCTGAATTTTGTAAGTAGCTCTTGTGTTGACCATGGTGATTACTGCATCAATACTAAGAGTTTGCTGCTGCTGGAAAATGTAACATGCATCACCTCTGTTCCTCCTGCGCAGAAAATAATCTTACTGGCAAGGAGGTACTTGCTGGTGTATGTTTAGAGAAGCTAAATCATGTCTGCTGTATCTCATATCAGTGACTTATATGTCAGCTGTGATATGGATGAAGTTTTGAATCGCAACATATCTTACCCAGAACACATCATAAATGAGCAGTCCTGACAGCAGCAGGCAAGACACCTTCAGACTGGGAAGCCGCACAAAGGCTATCATGGCGACACACAAGCCCATGGCTAAAGCTGTGGGGAGAAAAACACAAGATATTTAAAAACACAGTTCCATGCGTCAGCGGAAAAAAGCTGAAAAAGCAACATGGGATATGATTTTAGCAGATTTATTTAAGACACATTAATTACTGAGCACACAAGCCTAATTAATTAGTCAGGCTAATCTGATGAAATTCATGTCCTAATTCACTTTTTTGTGCATGAGGTTCGACCTGATAAGACGCAAGATGGTGCTGAGAAAAAAACGTGGGAGCTTGTCAGGGTTTAATGTATAGGAGATTTACATCACTGAAAGAGTATGTTCATTACAATGGCTACATTTTGCGTGTTAAAAGTAGTGTGTATGCTGTGGCACTGATTCTAAGCAGGTTTATTGGTAAGAGGAACCCAGAGGGACACTGTATTATTTGACTGGTTTTAATGCAGGGACACACAGAATGTCAAGCTTGAATTGAAATCTTGTACAAATGTTTTTAATTTTATAATCAGATTTTGATTCTTGGGATCATTTTACAATGCAAGTGTTCTTACTTTTGATGATGAAGTGTTACCATTTGTGTCAGGGGCTGCGAAGTTCACATTACTTAAGAAGACTGCCAGTAATGTGTTTCACATTACTGAAGTCAACTGGGTCAAATAAAAGAAGAGCACACACCCACACATTTCTCTCTGCTTTGTCAGTGCTTCACTAACATTCCAGTTCTGATCAAGACCAGTTAGCTTCAATGCCACTGCGGCTTTATTTAGCAGCTGAGTGACATCCAGGGTCTGAAATAAGCATCAGCCACCCACCAAATGCGGGTAAATTGTTGCCATGGGCATGTAAAATGGGCCTAATAATGGAAACTTATAGGATTTTGCTTATACCAATACCATTAACAATTCAGCTTATCGGTCTGCTTCTTTAGCAGTTCACTTATGAATTCCTGGTCAGTCTTCTCTGTGGAAAAAGTAGGCCTACACAGGTTTTCAGTGGCACTCGTGGGTAGCGTGTCAATAATATAGCATTCCTGGAATTAAGCCCGTTACTTGAAAAGATCATTTTAAAGACATCACAGGCAGCATGTTTGTCATCTTTCTTTGTGAAATGAAGCTGCACTTTGGATCGTTTCTTCCTCTCTGCAAGTTCGATGCAAGAGTTTGACATCTTTGTTTTGCAATGCACAAGTCTCCACTGCCTGCATCTATAATAGGAATTGATAAACCTGGAGCCATATGATTTCGATGGATCAGATAATATGGAAAGGGTTCTTAACTGGAACTGGTTCTCAATTCCCATTCATAGTCAGGCCACCTGACATTTGGCAGATAGGGAAATTGCACAACAAACAGACGCATTTAATTTAGCGTCTGATTGGTATGAATTTGAAAGTCTCTTTAAATTGCTACATAAAAACAATGGTATTGACTACATGACCTTATTTGTTTTGACTGACAGTCAAAGTTCACTGAATTCTAACCAGTAATCTTCAATAAAGAGATAAATAATAAAATGACGCTCTCACACATACATACAAATGGTATAAAGCTGTTGGTGATCGGAGCCAAGAAGACATCTGTAGTTATCAAGTGGTAGTAAATGTATAATGTAGCACTGCAGTTCCTTCTGACCCAAGTAAAGTACCTGTGTCTTGCTCCCCAAAGTAGATGGATGTATAAAGCCCTCTGAGGCAAATTGTGATTTGTGATAATGGGCTTTATAAATAAAACTGACTTGACTTAAATGTATATGCGTGCATGCTTGCAGTACCCACCCACAGGATTAAAATATCAAAGATAAAACTACCCATTGTACACAATGGCCAAATATCAGAATAATGAATGTAATATTATTGATGCATTAATAGTTTTATTACTTTAATGTTGCAGCTGGTAAAGATGGAGGTCATTTTATTTACCTTAGATGCTACTTCGTAGTTTAATCTACAATAATACATCATAATGTATTAGTTCATTTCTTATTTGTATTAATTATCTGAATTATCACCAATAGCCAAAACTTTAAAATAGCAGTAAAAAGTACTATAATTGCCTCCAGAATGTAGTATAGTAGAAGTATACAGTATTCCACTGCTGTAACTACCATGTATGTAATGCCATGTCAGATAATTAGGCTATATCGAACATTAATAAAAAAAATATTATTATTAAATATTATTCTTTTATCAGGGACAAAGATTTCAAAAATGGCAGATAGAATTTCTGAGTGGCAGACCAAAAAATTGTCTACTCTAGTGGCATACAGTAAAAACAAAAAAAAAGTTTATTTCAGGCCGTGCTAACATAAGTGTATCTTCCTGCATTAGCATGCATCACTCTGTAGTAGGAGCCTGAAAATAGTGTTGCTAAAAACTTCATATTGTGTGAGTCATAATGTCAAGTTCCTTCTTCTCCAGCAGATGAAACCTGAATTTTGTCCAGACTCTTGCCTTTACTGAAGACTTGAGATGGCTGAATTTATGTCTACTACTCTGCAGCATCAAAGTTAAGCTAAGAGAACTTCTCCTTGCGAGCTTCAATTTATTGTCTAATATTTGGCAATGTTTTTCACATGAGCCAAAAAATCCCCCAGCAGTTCAGAGAAATGTTACTAATCCTTGGATCCTGCTGCAGAACCATCTTCTGGGGACCTTGAAATAAACACTCTCTGATGTCTACTGAGTTCTGGTGAATGGAAACATGGACACAAGAGTCATGACGGAGAGACACGCACCGTCCATGAGAAGCCAGTGTCCGGTCAGCACCCAGATGAGCACCAACATAACAGAGAGGGAGAAGGACAGGAGCTCAGCCAGAGTGAAACGCCCACAGCAGCCGAAGGAAATCCTGCAATAAGACAAATAAGAGAAACTCTGTTAAATCACACACAACTAAGATGAGAGAACATGAGAAAGGTGAGGAGAAGCATCACAGCCCATCCTTAGCTAGTGCTGCAACTAACTATTATTTTTATTGTTTACTATCAATTACTTTTATTTTATTTTTAGTTGCTTGGTCTATATAATGCCATAAAATAATGAAAAATACTGATTTTTATTTTCCAAAGCTGAATATGACTTCCTCAAATGTCTTGTTTGACCTACAATCCAAAAATATTCAATTTGCTGTCAAAGAGGAGTAAAGAAACCAGAAAACATTCCCATTTAAGAGGCTGGAATCAGACAATTTACAATATAGGATTTGATTTCCACAAAATTACTCAAACCTATTCATCTATTATCAAATTAGTTTGCTATTAATTTAATAATATACAAGTAATCATTGCAGCTCTGTCCTTGGCCCTAACAGGAGCTCCTGAGACACAACAGCTGTGGGATTTTCATAGAAAATGTGACACATGTAGGCAAACATCAACAGGCTGATATATTTTACCACAGAGTAGTATTTGCATACTTTATGATGGGCAAAAAACAGGGCATTGGTCGGTTTAAGTGAGGGAGTGGAGAGCCAGTAAAGACATATAAAGGTTTGGCTCGTAATTCATTGAAAAATGATTGATCCTGGAGTTTATAGATAGTTGTCGGCTAGCTACTGCTGGCTTAATTGTTAGTGTTGCAACCAACTAAAGTGCAATTCATCTTCTTGAGCTTTTGTTTGGTTAGTTTCAGGTACACTACCACCTCCTTCCAGACTAGAGTGGTTTGCTGAGCCTGATTTGCTTAGTGTTAGAGCTTAGTGTAAATCAAAGTGTCTAATCTAATCTGGATTTTATCTTATTAAGACAGACCTGAAATGACAAGGGGCCTGAGCTGAATAAATGATAAATGTCCTGCCAGAACAGCAGCCAGAACAGGCTTTCTTTGTGAGCATGTTAAGATACACAAAATATTAAAACCTACACACTGAGCAGAAAAGGGTTTTGGGGTTGGAGGTTATTACAGGCAGATAGGAGGCTGTGAATCTGTAACTAGAGAGGAGGCGTTCATATTGGTTCTTGAGTAGGTGGGCTGTGTTGTTGGTGATTCCTTGCACTTTAGATACCCAGACATCTGAGCCCAGAGGCTAATAAACATGATTTGTATGCTGTAAGTGGAAAAAAAATACAAATGTTAAAGGGCGAGTTCGCCCCAAAAAAACAAAACAAATTTACCACTTCCTCCCAGAGGTATTAAGCCTCACAGCTTCCGTATGAATTAAATCTGAAATAATCTGACTTATGAATATGGTGGTTCGTACTGACAGGGTTCGTACTGACAGGGGCAAATCAGACAGCATTAGAAAACAATTGAAAGCATGACTGTTCTTGGCTTCCTAGTTTAAAACATTTTCTAACACGTTTCATAAAATAATGAATTATTCTGTGCCAAATTCAAGTACTTATAGCACTGCAAGCACCTTGTACAATGCCTGTGTAAAGGACAGAGCTTTGTAAATATGTCTAAAAGACACACAAAACTGACATCAGACATGATTTAAAGACAAACAGACCACATGGTTTCCTTACTTGTTCTGTGGGGAGCAGGGTCTGGTCAGATACTGGCACATTGGCAACAAGAGGAATGCAAATGCAATTGTTGCAAGAACTGAGGAGAAAAAAAAACAGTAGTGAAATCAGAGGCCTAATGTACTGTATCTACAGTAGATTGCTTGTTTCAGTTGTTTTCTATGAGCTTAACTTGGTAGCTAGCGGTTTTCATAGTTTCAATAATTAACACGAATTAGAGGTCTCCACCAGTGTGAAACTACTAATCAGAATCATGAACGCATTAATACAGAAATACCCGGCATTGTGAGTACAGGCCCGCTCACTGAGTAACTTGTGCCCACCCTGGATGAGTCTACTAAGTCGCACTGGCTAAGTTTCAAGGATATTGGGAATTTCCTAGAAAAAAGCTGCAGCTGTGTTGTTGGAGGAGAGTCGCAGAGTGGAACCAGGCAGCACAGGATATATCAGTTTGAGCCAGGCTCTCGCCGTCTGTGCAGGCAGGACTCAGGAGTGAGTCACTATGGTGAGACGCTTTGGTGTCCCAGATCATTTTGTCAGGGCTTAACCTCGAATAATGAATGTGGTCCCAAAAATTATTTTAAATGAAAGCCAACATGAAACTCAACAAAAAAAGTAACACAAGAACCTGTAAAAATAAATGCAAATCTCTAACTTTTTGTAAGTTGAGGGTGTTTGGTGGTCAGCTCTGAGTAGCACAATTACGGTGCAAATAAAAATGACTGAACGTATAATTATTTTGGAATTCACCGTTCATAATTAATCTCCAAAGTAAACATTTTGAGATACACATGTACACTTTTCAATGATTAAAGCATATACTTAGCATGTAAATAGAGGGCCAGAGTGCATTAAAAAGCACCAAAACAGACCTTTTTTTTTAACAAAAAAAAATCCCTCTGGACCAGGGCTGCATGATTTGTATTTAAAAAAATGTGATCAATGTGCTCATTTTTAATAATAATATTTAAATTAATTGTGCAGCCCTCCCTCACTCTACAAAGGTCTGGGCTGAGCCCAAATGTTTATGTCATGTTTACTTATAATTATCTGCTGCTCCAAAATCATCTTCTCTTCATCTTCTTCTTCAATCTTGGCAGCACCCCAGAAAAAAGCTGTGTTTCACGGACCTTCTAAATATATCAGCTGTCTATAACTTCACCTATGTTGTTTCCAGATCAGTGAGAATTCAGCCTAACTGAACAGCTGCCCAGGAAATGACTTCACAAGACACTCATATGCCAAGTTTAGATAGGAAGGACATGCTTATATCTGTATTATCAGCCTGATTAATACACTCATGTGCCCTCGCCACCTATTATGTTTATACTGGGCCTGTCCATGGTTTTATGTCTGCAGCCAGTTTGATTCTACCACTGTAGAGTTTTTGTGTTAAGCTGAAGAGCGACACTCACCTGCAGTGCAGATAGTGAAGACCACCTGTACCGAGTCGAAGAAGAAGAACATGACTAGCAGAGACACAGAGGCTCCTATGGGCAGGAACAGAGCCTGTGTGGAGTCTATAGTCTGAATACCTGCAAAACAATACCAACATCAAAGTGAGGAGGATTTGAAAAACAAAAAATGGTGAGTGATTACATTTTGTCTGCTTATATCTGGCCATGCCATGTACTGCACACGCACTGTTGTTTGTGTTGCTGTTATTGAAAGCCCCCGTTGTCGTGGGGTTGCCGTCTTTATCCTTCTCCTGGTTCTCACAATCCATGTTTAATGACCTGCAGGAGGGGAAACAAGAGAGCAGAAGAGTGTAAACGTAGCATGTAAATTGTTAATATAAGGCTGTGTAAGACACTTAAATAGACTCATTCTGTGGTGAAATAATCAGTTATGACTACGGAAAGTAATAACTCTAATGCATAAAATATCTATATTTGGAACAACAATTCTTTTTAATGTTCAGAGTAAAATTTTGTTTAATCAGTTTGTGAAAAAGGAAGGACGTTTGGGTGAAATATTGAATTGACTGCTAAACTTTGTGGAGGGTGTGAGGTCCCTGAACTTCAACTAGACTGTGGCTCACATCAACCCACAAAATATTTTCATCTCTCTTTTGTCTTTTCTTTCTTTTGCAAAATTATCTTATTTGATTTCAGCTTTCCACCATGAGGTTTTACTTACAATTTCATCCCACCAAAAACAAATTTATGATATCTTGATGTAGACAGTATACAGTATAAAAGCACACATCAAGTGTTGTATTTAGCTGCTTCAGTTTCAGGCTCCTGGTTCTGTGTGTGCAGTCTTACTGTCACACTGTGATTAGCTGACAGACACTTGAATAGAGCGGAGCATTAATGCTATTAGTAACACCTGTGCTTTTCCTGCTATGACAAGTCAAAATGTCTGCTGTAAATGATTTCCTCTCTCGACAGTACAGCCACAAACTATAAGCTCACTACAGTTTGATCTGATCAGTCTTGACTTCCAAAAATTAACAATCCACCATATGACCATAACGTGCCCCGTTTTTCTGTGCATTTATGTGTTTTTCTGCTGGCATCCTAATCGGCCTGTAACATGGAGAGAGAATGGAGCATCATACTCGGACTCTCCTCTCTATTTCTTTCTATTTGGATGGTAGATAAGACAGTTTGCATCAATAGCCCACATATTTTTGCAGTTTATCCAAGAGCTGACACCTGATTGATTCTGCATCTTAATCATTAAAATAACAGATGGATAAGCAAACATGCCTCTGCCTCTCAATTCAGCCTGAGAATCAAACTCTATCAAGCTTTTACTTGATCATAAGACTCCTCTAAAACAAATGTGTTATGGTCAATATCCTAATGCCACTAAAACAATCAAAACACCATTAGATGCAGCAGGACTGTAGATTGTTTTGATGCACTAAATGCACCAAAATCACATTACTCCTATGGTTCACCCCGTACATTTGGACTGTGAAAGTGCCAAACGCTTTATTTTTCACTTGCAACACCCAGAAAATGTGCATCGGATTACAGACTAGAAATGCGAAGGTGGAAAAAAATGACCCATTAGTTCATAAACCCATGTAAATGTTGACTACAGTGTACATTTTACAAGAAAAGATATTCATTGATGATGCTTAATTTCTGTAAAGTAAAAGTAATACAGTAAAATTGCTGTATTAAGTTACTGCTAATATAAACCAAACACTTCCAACAGCTGCAGCTTCAAATTAAAAGTCTTTAACCGGGAAAAACACACATTGAATTTTATCATAGAGTAGTCAAAGGAAATGCAATATGTTCGTCAGTGTGATAAACACCACCGCTTGTTCATTAAAAATACATCTGCAAAACACGCCAATATTTAAAGTATTTGTTGTCAGCGGATCAATTTGAAATACTGCAGGCAGCAATAAACAGTCAGGAGCAGCCACAGGAAGATGTTAGATGAAGAAGTGGACACCATAAACATCTTCACAAAGTAACCATCTCATCTTCTTTCATTAAAGTCATTGGGGTTGAATGCGAAATATTGCCAAATGGGCACTTATGCTTTACGCGTTGAAACCAGATCCTCCACAATCATCTTGTCGGTCAACTCTTCTCACTCTCTCCTCCTCTCCTCAGTTAAATCTGACTCCTGCTGCTCTGCTGCTGTGTAAGGCAGACACTCAGTTTATAATTGTAGCATCCATTGTCCAACTAGTATTGATAAAAAAGGAAAAATGTTGGCGGGGCGGTGGGCAGGTAATGCAGTCCGCTACACAAGTGTCTTTCCACTGCCTGTTCAAGTCAGGAATACTGCACTATGCCACCTCACCGTTCTGTAAAAAAAGTATTATTGTAGAATGGGGGGACAGAGTTGTTGCTCTTTTAAGCTGGCAATGTTGGTACTAACAGTGCTGCATTGTGGTTTCTGTAAAAGGGACAGCTGGCAGGATGGTATTATGGGTGCGACGGGTGTGCGCCTTACCTTCCGAGCAGAGAACAAGATCAGCCGTCATATAACTAAAACACTAAATGATAATCATTGTCGTGTCACGCCATTGTCATAAATAGCTACCAACAAATATGTCATATGTCACACTAGAGGCAGACAGTCTTATGTTAAACATCATGCCTCTTTGGTTTTCGTGATACCGGCGTGCTGTCTAAAATCACAACCTGCAGTGGAATGATGCTGCCCTTGTTTGGTTCTGTGTAAAAATGCAAACCTAATTTCTACTAGACTGATCCCTGAGGAACAGGTCCATAAATCAACTGCATGGTAAATAAACACATCTACCATTTAAAACACATTATAACCATAACAAACCAAACCTAACATATTTTCTTAAGGGTCTTTAAAAGGAAAGGACCCAAAATGAGAAAATTTTACTTTACTCTGCAGGGCAAAAGCCTCTAAAAAACATATGTAGGCTTTTGTTCTGGGGGGCATAACAATGATAGGCCTGTGACTGAATCTGGAGAAATATCTGGCAGTTAAGAAATTACACTTTAAGCTAAACAAAACATGCTTTGTAAGTCACTCTTGACAGCTAAAGTGATTATTTATTTAGTGACACTCACCTGAAGCTGCCATAGACGATGAGAAGGATGGAGATGAGGAAGGTGGACACCTGGCTGGAGTCAACTAGGGAGTACGCCCTAAAGAGAGAGAGAGAGAGAGAGAGAGAGAGAGAGAGAGAGATGCAAGCTTGAGACTCTGAGCACAAATGTTATGCAATGAAACCAGTAAAAATAAAGTTTCCACATCACCTTTAGTGAAAAACTGAAGACAAAAAGTACAGAGTGTTTTTGCTGCTAAACAAAAAAAACACAGTTTCCATAACAACTGTCTCCATACTGACATTACATTGATTAACTGTAACAACATGGATTGTATACTTTCTAGTTGTCACTTCCTTTAACATCACAGGAGCAGCAGGAAAGCAAATCAACCTTAAAACATGGAGAGGGTATTGTGAAAAGACTCCGAGTCTTCAGGCCCAGTTAAACTGCTGCTTCCTCCTTTTGTTGCTCCGAACTGGAATCTTTTGCATATTACAAGTTGCCAGTCAGCTGACTGCAATTTCATACTGATGGTTATCATTATGTGCGTTTTGGCATTTTTCTACCAAAACGCAATTGTTCTCTTTTTGACCAACATACTGCTGATTCAATACAAGCTGAGGTAAGTGAAAACATATCTGTTGTTTGAGTTCAATCCCTGTCTGATGTGTCCAGACCTCCTGTTATCTTTTAGATCAATTACATTTGTTTCAGGATGTAATGTTATGTTTGATAGGCCTCTCTGATCACTTTTTAAAGGGAAAAATCTGTCCTACTGCTGTTTTACTTCGCCTCATGCTTTTCCAAGTGTTATAGTGAAGGTGTTAGCCAAAGGACATACTATTTTAGTTAATATTGCAGAATAACGTGGTATGATTACCTGACTACACATTATTTGCAACAGTGTCCGCCTGTGTGATGTTCCAGGGCAGTACAGGTTTGATTTTAAGGACCTGCTCCCAAACTAGAACAGCGACGTGCAATAACCTTGCCAACCACACATATGACCAATCAATTCTGCAACCTGACCCAATTAGCGGCCTGATCTGAAACCACAAAATCCATTATCATTTACATTACACACATGTAAAACTAAGATAACGTACTTAAAAACAAAGGTAATTCAGGAAGTACAATTTAAAAGAATATTTTTTGCTAACTCTCTAATATTGAGCAGCACATCTCCACAGTTAGTGTGCCTGTTGGTAACACACCTGAAGCGGCTCTCATATTCTTGCCTTACATAGAGGACAAAAATGTTAAAACATTAAGTTAAGCCTATATTATTATCATTTTATTTTGACATATTTATCATCCAACACCTGCAATCGGACCTGCATGTTATTTTTTTTCTCAGCCAGAACTGAACCTGAAAATAAATACCACCCATGAAACCCGATACAGGACACTAGGACAGGATCTTAGTAGTTTTTCATTTAATATGTCACATACATGCTGCTTTATGCTTTTTAACACTCATTATAATTTATAATAATTAGTGAGTAAGTAGGCAATATAAATCAAATCAAATGTGGAACACCAGCGAAAAGTTCTAAAAAAAAGCCTAACGCAAGTTATTAACTGGGGCTACATTTAGAAAAGACAGTGAGTCAAGAAAGACCTGATTCTGTCCTCATCCACTTTAACTTCAAAAATCTGAGCTTTAAAAGCTCTGTAGAAAATTCTACCCTTCAATTGTGTAACTGTGCTAAATTGTGCAGATATCCCTTCCTCTTTGTATAAGGTTTGCTTTCCCACTTTATAGACATAAACCGTCTGTTTGAAATGATGGTTGCACAGTTTTCGATTTTTTTTTTTTTTACCAGCATTCTGTGTGAAATAAGAAAAATGGAGACAAGTAGGCCAACTATAATTTCAGTCAATCATTGAAATGCTGAACTTTGAAAATTGCGGATTGGTGGTAGCATTTTTATCAAAACAACTTTGAATCTCTGTTATATAAGGAAGTATATATATATACAGAAGGATTCGCAAGCATTTTTATGGACAAAAATTTGAAATCTTTCCATGACTTTTACATATTATATTTTTTTTCTTGCCCTACTCATTCTGCATTTTTCTAACCATTCAAACACAATTTCAGCTGGCTGGCATATGAGCGTGGGGAGAAAAGGAAGAAACGTCCGTGATGGTAAACAAAACAAAACATATCGACAAACATTAGAGCAATGTTACATCAACAGCTAAAGAAAATAAGTTTTTCGTTACGTTACACAAGGTGCAAGGTTATCTAGGGAAGATTACTATGACAATTTCATGACACCCAACACAATGCCATGACTTTTCCAAAACTATAAATCTATTTTTCCAGGTTTCCCATCACTGTGGGAACCCTGTGTATGACAGTAAGTGTTTATTTACTGAGCACTGTATCCATTTTATACAACAACAAACTGACCCGTGCTCTGTGTATATAGAGGGGAACTGGATTGGCACTGTTCAACTTAAGTGACTATTATCCCTGTAGTCAACATTATGAGCTCTGAAGAATCTAAAATTCATTTTGATGACCATCCACAAGAACATTGAACACAATGTGAAAACATTTTGAGTCACCCAATAATACACCACAACAAGAAACGGCTGCTGTGTTGCACCGATTCGAACACATTCTGTTCCCCTGAGATCAGTGGGCTTCATAATTACACACAAGAAAGCAATGAAAAAAGGACACCCAAACAATTTGATATTCAAATAAGAATTGCAAATTTTGTTGTTAAAAAAAGAACCGGGGAAAAACAAGTGATTGATTATGAAAATCAATACAGCAAATATGATCAGTGTGGTTCTAGGCACACTGGAAACTCTACAAAGGAAAGGGGTCTCAGCTCACACTCACTCTTGCAAGATCTGTCTTCTCTATACTACCCAGCATAGCAAAACAAAAAACGACAGCATTACAAAATACAACATACCACTCATTGCAAATAATCAGTAGACCTTACTGATATAAGGCCTACGAATAAGAATCTAAATACTTCTTGACCTACATCCGCCCCTTGCAATCTGTACATGTTATTGTGTTTTGTGAGACAGACTAGACAAAACAAAAAGGAGCTGATGAGGGACATCATAATGCAAATCCTCTGCTGAGGGTTGCTGTTCAGTAGAGTATCCGAATACTTCAGATCGAAGATGGTGGCATCATAGTTCTGGTCCAGGAGAGAAAGTGTACTTTGTTGATGGCAAATTAATATAGCTTAAAATTTTTACTTATCCATCTCATTTTTAAGTCTGTTAATCAGTTAGACAGATTTTGTGGGCTCTCAGAAACCAGAGGTCGTAAGATAATAACCATTTAACATCTAAGTGATCCAAGAATTTCAGCACCGTTTTTTTATTTCAGACAAATGTGGAACCAGGCCTCTAGTTTGCAGACTTGTGCTGTGTCTAAGTACCAAGTTGTTGCTATATCAATGACCTGGGGCCTTGACATAGCATAGACTTGACATGCAACCTTATAATGCAGGTCTTTTTCTGGGGCAAAAACAAGGAAGGCACTGTGAAGTGGCTGCCTTCAGTCGAGAAGTGCAGATTTGACCCCAATCCTGACCTATCTGTCTGCTGTCAAACTCTCTGGCTGGGGGTGAGGAATGTAGGCTGGAGTTTAAAATAAAATTTTAAAAAGTTTATAAAAATAAAAAAAAATAAAAAAAGTGGCCCCTAATAATGTTATCATTATCTTTAGCTCCCCCAAATTTCATCAGGCACCAATACATCTACCACTCAAAACTATTAGTTATCAGCAGATCTATTTTTCCAGTTTATCAGCTCAATTCAACCAAACAATGACACCGGTATGGTTTTTCAGTGGTATAAACACATCATGGGTTGTGTCTGAAATTGTCCCTATTTTGCTGCTTAATGTGATTCTATGTGAGTGTCTGGATTTATTATAGTGCCAGAAAAATGCAACACTGCAATGTGTCACATTTTAGTGATACAAAATTGCACTAGTGAGTTAGACCCAAGCCCCCAGAAACCATCACACTTTCAAGCCAATTTGACAGAGAGGCCAAACCATGGACTTACACCTTCTAGGCCTCATCACAAAAGGACCCAAAATAACTTTTTCCCATGGACTTACATTCTGAAAGATGTCCGTGAAGCAGTGGATTTATTTTTTTTAGCACTACGACCCCTGCAAATGACTCGTTTCACTTTCAGGATTTGATACATTCATTCCAAGAACAAGTGTAGAAAAGCAGAAAGATTGAATTTCTTTATCCCCATTAAAGATTGCAGAGGGCTACACTGGAAGTTAGCTGGTCTGTCAGAACAGGTCTCTATTGCACCTGCTCTTTACACTAAATGATGTGAAAGCAGAGCAGAAAAGCCAGATCATTTTACACACCGAAATTTTAAGTTTTTGGCATCATGCGCCACTCAGCAACATTCACAGGCATGACCGGGGCCCTGCCTCCAACGCTGTATATAATTCTCTTTGTACATCCATGGTTAGACCACTTTATCGGCCAAAAATAGCTTGCAGATATGTAGGTGGATATGTCAGCCAATGAGTAACAAGACATCACAGTATACTTATGCCAAAAATATATTTGAAGCAAGTGGCAACCTCCAGGTCTAGAAAATGACACCAATGTGGAGGTGCCAAAAACTGCAGTTTGCACTTTATAGAAATATTAAACATGTTTGTTTTGGTATGAAAAATGTTTTTTAATATCAATAGCCAATTTTACCCTTCATGTTAACTTTATAGGGATGAATTCTATGTAAAACACCTGTTTACATTTTATTAAAGCATAAGTTACACAGAATTAAAAGCGAGGCTGCTTTGAGTGACAGGCTGTATGCAGGGCATCTTAAGCATCAATGAGTCAGCTCCACAGCTCCACCTTCGCATGCAAAATTTGGTCTATGGGAGGCAGTAGTTACTAAATAGTGTCATAATTAGCCTGCATAGTCTGTCCTCAGCCCTAATACAGCAGTTTATGTTTCGGCTGCACAAACTCCCACTAATTTAAGGGATCCGTATCAGATATGTTACTCTCATATCCATATTGGCCTCAAAGATCCAGTGTTAGTTGGGCTGCATTTGTAAATTTTATTTATATTATTGAGTATACATTATATTGAGAATACTAAAGACAAGGAGAAAAAAAGCTACAGAGGGTGCAGTCTTATAAGTCATGATGACAGATCCTTCACACAGGAAAACCACATTAGCAAGAAGGAACGACAGATGACCCCCGTCAACTGACCGAATGACACTTAGCAGGATATTTGTTACACTACAAGATATTGTTAAAAAAAATGAGTTGAATTGAATCAACATCTGTAACAGTCTCTGTTTCTGCTATTTTTCCCTCCACTGCACTCTGGCATTTCTTTTTTATTAAAGTTTGATTTAGTGAGCTCTGGGTCATCTTTTCAAGGCAACAACGTCTCCCACTCTACTACAACTGTAGCCAGAAACTCAGTCCTTACTTGGATATAGTGAAGCAGCACACAGTGAATATAAATGATTTTCCTCTGCAACATACTGTGTCATGCAGGCTGCATTTCAGCTTGTGTGGGCAATGACAGCAAAACCCAAAGGAATCATATATGGTGAAACAAACAAACAAAATAAAACATTGACATTTATAAGACAAGTCTACCACATCATTGATTACGTTTACATGCACAAAATAGTCCAGTTTTTGCCTTTATTCCAAAAAAGACAATATTCCTACTAAGCTGTAGACAATATTCCTGTTTACATGTCCAATAAAAATGAAAATTCTACAAACACCTCCATTTACTTGCAGCCATACACTGATTAACGTGCCTAATGTGCGGTTTTTGAAAAGGCTGGTGCTGCGATAGTTGCGCATATCAAATAACTGTTGATATCTAAGTCTTAGTCTAAAGTTTAAAGGCAGGTGTGTTTCTTAATCTGACCAGAAATTTTGGGTTTTCTCTTGCATGCATCTCTACCCCCTAGCTTTTCAAACTGTTGGCAAGTTGCTTTCCATACAACGAATTAATGACAATGTAGAAAACTGCCCATAAACAGACAGGAAGCCACGTGTCATGAACTGCAGTGAAAACCCCCGGTTGAGGCCATATTTTGAATTGGCTGTAAAAATGCCCAAATACTGCTCCTATAACCCAAATAATACTGGCAAATCCTGGATTCAGAAAAAGGCCTGATTGGGAATATTAAAACAGAATATGCTGTTTATATGACCCACATCAAATTCAGAGTACTGTATTACTCTGAATTATAGGGGAATGCTGGTGTGCATGTAACCGTAGTCACTGTTGCAGGTAAAATAAATATCCACAAAATACTTACACAATGACAGATATAATAACCACATAGAAAACCCTGGCTATGGAGCATGAACATGGAGGATAAAGATGATCATAGTAAATACGGGGCTCGTAAAGGTTTATTCATTTGGATAACATCTACATGCAAGGTACTAAAGAAAGCACTATTTCTGTGTAGAAATATTCTGCTGGCATGCAGTTGAATATTATTGCAGTTCTGAGTATCGCTGTGCTGCATAACTAATTTTCTTCCAAGTACTGACTAAGACGACAGCCCTTGCATAGAAACACTCAGTGCACTCAGTTTCATTGTGATGCTGAGGAAAATAGGCAAAAAATCTCCTGTCTCTTTCATTCATTCAGTAGTACAGGAATGACTACAGGGTGTCTAGATGGGAGGGGTAACATGTAGTTCACTGTGGAAACAGGACACCGTGACAATACTGCATCATGTAGCTTTGCCCCGGTCTTGTTTGTCAAAAGCAGGCTTCTATTTAATGACCGAAAAACACACTCAGCAGGCGTCATCTTTACAGATTGGTCAGATTACAAAGGGGATGAATACTTGACCCAAGATTTTGATCATAATAAACGTCCAACAATAAAGCCGGACCAAATATGACACCCTATTCAGGAAACTACTTCTTTTTTGTACGTTTTGGACTAAACAGGTTAAATGTCCTGCCAACAGTTTGGCCTCAAGCATTAAGAAAGTGATTAAGAAACTGACCTTGTTCTTCTACACAGAGACACTAATGATGTCACTGCCTCACTGTCAACACAGTGAGCAGATAGACAGCTAGTTTAATCTACCACAGACCTAATTCATATTCTAGTACCGAACTGGTTCGTCTGAATTCTGCGCACAGAAGCCTGTAGAACATGGGTGAGATAGATGAATGGAACATTTAAAAACAAAATACAATCCCGGACTGTTGAGGGCTGGATGGCAGCCCAAAGTGCCATAAGACGTCCTTGTTCACTGACAGACTAGGTTTTCAATAACACAATTCCAATACCGTCCTCCGTCAAGCCAGTTGCATGCATGACTTGACCACTAAGGGCCAGGTCAAAAGGCCACAATGAAGACTTTAACAAATACTGCCCCTGTGAGGCATGGATATTTAAAATAATATCGCATTCAGGTCTCTCCAGATTATACGTGTGGAGAAAGATTACACAAACAAAAAAAATTGAGCCCCATAGGATATATATTAACTTTACTTGCACCGTTATTCAATCCAGCTTACACTAGCCAGTGTGTGAAGTTGTCTTTGGACCTTTAATTGGGCATGAAAGTCCCCTTCAGACGTGTTAAAAGTACATTACAGTAATAATTTGTTTAATATGGTTGTCCCATATAATAGTTAAAAATACACTGAAAAGGGTACTAGAGGCATATCTACTCTTTCTCCCTAATTTAGAAATCCTGGGTCTGGCCTCCACCCCACACACCAAAGCTGCTTGCGGTAGGTTTTGCTTTCCGCTTTCAAAAGTGCTACTGGCAATAAGATAAGCTTCATCCCAGCACATCATAAAAAAAACACTCCCAGCACTTTTTAAAATGACCTGTTACATGTGGGTTTTGTTTCTTTGACAACAATAACATAAACGATCTCTAGGTGACTAAGAGCACTACATTAACAGAGGGCTGACTACAAAAATGCTTACGGTGATAACAGCACAACACTCACCGGCAACATTCAGTTGGCGGCCAATCTGCTCCCGCAAATGGGCTTTTCTGTCTTTGCGGTGACTGAGTGATATGTCCTACAGTTCTAGTAGACAGTAACTAAAAAACCGACAGAGAAGACACCAGCACCTCTCGGCTCAGAGTGGCTGAAGCCACCACTCAGAAAAATGCTACACGGACCCTTAGAGGAAACATCGAAAAGATTCAGTCGTACAAAAGTCTGTTGTGCACCAAAGTTGGCGACTTGCAGATGTATCAGAATGATAAGTGTAGTTAGCATCTTTTATTTGTTTGTGCTGTTCGTTAGCCTGCTAGCTTTTAACTTGTAGTGTCTGATACAACATTACCTTTTCTGAAACATACAATAATATCTGTTAGAATTGGGTTTTTGCTAGATAGTGGAAGGCAGCTGCAGGGTCTGGTTTACTTCTAAGAACTACACTCTGACATGTTTGCTGTCATAACGTTCACTATGCTAATGCCGACACTGCTCTCTGCACTGACAAGTCTGCTCTGCGCTGGAGGTTTCAAGTTTCTTTGCCAGTTTTATGTCCAAGTCCAGCCCCCTGTCGATTTGTTAATTGGCTTTTGACTTAGTGAAGTACCTATTAGAGCTTTCTCTGGGTACAATAGAAACACAAATTTTGAATCACAACAAACTTTACCCAGTATGGTCAAGGTCAGACATTTTAGGGGACATAAACAGAAAAGAAATACATTATTTTGTGGAGGGAGACTAAAACATTTATCTGCCTCCACTTTCTCATCCAATTATAGCAGTAATGGGTTACATCCTTCAGGAACAAGAATGTAATTTGTGATTAACAGTGACCTTTTTTGCCCCAATGAAAATAAGTACACCTCTCCCGCATTGCTGCTCTGGTCTGTTTACACCCTTCTGTGGTATTTCTTCTTTGATTGAATGAGTGCTGATAACATTACAACGTGGAAATTGGCAGACAAGATTGACGTAGAGAGCATGTGATGTCCCAAGCTAAGTTTATCTGTGGTGTTACGATTATATCGTCCATCCTTAGCGCAGAAGCACAAGGATGCCCTGCAGTACGACGTTTTAAGGACACTGTTCTTAGTGTGCTCTGAGTTAAGAACACAGCAGCATTACTTGTGTCTACAAAGTTCAAAGCTTTCCTAACAGATGATATAAGGTGAGTATGGGACAGGGCTGTCGCTTGCACTCTACGGTGTACCACAGATTCTTGTTGCAAAAGACTACAGACATTTCTTTACACTAGATATCACTTCTACGTATGTAAAAAGGCATATTTTAAATGTGCAGAAGTCAACATTTTCAACATCACTGCTTTGTGAGTTGTGTGAATGATGAGTTGAATGAACAGTGTCTATAAAAGGCAAGCAAGCAAGATTGTTCTGTGGATATTCTTCATAACAGGGTTTCAGGATTAGATCTTAATAACCATGTTTCCTTTCAAATGAGTTTTCTTTAATCCATTAATAAAAAGGCCAAAGAGAAAGAAAAAGATACTTTTGGACTACTACTAAGTGGATGTTGCCGTTAAGGAGCTGCAGCCATTGTCTCATTTAAATTTTAAAAGCAATGTTTAGGATAACTTTTTTGAAAAACATTTATATTTTCAGTGTTATAATACTTTCTGGGCAATATCCTACACTAATCTCATAAATTGCTAGTTATGCACAACAGCAGGCAACTACAGAGATCATGGAGACAACACCATGTCATCAGTATGCAGTCTGAGGTAAAAGTGGGTGACGACTAATGGCAGGGAGCACCTAGGAACAACTAACCATCAAGTCAAAACTACAAATCTCTCTAAACCTTCCAGTGTCTACAATAGTGCTGACTTATGGGACTCCAGAGAAAGACAATCAGCTGTTGCTGAAGGCAAATATTGGCACGTCCACTAAAACCTCTGCTTAATTTTACCAGTACATAAGATCACGATTTCAAACATAATGTACAACACAATATCTTATGCACCAAATGTAAGACCCATAAGCTTCTACAATCATTTAAAACTTTTCAAGCTGCAGCAATGACTTTAGCAGGTAGTACAAATATGGCAACATGCACCATTATTAGAGATTGCTATGAGCTATGAACTTTGTCCACATACAGCACCACCTACACATCAATCCTCCACACAATCTAAAGAATTAACTGTGACACATATGTGCTAAAGCAACCAACTGATCAATTACCAGATAAACAATTAGACAACAATTAAACAATAGACAATCATGTAAGTCACATGTCATGTAAAAATAACATTGCTGGCTTTTTTTGGGGTATTCATCATTATTTTTGACATATTGCACAATTAATCTTTATCACTGTCGACAGGAATGACTTTCAGTATGTGTGGGAAACACCACTCATGCTGGCAAGCAAAATTTCAGACTTTCAGTTCAACAGATGTGGTTGCTGGTGGGTTCAATCTGGAATTTACACACAGCAGTGTAGGCAGTGGGCAGGTTGTGACGTTTTGACTGTGTTATGTGTGCAACCCACTACAGGAAGTGTTTTAAGCAGCTGGCAGCAGTAAGCAGCTACCGTAAAGAAGAACAGCAATCTGAAATGTCCGCATAAAACAATGAGCTCATTACCCTCCAAGCAGAGGACAAGATCAGCCGCCATGTAAGAGAGATGGTAAATGATTGTTATTGCCATGTTATGCCATTATTATTGTTCAGAAGCGCTGCTGATGGGTATGTTGAATGTCACTCTAAAGGGAAACGCTGTTGTGTTACACCTCATGCACGTCATGCCTTTTTTTGCTCCGGTATGCTATCTAAAATCACTCACTGGAGCTGTTTGTTTACAGTTTGTTTCTGTATAGAAATGTAAAGGTGGCGTAGAGAAGAGGCTTCGTAGCAGCCCTATAGTGCCATGTCTGAGTAAAAAGGGAACCTAGTTGTGGGCACTTACATTGATCTGCAATCGATATAAGTCAATATCATTTTTCCATATAATCCCACTCTTACCAGCCAGCCTTACAAAATAACATAGACTGGACCCTTAGGCTGTTCACCAAAGCATTTAACTGAGATGCTTAACCAAAGAAAAGGCACATAACAACTGGGAAAAAACAAAAACATCTTAAGTTATTAAAGAAAATGACAGAGTGGAGGCGAATATTTTGTAATCTCTATGCTGAGTCTCATGGTGATAGAAAATGGCAACAAAACATAACATTTCTAGTTTTACTCCTGATTAGCAGATTAAAAGCTTTTACATGATGGCATCAACAAGTGCAACAACTGATTTATGTGGTCCAGATACAAATACAGAGAGAAGTGACATAAAGCATTTGACATTTTCCTTGACAGACAGGTAAAATTAGATACTATATGAGACCTGCGTAGGTCTGCTCTTACCTAATATGTCTAACTGTATATCACTGTGTGCAGCTCAGGAAGCACCACTTTCAAAATTTCACCGAAACCATTACGGTTGAAAAGACTGGACTTTACACAGCATGCGTTTGAAAAGCTGCAAAACTGAAAATGAGAGAAGTGAAACCAAGAGAAAACTCCTCTACTGACAAATAGATGTAGCCTACCAGTGTGATGGCAACACACAGCCATGTAATGACGGTCAAAGCTCAAGCAAGCTGCACTGGGTTACCTGCTGCTGTGAACACTGTTCAAAGTGGCATCAAACTACGACTTGCAAGCATTCAAACAACACACCTTCAAAACTGTACTTGCCAGTTGGTCACCAAAAGGCTAAACCAGGACGTGCTGGGGTTTACTTATTAGCAATTTATCCAGGCAGTTATTTGTAGTCATAAAACTAATTGTGCAAACAGAATGTGCAAATGCTGCCAAGCACAGCATCCAAACCAAATGTCTGTAAACACAATGCCATTAGAAGTCTGTGTATTTTAACACCTGCCTTAGTCAAATACCACTAATACAGTGAATCACAGTATGCCTGTGGTTGCTTACTGCAATGGTGTCAGTATCAAAATTCATAGTAGTTTTCCTTGTAACGGAGATTATTATGTGAGAGGTTCAGGGTCCCCACACATTTTCATGGACAAAACTTTTCCATAATATTTTTTATCCTTGCATTTTCTTCAAAATATATCAGATCAGAAGGTAATGGGAGCATGACATTGTGTTTAATGACTCAATATGTGATAATGGCCGAGTAAAAAAAAGTAAAATAAAATTAAATAAAATAAAATACTGGCATAAGTAACATTTCCAAATGACTTATGTTTGCTGAGGGTTGCCTGGTTTCTGATACTGGATACGCCTGATTGAACTGCTATCTTTATATTTGCAATACAAAAAAAATAAAGCAGAGGATCTTATGTAACTTTAAGTTATTTTATCTTGCAAAAGTCTGAAGTAAAAATATCTATTGACCAGGTAATGTACATGAAAATACATCAGTCATAAAGTCACTGTAGATGATAATGCCACTCATATTAATGAGGAACAACAAAATTAATGTTTCTCAGCAGCATTTATAACCCAATGCTGAAATGTTTCAAGTATTTTACACTTCTGCATGCAGATGGAGATAATGATGTAATTTGAACATTTTCAGCTCCGTTCTACAGCTCCAACAGTGTTGAAAACACATACTCAGTCACACCTTTATGTGACCTAAAAGAAGTTCAAATTACAGGATATACGTAAAAAGGCAAACAGTCATGTGACATTGTTGTTAAATTGCAAATGACTGTATGTTGACGAGTAACGTACAAGGCTGGGGAGTTATTTTACCAGGGGCCAGATGTACATGTTTTCCAAAAACAAACAAACATGCATACGTCTTTTCCTACACATAAAGTTGTACTTAGAAAGGAAGAATGTGTGCTGAGAATGTGCACACCTCACCCAGACTTTAGACGAGGCATACACACAGTTTTTGCTGAGCGAGAGCTGCAGGTGAAATGATAAAGAGACTGACTATGAGTTGAGAGACAGGTAACTTTGTTTTTAGGTTATTTGCCAATTTCTCTGATTGTGTTATTATTTTTGCAGGCTGCACAGCGTTCTGTAAAATGTCAGTCAAAGGTGCATTCATAAACTTCATTTTAAATTATTTATGAGTGATAAATTTCATTATTCTTTCTGTTTACATTTGAGCCACCATCTCACTTTTAGTGATTGTTTAATTTTATCCTGAATTGTGAAGCACCTGGTTAAGTCTGTTGAGCTTTATGAATGAATCACTGATCATCTTTCTGACGTTTAATAGTAATGATGATTGAGATTTTACCGCACTGATGGTTTACTGAAATATGATGAATTAGTGGTGCTACAAATAGCCACAGCCGTGCGTACTGACAGCTGTTCTGGCACCACTGGGAGAGCCTAACCGATGCGACATAGTCAGTGCACTTTCTTTGCCGTATTTCTCATTGACCGGTCTAATGAGCGGTGAAGCAGGCACAAGTATCGATAAACAAACATGTTTAAGGGCATTTCTGTATCAATTAATGGCTGACTGTGGGGATGGAAATGAGGCTGGTGCATGTGTGCCCGGTTCCATTATGACTGAGATTAAAAAAACGCGATCAGGTGCACATATGCTCGACTAGAAGAAGGAGTATGTATAGTTATCTACACACAGATTTAGCTGAATCTAAATAGTTTTTATGAACCTGCCCCCTGAATGGCTGCCTGAGTCTTTGCACACCGCACTGGTATGAGCAAAGGTAACCTACAACTTTGGTTGCAAAGCAAAAGTTTTGCCAGCATGAATATACAAGCTTAAATTTACTTCTCTGACGTTCTTCAGTGACAGGCATTTAGGACATTTCTCACACAATAGCTTGTCACTGTCCTTAATAATGTATTTCTGCTTAACTTGCACATTAACACAAGCAACTGCTTGCTCAAGCCCTATTCTGACAGGATTTCTTTTTGTTGTGAAGGTTGTGTGATTTTAAAGAGAAACCAACAATTAAAGAAACATACAAACTGAGAAAATGATGAAAAGATGGCTGTTGGTATAACATGTAGCCCACTGCAATGTGCTCAATAAATAGAATGGTCCAAGACATGTTTGGCCTGGCTTAACACAAAGACCGGGAGCTACTAAAACATGCATAAAAGACTATTTTAAAGCTGCTGGAAGGTGCATTTCAGTTTTTTTCATATTGATAAAGTTATTTCCCTTGTGCTAGGTTTAACTTAACAAGTCAAAACAATTTGCATTTTAGACACCATTTCAACCTGCATGTAATCTGTATTTCAGTCTACTATTTGAAAAAACACAAAACATCACCCGTTTTAAAAGCAATGTGAGCAGTATGCAATAATATGAACACATCTGGAGGTGGTCAGGTGCCATGTGATCAGATTTCAGCCAGGTGTGAATGCAATCTGCGCAGCATGATCCTATTCGTAAGGAAAAAAATCCTCTGAGCAAGTTTAAAGATCATCTAGTCTGCCTCTTCCTATCTTAAGCAAGCCAGGGACTACAAGTATTAGAAGTGTCTTGAAAGTCTCCCCTCACAAAAAAAATGATTTAAAAATGAATGACAACTGTTAATAGCTTTGCTTCATGTATGGCATGCTTGTTGACAAGTCCTCCAACCCTGCCAAACTAATTTGTATACTGAGATCAAGTGACAATACTGGCAGAATAAAGATAATGACAACACTTATTAATACGAAGTGTAAATGCAGACCTGTGGCTTGGGTGTTGTCATTTAGATAATGTATCCTAGTACAGACCACATGTGTAAATTGTGTTTGTCCTCTAAACATAAGAAAATGTCTTTCACAATCCATTACTGTTAAAAAGTATTTGATGCAAACTTTTGCAATGAAAATTTGAAAATATCAAAACAGTCAACCTGTTTTGGGAAAAAGCCTTTCATTTCTTACTTAATCCTGAACAAACAAAAACATGTAAAACAGGACTTTGATCAACTGTCATTGGTTATAAACCAAATCACTAGTTAACATTTTCCAGTGTCTGATAGGAAGTCACCTATAGTATTTCCTAATACTTCAAGCCACTCAAAAATCCACTTTACTCAAACATTGCTTACAAAATGTTAAAGTAGAAAAGGGGGATGGGATAGCCCAAAAAATGGCTGTCACTTTGTAATAACTTTATGAGGAAATGCAGTTTGAATATTGATTGTAAAAACTGATGTTATTACCCTAACCTTACAAGGTGCAGGTAAGCTATCATCTGAACATCTGAATTAATATGCCACATGAATGAGATGGAGAATAAACAATGTGAATAGTCTGAGCCAATGTGGCCAAATTATACAACACAGTGGAAATTCAGTACTGGTTGCACTTCTCTCCCCGTAAGCAATTTTCTAACTGTACAGTTGTACGGCAGGATGTTTATGAATACTACAATGATACAAAGCTTGTGGTCAAATGAATGTTTAACAGCCATGGTGTTTACAGTTATCCAACTAGCTAAACAGGCTTTGATTAACTGAACTGATAAAAGTCATGCAACTGTGAGAAGACTATAATGACTCGCTTTTACAAATCTAAAAAAAAAAAAAAAAAAAAAAAAAGGTTACATTAAATAAGAGTTAGACAAATAGATAAGATCAAAACGCAGAATGTGTGTGTACCTCCACGATTCAATGAAACTAGTCTGCTAATGAAATAACTAGTTTTGTACCATTTATAAACAAGAACACTCTGCTTTGGAAATTATCATAACAAACATTCAACACATGTTGCTGGGATAAACAGATACAATTTAGCTTACATTAATAGGCTAGGCCTCAACAAAGTCAGGTCATTTTCATTCATGGGGACAACGCATTTGAGTGATCACATCATCTCTGCCTGGCTTCGTTTAATCTAGTCTTCGCCAAGCACTTAAATCCTACTATAAGGCCGTCATAGCTTCAAGTTTACATTTACCTAACAATTCTGCAAGTGTGGTTTTGTGGCAACCTGTCGTGTGTCACAATGCCAAGCTCACCCTGAAACTGGCATTTTGGGACATGACTGCGAAGCCAGTGAGCTAGCTTAGCTGTACGGCAGAAGCTTTGTTATTGTGTGCAGCAGGTCGACGACGAATGCTGAACGATTAGAAACCATCTAATCAGCTAATTTGTTGGCTCGGGTAACGCTCAATAATCTGCTTGACACTGTCATGCAACGTTTTGGTTGTTGTGCAAAATAACACATTTTCTGACATGTGAGCGAACGAGTCATTCACCAACTGGCTAACCAAACGAGCTTATCAAGCCGTTAGCTAAGGCAGCTAGCTCTTTAGCAATCGCTCACAATAGCACCATTGGAGTTGAATAGCGTTAGCATAGCGTCAGCTGGAGGAGCTGATTAGCCGCTACTAGCTAACCAGCCCGTTCAAGTTAACTGTTAGCAATATCAGAGCTGCAGGGGTAAAGAAAAATGGATGAGTGACATTTTGCTTTATAGGCGGTGATGAATATATGTGAGGGAATCTGCGTGAAGAGCCAAGTGTTTCTGTGAATTGTCAGAAATATAATTCATTGGTACAGTGACCTATATGAATCGGGCTTAGCAGTAGCAGCGGCTAACGTTAGGTAGCTACTACTAATCGGTAGCGCGATGCCTGTGCGCACTCACCAAGATGAGTAGCCCTGCTCCGCCATATCGCCGAAAACAGTGGGTTCCGCGACTGTGGCTAAGACAGATTCAGGTCCCGGTGACAACCCGATGGGACCTCGGAGAGGTTTTCTGCTTATCCTTCACAATCCAACGTCCTAGCAGTTACTTTTAGGTGACAACATGATGATACATCCCGGCGGCAGCTAGTAGTCACTAGCTGAATATCTTGCGATTGAAATGGGAATGATGGTTTGCTAACGTTAGGTGGACAAGACAAAGCACCCCGAGAAAAAAAACACTGATGTTATTTTCGTCGGCTTTGCTAATGTCCTGCCGTCACCCCAGCCGAGAAGGCTCGGTCTCCAACGTTGCTACACCCACTGTAAATCCATATTCAGCATGATGTATCCAGAATAAATTCGGATATTCCTCAAGTCTGCACCCCTAGCTGTTATGGAAGACGTTCAGCTTTGTTTTCTATGGCGAGTCACGGGAACGCGCAAAATCGCCCTGCTGTAGAGCTTTAGGACGTGCACTGAAAATGCTTGCAATGGTTTCCCTTCAGCTGGCAGCATTGCAGCCTATCATATACACCTACAACTAAAGCCGTGAGCATTACGTCGATTATAAAATGTGATTTATGGTTGTAAATATTTAAACGATTGCCGAATCATTTGATGTAATCGGGAAGCAAGATTTTTATTACTGACATCATACTGAAAAGCGGATAACCCCTCAATATGACACTAATTTAATTGGCTATTAAGGTGGGAAAGAAGGTTAGAAAAATATCTTTTAATCAATGAATACCACGGTAAATATTCAGTTTTTTTTTAAAGAAGACATGGTATAAATTACATGGGCTTCGTGTCTTTTTATGCTCTTTTGCAAACAAAGATTCAATCACAGAAATAGTTTACAAAATTATCTGTTACAACTCATTTTGGTTTGATCAATTGGTTTGATTTCTTTCAAAAACAAGGGGAGATGGCAAGGAGCAACTGAAGAAAAAAATGACCCAAAAATTGTCAAGAGATTTGTAGAAAGTTCAAAAAATTACCTGAGAATAAGCCAAAGAAAACTGTTAAGAAAGGGAAATTAGCCAGAAAAAATGTGCTAAAAAATAGTATGCAACAATTCTGTGACAAATACAATTATGATAATTATATATATAGACGACATAATAAATAATAGAAAAATAAATATATACATTTTTAGACATTTTTTCCCTACCTTAAAATAAATTTCAAAATATGCAAATATTATATATTTCTATTTTTTTTGATTCACTATTATACATATTTTATATTCTCAATATTTTACATACTAGGTAAATATTATAGTATGGGGTGCCTGGTGGATCAGTGGATAGAGCGGGCACCCCATGTATAGACGCTATGTCCTCGGCAAAGCATCCGTTGGTTCGATTACGGCCTCGGCCCTTTGCTGCATGTCACACTTGTGCTGTCCTTTCAATTAAAGGCAAAAACACCAACATTTTCACACTTATTATATCTTCTTTCTCATAATTCTTTATGTTTTACATCAGAGTGACTGTAACAAATGCCCATTCCCACCAGGGATCAATAAAGTATTTCTGATTCTGATAAAACATTATGTTACAATAAGCAAACCAATAAAAATGTATTGAAAATATGTCAAACCTTCCTCAGGTTTTTTTTTTTGTGTGTTTTCATTGGGTTCATTGGTAGATACAAGTGTCACCCCCTTAGCATGATCAATGACATCATAAAAATGCAGGATCCAATGCTAGCTCTTATTCCCTTCCGGAGAAAATCAACTCTGTATCATTCAGGAGTATGGAAATGATGAATAGAAAGGTAAACAGGCATTGTAGTGTCACCATTAGTCAAGGCAGAGCCCTCATTAATAATTGCAATTTGCAATGATTGCAGAAATTGCTAGAATAAGCAAAAAGGCACATTTTCTATTGGACACAGATCCCCATGACGGTCCGTTGATAAATGTTAGTAAACCTGTAACAGAGGCATATACTCACTGTACAACCCAGTTTTCCTTACTTGTAAAGCTATTGCAACGTGGTTGAGCTTTTCAGTGAGAGCTCTTATGGCCAATCACTGTGCTCAAACTGTGCTGGCTTAAAAATTATTACATCATCATGTACCTAAAGAGCTTCAGCAGAAAGGCAGGTCCTTAAAATATTGCACATATAAAAGATAGATTATCATTCCCCTTCATGAAACTTTGATCAGTACTGCCCGACTTTTTATGCCTAAACAAAAACAGGCAGACTGGTCTGAAGCCCACAAGTACCCCTTGGGGCTGCATTAAACAACCCTCCGTATACAAGTGTTGGATGACACAAACAACATGCAGTTTTTACTGCCTACACTAGAAGCTCCAGGGATGGCAATGTCAGTCAGTTTAAACTTTGGTCCGAACTGATATGTCTCAACAACTGGATAGATTGTCATTCAGTTTTTTGCAGAAATTCAAGGTCTCCAGAGGATGAAATCTCCCGATTGATCTGCTAATATTTCCTCTATTGCCATAGTGGAATGCCTCAACAGCTTTTGGTGAAAGCTATGCATTAATAGCCTTTTTGCGCTTGGTGACCCCTTGACATCCAGTGCCATCATCAAGCCAAAATTTCGATTTGTGCAGTAATTATAGTACCTTTCTATCTATGTCATCTATGTCATCCCCTCTCTATCCCCCTTTCACACTTAAATTGTCCTATGTGATAAAGGCAAAAAAAACCCAAAAATAATCTTAAATGAATCCATGAATGCCTGTGATAAATTCTCATGAAAGTAATCTGTTTTTGCAATACACTGTCATGGTTGGTTGGGGGGAAACTTTGACGTAAAGCATTGGGAAAAAAAGCCTTGGGGGAAGTAGCTATTGAAATATCTTGCTTCAGATGTATGAATACATAAACTTGTGCCCAGATAGATGTGTGGATGGATGGAACAAGTAAAAATAAGAATGCATACCTTATAGTGCGGTCCATATGTACCAGGAAGTCTGTATTTCCGAGTTCCCAGTCTGAATTTTCAACTGGAATGTCGCCTGCAGTCAGATTTCAGACTTGGAAACTGGAGGAACATCCTCAACCCCGACCTCAAAATCCAAGACGGTTGCTCCAAGCATCTGCATAAATGAAAGCTGTAGTAATATACTGGTTAATAATACTTCTGTCTTATTTATGCTGCATTAAAAGAGTCATACACACAGCACTGTCCAACTTCTATCTGTTCACATGTTCTTATCAACTGGTATTACCAGCAACGGTTTACCTGGCTGGAACCGGTATGGCTGCCAACATGCCAACACGTTGCTGATTTTCTGGCTTGTTCTACTGGAATGCGATTCGTTTGGGTGTGACATCTACAGCCACATTTCTATCGTAACATCGTCCCAGCTCCAACTTCTGGGGTAACTGAAACACAACATTTAATATAAAGTGTTTTAATGTGTGCATCAGTAACGTTTGTGCATACACTGGTTCTGTTCAATACTGCATGCTCACTTAATGTTCTAACACTAACTTGTCCTCTTTTTTTTGATGCATTTTAACCCTTTAAAACCTATAGCAACATCAGTTAAAAAAGTAAAAGGTGACAATAAAATGACCTGAAAATTAGCTGGAGGGGAATATTAGATATTCACAAAAAGGAGAAAATGTCCAGAAAAACTACAGTTCTTATGGTTAAAAATACAAAATTATGTTGCAGAATTTTTTTTTTTTTAAATTAATGTTTACCTCTTTCTTGAGGACATTTTTGTCTGTTTGTTCTCTTAATTTCAATTTTATTATTTGTTTTTTTTATTATTATTTTCTTTTTCCTTCCTTTTTTTTCATGTAACTTTTTACAAATGTCTTACTAATTTTTGGGCAATTTCTTGTTAAGTTTCTTATCGTCTTCTTCCCATGTTTTTGAAAGAAATACAGCCGATTTGCTCATGTTTCAAAGGGTTAAGGAAAGACGCCTCAGGCCACAGTGATATGGGCTTGACAGTACTGGGGCATGAGCCCGTAGTGTTAAGAGTGTTGGTCAAAATGACAGTTTCTACTACAGAGGCCAGCCTGATTTGAACAGCCATGTGTGGTGTAGTTACAGCTTACTGTGTCTATTCAGATTCACGTTGTCTAATGACATTAACAAAACAATACAGACTCTTGGTTTGGCTGTGAAATGATCCATGTGAACCCATGAGAATGGTATAAATCATCTGTGAACATTTTCCTCTCATTGAAAGTCAACCATTACACAGCTGCAGGCATAACATTGCAAAGCTTTTAATTTCCTGTCCTGATTAAGTCTAAATCACAAAGAAAAAGTGCAGGAAGGCCTTGTTTTTCCTTTCCACCATCTCCACTGTTAAATATGTGTATTGATCTGAGGTAAATTTTACACACTGACTCAAGCCCAATGGAATTAATCATCCGGTTTGACAATAGAAATCTTCCCTTTAAGGGCTTTGCTGACATCAGACCAGACACTGTCTTTCCTGTAGATAAAGATGGCCTTAGGGTTTGGAAAGGGGTCAACGGGATTCCCTCTAGCCAAAGAGTGTAGGGATTACAAAAGTCTGCAAAGAGCTGATTTTCTTACAGATTATGTACAATCTGTTCTCAGCAACAGAACCACATATGACACAGTAGCAGCATTAACCCAAAGCCTTATTCATCAAGGAAAAAGGAGGGTTGTCTGCACCATCCATCAACCTGCTACCTTAAGATACGAAACTAGTGCCTCCAGACTTTTATTTAGTGTTCATCACTCTGAGCCTGAAGCTAAAACACCGCTAGATGTTCTGGGGCTTTGAACTAGTGTAACAGGGGTGCTGCAGTTTCTTCCCAACTCAAGTGGGCCCCATCAAAAAGGTCTAAGACTGCCACCAACATGGACTCTTAAATCTCTGGCAGTCTGAAGATCCGCTGAGAGTCTTAACCAAATACTGTAACCGAAGGTTTGCAGTGCAGAAAAACAACAGCATTCTGGTTCCATCTATGGATTAGATCAGTGACTGAAACATGGGGCTGGTGTAAAGGTTGTTATTCCAGTGTTGTTTGCTGACATGATGTTTAAATTATAGGCTTTAACTCTTTAAAACCTGGATTGATATCAGTTACCTTGTGCTGCATTCATATGTCTTTTACAAGCATTTTAACGTCTGAAGCCTGAACAAACTGGTTGTTTTTTTAGAAAACACAGGGAAAAAGGCAATGAGACACTTGGCAAGAATTGTCCCGCAAAAAGAAAAAAGAAAGGGGTGGGGGTCGGGTTGAGTACGAATTATATCATTAAAAAGATGTTACAAAAATACAATTGTTATTCTATTTAATTTTTAGCATTTCTTCTCAGGTATTCTTTTTGTTTGTTTTGAGGTTGGTTTTTTTTACCTTTCTTTTTCCTTATTTCCAATTCATTTTCTTGTTATTTATTTATTTAATTTTCTCTTTTAGGCTTGTTTTTAGGTAATTTATGAGTTACTAATGTTACTTGTAACTTTAATCATAGCTTGCTAATTTCTGGGCCATTTCTTAAGTTGCTCATTGCTGCCCTATCATGTTTTTGAGAAAAAGGAAAAACCGTTTGGTTTCAAAGGGTTAAGTAGATGACAATCATTTTCAAAACTCAATTAGTTGTGTGTTGATCTGATGCATGCCAGCTACCGTGCGGCTACAGAAAGGTTTTGCTTATAACTTATACGTGAATAAAAAAAAGATGTAATAATGTAGATAAGAGTGCATTAACCAGCTCACTGTTGTGTTTTAACAGCACCTCAGATAAGCACAGAGGTGTAAAAATCATTAAGTAAATACATGAGCAACAAAAACAACTTGGATACTAAATTTGGCACAAATAACTAGGTCGTTCACTATCAAAATCATTGTTGCTTGTGTGCATGCATTAAAATTCCTTAATCTTTACTTTTTAATTCTTAGAAATCTTTTTTTTTTACTCACTGAATCAGTTATGTGCTTAAAAAAGAGTCCAAATGCAAAATAGTCCCTCTTGACTGTGTAGTACATAAGTTTGTCCACCAGATGTCAACCTTTACTTTGATAACAGTGAATGTTCACAGAGGGGCAGGCCACAGACTATCAAGCAAAATTGCACAAAAGAAGTAGAATTTGTACTCTTCAACAGTATACTTTCACTTGGAGAAATGTACTATTTCTTCATTTTCATCCTTAACCTTTTATGAACCATTATTTGGTACTATAATTGATGCAGGCACCAGATAAGTTACTTTGATTTAGGTCTTGTTTGCGAACTTTACAGGATTATAAACAAAGATATTATCACACAAAGAGTTTGCCCGCCGTCTTCAGTTGAGGAATATATCAGATGTTTACATCGTATACATAGATGGCTCTATTAAAAGCTTTACTTCTCCAGATTATTGAAAGTACCTGATTACACATCTGAACTGATTTAAAAACGAGACTGGGTGCACTGACTGTATTGTTTTAAATCTGTGGAGATTTCTAACATCCACGTCATGTAGTTGTGAGATACAAAAACTTTTATGTAGCCTACCGTCTCTGTTGGTTCTGCAAGGTTGTAGGCTGTTTGAATTATTTAAAGCAACTGTAAGGAGCTTTAAAGCTGTGTCGACCCCTGAAGAAAAAGCGGTAGTGTTTCCTAGGGTGAAAGACTGCATTTGCCATGAGCACCACTGCCTCCTGTAAGATCTTCATCTGGCAGGCAATTGTTTTGGGAGCCTGTGAAAGAAAGACAGAAAGTATTTTTTACAATAATTTTTTCTTTTAAAACACTGTTTTCTGCAAGATGCATAACTATGACATAATGTATCTATCTGTGGCTAAGTAATATTACGAACTATTACACCTATTAATGACAAATTCAGCTGACGTTACCTACATGCAACTAATGACTTTTTACTTGTTTTTTGTTTTTTTTAAGTGATCTTATTGCATTGTGAATATGTTGTGTATGGTACTTCTATGTGTCTTTTATATCTTTTGTATGTATTGTCTTGCTCTTATCTGGACCATTGAGTCTGTAATAAAGTTTATTATTAATGTGAATCAAAGCATTCACTAGCTTTGTTGTAGCCACCAACAAAAAAATCATATATTGATGTGTTGATAAGTTGAGAGTGTTTCATAACCAAGTAAAAACTCTTTCACAAACAATAGATGCCCCATCTTCAAAAGTCAAGTAAAAGAAAACAGTGTTTAAGTAGTGGTTACCCCGATATTTGCAATCTTACTTACTCATATACCTTACACCATGCATTCCAAGTTGGTAATCGCTTTTTTTTTGTTTTTTAATGGTTGCCCCCTTTGAAACATAGACAAACTTAGTTTTTACATAATGTCTAAAAATACGCCCCCGGCTAATTTTCAGGTCGTTTGCTTGCCACCTTTTAATTTTTTATTTTTGGCAATTGAGGGCATTTCTTGTCAAGTTGTTCTTAATGTTTTTTCCAGTGTTGTACAAATTTTTATAATCATTTTTCTCAGGTTTAAGAGGTTTAAATGTTTGTGAAAATTGTCTGAAAACAACACAAGAAAACCAATGTCGATCCAGGAGTTTAAGGGTTAAACACTGTACTGAAGCAAAAATATGTTTGAATGTTGTTTTGCAGTGACCATTCCAATATATTCTTAGGGTTGGCTGTTTGGATTAAAATGTGGGCACAGGCACAAATCGCTTTGGCACAATTCAGTTTGTGTAGTTATTTATTTTTCGGACTCTGTTCGATGCTCTGTGCACAGCTGACCTTTAAGCAAAGCTAATTTTCCTGCATGATGCATTTGTGCCCCAAGATCACCAGGCATTTTGTAACATGCCTCCCACTCAGGTAGGTATCATCCCTGGCCGTGGATCACAATACCAAAACACCAGTAACACAGATTCCATGCTTGCTGTCAAGGACACCGCTGACAAAAGCAGAAGTGACTTTCACATCCCTGTGCTGTACACTGTTCTCAGCCTCAAACAGCGCTACACTGGCTGCTGATCTCTTTCCCACAGCAAGTTCAGCTCATGCGGAAAAAGCCAAATCCAAAAGCAAAGGTGCCATCACAGATAAATGGTGTTAAATCATGGTGTTTGCTAAATTAAAAAAGAGATGCTGATGACAGAGTCCGTAACTGGCAGTTGAGACGTGAACTCTGCAGCCTCTCTTTCCCCTTCCTCTCCAGCAGAGTCAGGGGGTGAACGCCTGTTTGAAGCTCTCCCCCTGGGCTCCAGGGTTCTGTGGGATCCGGGTGTGCTGACACTGTTAGCACGCCTGATATGAGAGCCTGATCAAAGCTGGCTCATTCTGCCTGACCGATTTCCACAGGATTAAGGATTAGGGAGACAGGAAGCTGGGAGAGGCACAGAGACAATCTGGGAGAGACAAAAAGGGATAGTGAGGGTTATGGAGAGAGAAAGGGATGGAAAATTGTTGAAGGAGACAGAAGGGTCATAAGGCACTGGCAGAGAACATCTTGAGAAAGTAAAGAGGGAAAAAAGTCAGTGAGGGGATTTACAAAACAAATAAATCATTCTCACTAAAAGGATAACAAAAAGTACACTTAAAAGAAAGTTATAAAAAGGCTTTTTGGAGCGATTCAAAAGACAAAGCAGCTCCAATTTTCTGGCTGGACCTTGTGAGAGCTCAGCCACCTTCTGTTACCAACCATGTTCTCTCAGAGGACCGGGCTGTGCGGCAGCTCATGAAGTGTTAAGTCTGATATGTAGCTTGGAGACAAACCCTGCTGTGCTTTAATACTGAAATCTTGAAATCAATTCTAAAACTAACAGGCAACCAGTGTAGAGCTGCCTAACGGGGGGTAATATGATCTTTTGTTCTTCATTTGGCGAACATCCTTGCTGCTGCAGTTTTGCAACAGGAAAGGGAATCTGATAACAACTGAAATCAAATGATGAAATATAAAGGTACAATCAAGTTTTTAAGGTCACCAAACGATTAAAAGGAAGTTATTTTGGAAATAGCTTTTAAATGAAGGAAGCAGAGGCTGAGCACATTTATCATTCAAGCAGGTATGAGAATCAAAGTCAGATCCAAGTTGTTTTCTACAGGGTTGATATTGCTGGATGGGTTACCATTAGAGTCTTAGTTCTGAGCCTAGTAGATGATAATGAACATTATGATGTCACTGTGAAGTTGATCTTTGAGATGTAAAATTTTATCACTTCATAATTTTAGCCTATTAGACCGTATTATTAGAAATTTTGTCATAATCAATCTATGAATTATTGTGTTATGGCCAAAGATATGTTTGTTAGGTCACTGTGATCTTTGACCACAAACATAACACTAATCAGGTCATTGATGAGTCCAAGTGGACGTTTTTGCCAAATTTGAGGAATGTCCCTCACAGCCTTCTCGAGAAATCAGGTTCACAAGAATGGGATGGACGGACAACCCAACGACATAATGCCTCCAACCACAGCTGTCGGCAGCATAGACTCATAAAAAAACAAAAAGTTTTAAAAGCTTTCAAGAGGTAAGTTGGTTGTGACCAAATGACCATTTCCAGACTCTGGGGGCTCTGTAGCGGAAAATGTCGGCAGCCAATCAGGGACAGCGTTATAGTTGATGATGTAACATGCAGGCCGCTGCTTTCAAAATTGTAAACACAGCGATAACTTAAGTTGATTCAGTGTTAGAGTCAGTAACAACAATTAAACAACAACAGTTTCTCAGAGAAAAATACTTTTTTCGCCTTTTTTCTGAATGGATTTGGCAAAAAGCTTGATTTACTGACTGGCTCTTTTGGGGATGAAGAAGTACAAATACGATGTTTATTGTTGACAGTGATAGCGCTAATGGAGGAGCAGATATGAGAGGCTGCAAAGCTAGGGAACATGGACATGCAGATCAGCGTTCATAATGTTTCGGACAGACAACTAAGATGCTGCCAGCTGGTATTAAGCAGTCCAGAGGCAGCTGGTTGCTGAATGAAAAATTCCAAAAAATGCTGGGAATAGTGTATCGCAAAGGCCGCATGGAGATGTAATCAAGGAGGTACATGTCACATAAAGAGCTTAAATATAAATAAATTATATTTTTTACACTGTTACTGTCTAATTGACATAATAGTTGTGTAATAAAGGAGCAGACGCTAATGCTAACACCAGGACTGGCTGAAGGAGTCTGTCTCCAAATCAGTTACTCCTGCCCTCTGAAATCGTTTTGGTTAGGAGCGAGTCCAGAGTCCAAAGAGAGAGAAACAATGCTGAGCTCACGTGATCAGGATGGACGTACCAGGCTGGTATTACGTTGAATTAGTATAGAAAACATTGTTACTGTGATTCCTGTGAAAAATCCAAAAACGGAGAAAAATCTTGATGAATTGAAGTCATAAATGACAGGCATGGCAAAATCAGCGTAACACAGGGTGAGTAACTGATATCCAAATAATTACTTTGGGGGAAGAAGTATCCCTTTAAATGGCATATCATCATTGTCTATAGCCATTAGGAACTACTGATTGTTGCTCTTTGTTTCCCTCAACCTCACAGATCTTCTCATTCAAGACAGATTGAAACATTCATAAGTTAAGAACATAAAAAAGCAGATTGTGTTTTTGTCAAGTGTGGATATTTATCTCCTGTGTGATGTGGTAAGATCGTCACAGGTTTAACATTTGAAGGTGAAACAACAGTTATTGAGTCAAAGTGGAAACAACCTACTGTAGAGTCAAGGTGTACGTGACATCTGAACAGGCACTTCCTTTGTATATTTTCAAAATAGTGTCCTGTTGACTGTCACATGAGTTTAGTGTGTGATTAAAATGCATAGGGACATCCCAGCATGGGCTTTTGGTGGTTTCATAGCAGGTGTCAGTTTCATGCACCTGACTTATGTTTTGGCACTATTGTCTTAGATTTCAGTTATTTGTTTTGGAGAAGTTCAGACAGTTCTCTCTTTGCTAGCAGCGAAACTGAGAGATGGTACATTTCTGCTTTATTAAATGGTCGCTAAAGAGGAAGGGACTGTATGTTGACGCTGAGCATCTGTTTAAGGTAATTAATGATCGCAGTGAAGGAGCAAGTGAAAGGGAGAAAGAATGGGGACAATGCACCACCTGCTTGCCAGATCGGATTAAAAAGGCCGTATAAAAGGTCAGGAAGAGGCAAAGTTGCTCACCCCCACCAGATGTGCGCTCGCTCTGGCCTATAGCCGATTAATTATCTCACAGTTCATGACACCAGGGTTTGTGTCCAGGCAATTACATTACACTACACACCCTGAGCAACTTGATCTGGGGATTTTTTCCTGTTGTACAGTGTGTGTGTATGTGTGTGTGTGTGTGTCAGGAGGAAGGGAGGAGTCTCTTTACACACTGGTGGCATCCATAATGACAAAGCGATAATTCATATCGTGCCCCAGCGCTGCGATCATCACGTGTTCATGCAAGTGTTCTCTGTGGCTGCAGTCAAGCAAAACACATACATTTTGTTTGAGATTAACAAGTGCTGGAAGAAATAGAAAAGAAAAACATCCATTAACACCCCATGGCATGCTGCCTTATTTGCCCAAGCCTCTATCAATTCTTGGTTATAGCCAATAGCAATAAAGGAAGTGGTCCCACTGTCACAGAAACAGTTGGCACGGAAACAGCACATTACACCATCGTCCAATCCCCCTCCCATTCCTTTGTCGTCATTTCTCCCCTCCCCTCCCTTCCTCTCCTCTCTAGTCCCCTCCTCCTCCTCCCTCTCTCCCTATCTTGTATGTTTTTTCAGTCATCAATGAAATCACAACCAATCCTGCTGCTGGCCTGTCAGCGAGCATATAACACCTCAAGAAACACATCTACTCACTGTATCATCTCTACTTTAGCTAGCAGGGCTCAAATTCCTTAATGGCCGATGTATATTTTATCATTAAAGCATGAAATAAAGATACACTGGATGCTGCGGCGACCCCGTCAAAGCCTGTTTTTCTCTCTCTCTTTCTGTTACTCATGATTTAATCCTGACCATTTCCCCCTTCTCTCTCTATCCCTGCTGACTCCTCCCTCCGTTTCTGTCCTGCACTCCCTCTCTCTGCCTCTCTGTCTCTGACACACTCAAACACACGCACACATATATACACGCCCTCCACCCCCATCGCTGCAGTGTCTCAACTGCCTTGGAGCAAACAAGAGAGGATATAGAACACAGACGTTAATAAGACAGAGAAACAGGGGCTCTGAAAGAGAGAGAGAGATGTACGTGAGTGTGTGTGAATATGAGGAAGATATGAAGATGAAGCAGCAGGACTAAAGGTGGATTGCACACAGCCTTTCTCTCCCTGCAAGGGCTTGTCTGCAGTATCCTTTGTAAATGGATGCTGGCTTGTGAACACGGTAAGCCTGACTACTCTCAGACACAACGCTTTCTTTTGGGTGTAATCACCACAAGGCTGGTCCAGTTTGGACACAGACGAGGAGTGAGATGCTGTTTAATTACAGCTGTTGTGTGGAGTGTGTTTTCCTGAAAAAAATGGGGAAGGTGATGTTCAGAGATGGCACACAGGCAGGCAGCCTGTCCAGTCCCCTCCTCCACCCTGCTAGCTGTGTGCCAGCGGACGCTGCTATCTTATGCTTCCAATTTGACTCACCATCTCCCCAGAGCATCCTCGATCCTTATAGAATGCTTTTATCTGAACGCAGTGCTTAGTTTGTGTAATTACTGTATGTAGGACAAGTGAAGGATGCATCAATGATGTGTGTGTGTGAGTGTGTGTGTGTGTGTGTGTGTGTGTGTTTGTGTTAATGTCTCCGTGCTCTGTCCAGGCCATAAGCTATGAAATGGAAAGAGGGGAAATAAGAGGAGTAAAATCACACGATCAGGTGCTTACAACTGGCTTCACGGCACATTGAATGTGAATTTGCAGTAGGAGGTGTACAAACCCCGCGGAGCTGGCGGGCACTGGGATAAGCGGGCAAATTGTGGCCCTGACAGCGGCACAGGAACACTGTAGGATTTTGACAGTGGAGCTCGCTGTCTGCTGCTCTGTGAGGGGGAAATTTACATTCATTAATAATCTCGGGCTGGGATTTATTTGGTTCATTCGTGTCTGGTTGTTTGTGTCCGCTTATGAATGTAAATCTTGTCGGCGAGAGGGGGAAAGAGGGAGAGGGCAGAGCGTGTTCATTACTCAGCAGACAAAATGGGATGATTTGTGACATTTTCTGTTTCAACAATCGTTCAGATTTTTTTTGCAGAGTGTATTTTTTTTCAATGGGGGTTGGGATTGGTTGTGCAGCATCAGGAGAGCATGTGTATTTGTGCATACTGTATGTGTGTTTGTGTGACATGCCTGAGAGAGAGAGAGAGAGAGAGAGAGAGAGAGAGAGAACCAGTGCAGGGAGGGGTCGAGGGGCTGGGGGGGTTTAACAGTAGGGAGGCAGATGGGGCAGAGGGGCGGAGGTTGATGCAGCAGAGAGCAAGAGAGAGAATGAAGGAAAGAGAAGATTTGGAACAGATTGGATGAAAAAGAGGGGGGGAAGACCGTGATAATTTCACGGTGGTAGAAACACAGCGCTTTTTCTGAGCATGTGACACAGAGAGAATGCTGGATGTGTCTGTGATAGTTCCAGCTCACGTCGAGGCCCTGAGACATCTGTATATCAACGCGAAGATGGTGGATGAATCCCACCACGCTTTTATCTTTTGAGCACCACTGATACCAAAATGGATCAGGAATATTAGATTGATACTTTTGCTGAACCTGTGTAACGGTGTCCAACTGGGGTTTGTAAGAAAACTGGATAGGAATATTGATCGCTGTCATAGCGTAATGATGACAGATTGAAAAAAGCCTTTACGGTGGCTGCAAGTCTGATTTACTGTTCTTCATCAAGAAAATGCTTCACATTTTGGAATTCAGACAAGCGGTTTTTGCAGCATACAAACCATATTTTTCAGCATTTCACCATTAGATAAAATGCATGCATATAATGCTTTATTTCTTTCTAAGCTCAAATTACCATTGTTGATATATCAAAATGATTAATGAGTTTTTCAAGGAGACGATTGAAAGCGCAGTAAACCGATGTATTGTTACCTTCGCCAAGGAGTAGGGTTGCAGCAACAGTTTTTAAGGCAATGCCATGATATGAAAGTTGACAAGTATCTTACCGTGTACATTTGTTTATCCATGGCATTGAAAATAATGCACCTGGATGAACAACCCTTCTGTTTTCATTCTTTTAAGGGTCATTCTGACTGATAATAGCTCTGTAATACCATGATACTGTGAAACCACTATATTTTCTGAGATGGCATCGTACAGTGAAAATCTCACACTGTTGCATCCCTACCACAGAGGTTATGTTTTTGGGTTGGTTTATTTCTTTGTTTGCAGGATTATGGAAATACTACTGGCACAATTTTCATGAAACTAGGTGTAAGGATAAAGCATGGTCCAAGGAAGAACCCAGTAAATTTTGGAGAGGATACATCACTGAATGGATAAACAAATTATTTTTCTCTTTAATTAACATTGTGAGAAAAGGTTTTTAGCCTTGGTCGAACAAATGCGATACATCTTAAAATCTTAAAATCCAGTAAGAAGGTATTGAAGTTCGGTTGGTGACAAAACATAGCTGATTGTAGAACTATGTCTTCAAATAACAATCCACATTTATGAGTACCAGACATCCTCTGGAGTTGCCTACACACAGTGGCTTGAACTTCATAGCGTAAACCGCCATTACGGAGCACTCAGTGGTTTCATGGGAGAACTGGGAAGACTGTTACACCGCAACAAGTGTAACAATGCCTTTCCTCAAACTAAGGTGTGGCTATTTTAATATAAATATACACATATTAGAGTTGGGCACTGGTAAGATTATGTTGATCCAATCCATTATTGATTCTGTTTACTGGTCCAATTCTTTATTGATTGTCTTATTGATTCCTGATCAATTTTCTGTGAGGAATAAAGTAGGCCCTTTCAGCATCAACGTGACTGTTTCATTATCTGAGTCTAATCATAGTGTCAGTGAAATGAGAGAATATTTGTACAGTATTTGCTTAAGTTTTGTTGGTCAAAGAAAAAAATCTGCTAAACCTGTCTGTTACTATAACAGGATATTTACTCTCAGTTAGAATAATGTTTCAGTATATTGTTTGCGTTTCCAACCTTACTTTCTTACTTTGTGAACTGAAACCGCACCTAGAATCACTTCTTCCTCTTTGCTCTAACTCCTTTTTGCCGCAAGTTTCCAACAGTATAGAATCTGTTTTACAAAACGCAACTGCAATGCAACACAAGAAAGTCTCAGACTTGTGATGGTATGAGGTATAAACCCAATGAATGGGAGCCTGATTTTGTGGAGCCAATGCATATTTCTTTTTTTATACCTAAATGAGCTTTATTTTATTGTAGTGTTCTCGAAACAGAAAATGTACCCATATACTTAGAACATTCCCCTGGGTCAGGGAAAGGCAACCTGTGGCTCTGAGCAGCATGCACCTCTCCAGTGGCTCCCTGTGGCTTTGACCAAAAAAAATGGGCTACATGAAAATTAATAATACTTATCTTTTAACATTTTAACTTTCTTTTCATCCTTTCATTCATTGATTCTTACATTATCCAATTGTAAAAACGTTTAGCCTAGACATCAAATTATAAAAATGTTTTAAAGGTATACTGTGAAGGATTTTAATTAAAAAACAAAAGAAAAAGCAGAAGCAATTCCTCTTTATCATCCTTATGACCCACTTGTTTTTTTTTGGCAGAGACTCTCCCCTCTGCCTGTATTTTCTTAATATTTTTTATGCTTAGGATGTTCCCTTTGTGCTCAGGGGAGGTCGAGGCTTTACAAAAAGGTTACAACTAGGTGCCAGACCATAAGCATCCACCATCTAAGAGACACATTTTGCAGAAAATAACGCAAGTGGAATCAGGCGAAACGCCAAATGAATCATACGTTTACAGCCTGGCACCTTTTCCTTTAAATTTCGCTGAACGTCAAGAGCGGTGGCTAGTCTTGAGTCTCTCTAACTAGGCAAACTATCGATTACAAAAAAAGGAAAAAGTCTACAAGAGAATATAATAGCGGGTAGACAGATCTTTTTTGCTTTGTTAAAGAACCAAATAATCACAAAAAGCCCTCTTCAGAGAATCCACCTTGTGGTAAAACATTTTCATGAATGCTTATTTAGACCTATTAGTAATGGGGCTAATCTAGACCCAGGCTGTGTTATTATATGGCTCAAATAAGTTTTGCAATAAGGTTGCAAACCCTTCACTGGATGCCCTAAGTTTATCATCGTTCCCAAATAATCATCTGTGGAGCAGCTCCAGACTTAATACTTAATGTCATCACAAATCTGAGTTCTGACTTTGGAGAGAGTTGTTCATGTTTGCTAATATTTTTTTGAAATGTCTTCGATAATGGGAATAACACGTATGAATTTTTCAAATGGGCGTAGTTCCCCTTTAGGGAGAAATGTTTGAACTCGAGAACAAGCTGCAATACTGCCCACAATTTAGAAGTACATAATACATACAAAGCTGTGGTGATGAGGCTTTGGCTATTAGCACAACCATATTTTGACCTGATTCTAATATTTTTGGAAATATAACCAGACATACAGTGATAATGGCTGCACTCGCAGATTGGCATATTGTAGACGAAGGGACTATTGGCCTGGAAGTGCAGATACTTAATGTGTAGATGCTTTATGGAAATCAAGAGACGACACATGTCATTTTGCTGGCATGTCAGTCATTGGGAGAAAAAAAAAATGTCCCTTTAATATCACAGCCAGAATCAGAACTGGGTGCACAGCAATAAATGTTTTGCATGCAAACAACTTTTTGCAGACAAGACTGTGTTTTGTAATCTGCACCCACAACTTTAGTATCTCTGACAGTCTTTTCCAGTCATGTTCTTATTCTCCTCTCAATATCAAATACTTCAGGCTTAATCACTGGTTGGGAACGACTAGCACACAAACCAAGGTCACATCAACTGTGACAAAAGCACTAATCAACCCTAATTATTTCAGCTAAATTTTCAGTTTTCTTCTGAGACAGGTCAAAAAATGTCAGAGGTGACTGATGACCTTGACTTTAAAATGATGGATGACGAGCATCAGTGTGAAATATAAAGGTTAATCTCATACTATATAATGGGCCTTCACCAGGTTCCCCACACAAAGACACACAGAAAAATGTCATCGAGCCATTATTCAGTAGACTGGTTGTTCATAATACTGGAAAAAATACAATTGCTCTGACTTTGATAAGTAGTGGTTTTGTAATGCCAAATACAAAAACCTCAACATAAATTCTTTAACAAGTAGAACACATATAATAAATTAAGCATAAATCTTCTTCCAACAGCATCATCATCTACTGTTTTTTTCCTTTTTTGTTTTATTGGTAGTGTGCAGTATGATGCCACTCAAGCAGCCTTTATGCATATAAAAATGAGAGCGAGAGTGTGACAAAACCTATGCTGTGTTGACCTCCTTCCACCTCCTTTGTTACTTGCTACATCCACTCCACTGGGTGACATAATAGCAGGGGACAGCAGGGACAGACTTGGTTTTAAAGTGACAGTGGCTGTTGTTGAGGTAGCGGCTCTCTTGCACTGAGGATGCCGATGTCACCGTCCGATGCACTTAAAGCCATCTTTAACCTTTTAGGTGAGCACACAGTCGACTTGGACAATTAAACTCAGCTCTATTACAGTTAAGTACCAAGGGGGCCAAGCACACTTCCCTTGGCAGCCTACTTAATAAAATGATTAATCTAACATGTCACTTATTTCCTGGAGAGGGAGTGCCAGAAAGAGACTTACACATTTGCTTTAGTAGTTGTGAGATTCACATTATAAATTGATCTTGCAATAAAATGAAATAACCTATAAAATGATAGAGGAAATACCACACTGTAAAATCTGAAAACTTGATCTTACTTAAAGTAATCTTAGAAGCCGACTGCCTTGAAAGTAAATATATTTATTAATCTTATTTTATGTTTATTTCATATATAAAAGTGTAAAGTTTACTTCAAATTTAGCTGTATTTATTGATTAATTTACTTAAACTGTAGTTACATTTACTAATTTTGTGAAGTTGTTGAAACTTAAAAATGACAAATGGTATTACCTTGTTCTTTCTAAGTGTTAGCAACTTAGATCAACATAGATCAAATGTGATCTGTAAGGTCTGTTATCTTAACATGTTTAAGAAAATACAAATATGATTCACTAGTTTGCAACCAGCAGAATACAGATATATAGCACATTAACCAAGTATGGTTTACTTAAGTTGCTAAAATTTAGAAAAGATTGATTTAATCAAACTTATAATTTTTAAGTTGCAATGTAACTACATTTTAAGTAAACATAGCGATTGGATATAAAGTAAATATAAAATAAGATTAATAGTTACATTTACATACATTTTTTAAGGCATCTGGTTTCCTAGATTTTTTTAAATAAAATAAACTTGTCAGATTTCACAGTGTATAAAGTTCATGTCTCTCGGCTGCTTTGTCACACTGTATGTTCAGACAGGGCATTGCTCTGATTCAGCTGGCTCAGCAGTTGTGTTTGTTTTGGGTCTTTAATCCTTGCCAGGTACTGGGACAAAGTGTCAACTAATGTGGCTGTGAGACACTGTCTGGCAGCCATTGCTTTTAGACAGGCGCTGATGTGGAGAGGACTAATAAATGACGTAGTGGTGAAGCATCAGTGAGGAAAAGCTGTCAGCTGAATCGAACAAAATCTTAGGGCGGGGCTCCTAATGAGTAAGGATTAAGTTATCTTTGGGTGTTTCATGAAATAACATCGGCTCGATTCATCCCCTTCTTTCTCTTTGCCCTCCTTTTCTAATCTTTGCTGGTAGCTGCACACAGGGCCATGTCTGTTTTCCCGAGGCCGGCGAGTGAGAGGGCCTTACTTCCAGCACTCAAATCTGAGAGGGCAGAGCAGAGGGGACTAACAGAGCAACTTTGTGTTCGGTTGCACACACATAACAGCGGTCATATGACAACAAGGAGGTGGAAGAGAGGGAGGGGGAGACGATGAGGGAGTGTGTGGCCTACTACCCACTGGTGAGGGATCTTTGCTGAAAGAAATGAAAGGTGTGTATGCATGTATGCATGGATGCATGTTGATGTATTGCACTCTGCCATAGTACAGGCTTTCTGGAATATGGCCAAAAATAAGGTTTGTAGTAGGGCAGGGCGATAACGATAATTATCTCAATATGATTTTCCTTGACAGTGATCTAATAAATGTTCGATAAATCCTCCATCTAATTAATTTGACATTTGAAAACTGAAGGGACATCACTTTTCTTGTGTTGCCTTTAGATGCCTTTCACGAGTATTTAAAACTTTGAACCCTGCATAAACTGAAGTGAAAAGACAATGAGCAACTTGGTTTGAAATGTTCCACAAATTACAAGAAATTAGTAGATTTAGAAAATAATTTTTTTTAAAAGCTAGGGAATATTTTTAGGGAAAAAAGAAAAAGAAGCTAAGAAAAAAAAGAAAAAAATTATTATTATCATAATTACATATTTAAAATTATGTTACAGAATTCTATTATTTTTAAGCACTTTTTGCCAAGTCTTGTTTGCATTGTTTGTTTTTTTCAACTTTCTTTTCCTTATTTTAAAAACAAATTTTATTTACATATTTTTTACTTGGAGCAAAAATCAGCCTTTAAACTTTAAAGAAATAATGATTTGACTTTTTTTGGTGATAATTATCGATAGAAACCAATTCATAAAATTTACGTGATAACATTTTTAACCATATTGCTCAGCCTTAGTTCATAGCACAACAGTTAGCTTGTTTTGATAAGGGAGAGCAGTTCTACTTTATAAAGAAAATACTTGAAAGTGGAGTGAAGCTGCTAGTGTATATCAGCATCCTCTATTGCTGTGGAGAAATCAGTTATGATTTCCAGCGTTTAACATGCAGCATAATTCTCTTTTCCTGGTTGAGCAGGTGACATTTTCTCATATCTCTCCCCTCCTCACACATTCATCTTCTTAACACAATACATGCAGTTAAACTGTGCTGGCATCATTGGCTGGCATCTGTTGGTAGCTTGGCAATATAGCAAGATTACACATAACTGAAATTATACATAGGTGTGGCTTTTCTGGACTGTGATTTCATCATTTGGTGTAAATCTTGCACAGTATCTGCAGAGGTAAACGCCCTGGTGCTATACGTAAGATATTTTATTCCTTTAAGCATGTACTTCATCATCAGCTTTACAGCGCTTATGTTACAGTGCTGATTGGGGGGTTAATGGCTGTTGCATGTGCTGCAGCATGAGTTATTTCTCCTTTTCCTGTTCCGGTTATCAAATCACCAGTTGCAGATAATGCCTGTGGGTTGTAGAAGCCTGAAAGTGTCCATTACCCACAATTTCCTTCTGCTGCAGAAAGCGTTTATCTTATCTGTCATGACCCAAATGAATATAAACGCTGAAGTGTTTGAATGAAGTTTAGACTGGTTATAATACTAACCTGAATTATTTTGATCTACGTGATACACGCCATAATGAGAAATGTTCTTGTTATGAAAGCAGAGAAACGTCTGTGTGCAGCAGCAGCAGCAGCAGCAGCAGCAGCGACAGATCTGAGCAGACAGATATCCAAAGACTCAGACATGTACTCACATTTGCTCGTACAAAATTGCATGTACACACACGCACACACACATGAGACTCTAGTGTCCACCTTGTGCCATCTTATCCCTTCACATCAGACAGCCTACCCATAGCTCAGCCTGCGCACAAACATGGCATTGTCATCGCTTGCTGGCCTTGTGACTCAGTGTGACCCGCTGGATTGGAGCAGGGGGGACACAGCCATTGAGATCAGAAACGTTAAACAGAGCATTATCACGAAAAAGCATCAAGCATACAGAGACCTCACCCCCACCCCCACCCCTGTCTCCACCCTCCAAACAGCCCACTGTTTTGGGGGAGTAGAAAGCAGAACACTGCCCAGCATTGTCTTCCATAATGAATGAGTAGTGTCCTCACATGTGTACAGTATACAGGCGTCTTTTCTCTGAAGTCTGCATTCAGGACAGCATGTCAGTGGTGATAACATGAAGTGATAGCACGAATTGTTGAACAAACAATTGTGAAAGATAATTTCAGAGTTGACAAAAACTAGGAACTAGCAATTTTTTTAAAGGCAATGACAGGCATTTTTAATTTACTAGCTTATATTGGACATAGCTTCAACTCTCAGGTGATTTGGTACATTTATAATGAATAGGCAGATACACATCGCTGGAAAAAGCAACAACCAGCTTTAATGCATGTTATAAATGTCCTGGGCTGAGAACACTGTTTCTCTTAAAGCTGCATTATTCAATTCTGTGCCACTGGGGAGAAAATAAAGCTTTCAAAAGCTGCACAGTAACCACCATACCACCATGTTTACTGGCATCCTAGTGAACAAAAAACTAATATCTACTCCTCTTTTTAGCTATTTTTGGGTCTCCACCACCTTCTTTTTGTAGGATATTTAACCAGCTAGTCATTAGCATTGTCTGTCAGCCCTGTTTCCAAAAGAAAATGTTGTCACTGTATGTTTCTGCAAACCATAGATATGTAACATTTGCAAGTTTCATACACATTGTATCAATGTTTCAAAAGACACAGTTACATGTATAAGAGCGGACTTTATCATGAGGAGGTGAAGGAGATGGTCCATGGTGTGAATCCTTGGCAAGACAGCTGTCAAGCTGCAGACCACTGTTTGAGCCCAAAAACAATAAAACAGAGAAATCAAGGCGTTTCCAGCTGTGTTTGTGTCACCAAACCTGGGTCCACACATTTCAGCATTTCCAGCAGCAACTGGGAACATATCTTAAGCCAAATAATCAGGTTTTGTTTTGTTTTAGTGCCTAAACGTAGCCGCACATCAACGAAACATACGTCAACATATCTGCTACTTAAATCCAGTTTGCAGAAAAATACAATTACAAATATACTATAATTTTACTGGTGATTTGGTTGTCTGCTGTCTACCATTTTGAAGTTTGCTTTTACTCTTTTTCAATTCTTTTTTTTCATTAGGGTATACAGGAGTCCCCTAATGGCTCATTTGTGACACATTTGCCGACACTGATTGAGCTTTCTGTCCGTACCCTGTGCTTATTTTTTTTAATTTTCTGAAAGCTTACAGATTCAGACAAAACAGAGCAGTACCATTGGAAATTGTGGGGGCAGTATAGCGAAGTTCAAGTGACACACAACCACTGGATGTGACAAAGAAATTTAAATATGGCGTAACTGAAAGAATCATTGATACAATGAAAAAACCCCCTGTCCACATATCGTAATGATGGCCTCACAGACCACCACCATCTATTATTTTGACCTCCTCCAATATCACCACGTTTGTTGTTGTCACAAACTTTTGACTCTGCCCTCTAGTGCCATTTAGTATCAATCACATAATAAACACAATGAAGGATGTGATGGTTATAACATTTGTAATGAGCATATCAATTTTCATATATAAAGGTATTATCAATGGGGCTTAACAGTTCTACTTTAAGCATAAAATCTGATGATGGTTCCTAACAATAATAATTAAATAAATCTGAATTGTGTATCCTGGGCAAACCATTAGATACAATGTCACCTGACATATGGTTTTGAAGCGAATATCCTATCTGACATTAGAGGCTTTCAGACACCTTCCCCCAGGAGGCTTCTTGAAGAAAAGTCCTAGACACATAGTGTAGTCGCTGACAGGCTCATTCTTAAGACTCTTTGACAGCCCATTTAAAAGTGTCTTCCCTGCGTAAATGTGGTTAACTAGGTATCCTTTGCCTAGCCTGACTGACAAGGTCCCGTGCTTGTTCAATTTTCACTCTATGAACAGATGACATACATAGAGACATTATTTAGTGTTAAAAAATGGACTAGATTATTGTCAGAAATGAGGGCTAGTCTGGTTGCAGCTCTTTCAGGATCAAATGCTAAATCTTGCATAAAGTGGTGCAAACTGTTGAATGGTACTGAGGATTACTCTGCCTGCGACCTATATCTCATATGGTTCTGACGTAGGATGTGGCGACCACAAAGCTCTGACTCATCACACAGACGCAGGCCTCCTAGCTTGGAAGAGTTCATTTATTAAATTCCACTGAGGTATGCAAAGAAAAACATACACTTTGGTTATAACTAGCAACAAGACACGGTGTGTGTTTCAGAGGCATCACATGACATAGTGTTATCTACAGGAGCTGTGCGAGCAACTGGCATTGGGATGACATTGATCCATCATTCTGCTGCTAGAAGCATTAAAGTGACCGTCTGCCTTTTGTCCCAGATTCCACAATGTTATAGTTTCAGTATATCAGCTGTATGGACAAAAAAAGCATTCAGTGTAGCACCCTGCAGATATACGCCTATGATTGTCTTTCAGTCCTTTGACAAATCAGAAATCTCTCCATAAAAATGCTGTTTTGTGATACATGCAGTTCAATACTGATAAAAGAAAAGGGCTTTGAAACTGGAGCAGAATGTCCACCCTGTTTCCCCACCATTACCAATCAGTTCAAAATGCCTTCAACCATTTGTTCTGTGCTACCATCTTGTCAGACAGTTGACGTAGTGTGGTGAAAAGATTATGAGGTTATTTCGAAGGAGTTAAAGGACCTTTTTATATGTATTCATGGTTCCCACATTTAGGGTGGCGAAAGGATTTTGACAGATTAAGATATAATCGCTAAAGTAGCCAGCTCCATCTTATCAAAAGCTCCCACAGTGTACAGTACTAGCTGCTAGATGTGGGAATTCCTGAAAACCTCACCAGACTGGTAACATCTCCAGTACTCTTTCCAGTATCTCTATCATAACTGATTTAAGATCCCTTCTGGCTCTACTCTTAGGCAGTAGGCCTAAGTAGATTGGAGCTGAAATAAATCAGAGGACACTAACAAGAGAGTGGACTTACCCAATAAATTAAGATTGGGTTATATAACTGCCTGTATTGCTCCTAGCTAATTTGCCAATGGAGTTATCTATGAAATTTTTTTTTCAAGGCCTATTTCAATAACTTTTTCTTATTTCAGATTCCAAGATTCCAACTTAAAAGGGATAGTCTGGATCTTTTTGAGTGGGTTTTTATGAGGTATATATCCAAAGTTAATATATTACATTTGTCAATCAGCTCATCGCCACTTTGGAGAAGCAGGCAGAAGTACTGCTACAGAAGCTATGAAATGTACTGCTGTGGACAGGGAAACAGTAAAACATATTTTGTCCACTCAAAAAGTCCCATCTTAATTGATTTTAATCTAAAATTATCAGGTTAAGTGCATGCTAAATTTAGAATAATTTCACTGCTTTATCTTGCCATCAGACATCAGAAATTTGCATCGGAGAACTGAAGCTGTTATATCACTCTCTTCAAAACCAGACTCCATTAAGAAAAACAGTAATTCAACATCACCGAGCATGGGAGTTGCTGGTCTACCTCTGCCTCACTTGTTTAATTTGTCTGTGTTTTTGTGTGCATTTGGCATTTACAAGGGTTAATTCAGATTCATAAAAATCCCGCAATAACACAAACAAACTAACTGATGAAGTCATCAGTAGAACAGCAGCTACTGTGTTTAGTGAGCCAAAATGTTTTTGTCAGTGGAGTCTGGTGGCTTTGACGAGAGAGCATACACTTAAACTGATACTGATTGTTTAAGGTGGGACTTCTGGCTGAGAAATGTCCTGATTATTCTGGATCCTAGCTGCATCCCTTTAAAAACGTTGCTAGATGTTAGCCACCGATTCCACTGATTCCAACAGATTTCTTTCATTTGGGTATCTACTCGGCTCAGAGTGAGTCTTTAAGTGAGTTTAAGCTTTAAAGACGTGATTTGAGTCATGTGCCTTCCATTGGCCACAAAGATGTTGTGGTATACAGTATTTGGTTTAGTACTGCTAAGATTGAAACCTCATGTCCAAAATTGAATACTGATTTTGAATTAAAATAAAATGCAACATTCCTTTCCAATAAAAGGCTTGTAAATTTACATTAATTCATGTAAGGTTGCAATCCATCACTTTTTCTTGATGTTACTGACCCCATCTGTGCCTATTTATATGATAAATGGCTTATTGTTCTTTTAGAATACTTTGATTCAATTTATTTGTTTCGGTTCAAGAAAGCTGTAAAAGTGTTTGCAGGTGAATCTAATATTGGCTCCATTTGCTGGTTCATTAATCAGTCACAAAGCAATAAAGAATATTTTCTTTCAAAATATGCAAATTGAAAATTGGAAGTCCTGGGAATATTTAGCTACAGAGCTTATTGAAAAGGCAAGAGCTGCTAGAACATGTCTGCTGCTGATTAAATATTTAAAAACCTCCAGTGATTACAGCTGCAAGACTATGATCGCTTTGTCAATGACCAACCAAGCAGTGCTAATATATGTCAATATTCAATATTTTACCCTGGCACAGAAATTGTTTTGTGTTTTTTCCACTAAAGCCTGCTCTTTGAAAAGGAGTGCTCTTCCTGTGTTTACTGTTTTTGCAGTCTCAGATCATATTCTGATACCGTTTGTTTCAACTGTCAACAACATCACTATCAGAGTTTCGATTTCTCATCCCTTTCAAAAAAATGCTAACGTCCATGGAAACTACAGTAAATCTACAGCAGGTGTGTAGTGCTGATGCTCCACATTACCTCACTAATATCAGCACAGCTCCAAACGATCAACACAGAGCCGGGAATGTCACCCTGACCTCCGCCTATGTGGTCAGCAGCCTTATTCATGTGTGCAATCCATCTCAGTGCATTTTCATAATTTCATGGCCTGTTCTTCCCTGGTACATTTCAAATCGCTGCCGTGTGTGGAAAACATGCCAACAATCATGTCTATGTGAAAGAGGATTACTCTGCCTCAACATCCGTTTACCAGATTTTCTGTTATATATGCCTTCATTTGGGAATTAAAGCTTTCCATGTATTCATTTCCGTCCTTTTAACTAATCATCAACTGTTGGTCAAATTCCCATTTTTGACTTCTTAAAAATTGTCAGCAATGGATGGATTATTGAACAAGCCTAAGGGACACATACCTAGGGGCCCAAAGTGTCAGTGGAGGGCTTTACTTTCAAAATGTCAAGCGTCAAATTAACACATACCGACCAAGAAGAGACTCAACAGGACTACAAAAAGACACAAAACAACAAAAAAAAAGACACAAAATTAGGGAGACAAAAGCCCTTTTTACACAGGATCAAGCTGTAGGGCTGCCCGCTACTAAGTCCCTTCTTCTGGTCTTAAAATGACCACAAAGAGACACAACCAGGGGTGGGAAAGAAATCGATACATACAGTAATGCATTATTTTTTTGAGTGGCAATATCATAAATTACAATAATTCACAATATATAGCAAAATATGTTGTCCCAGTCCGCATATTATAATATATCGCAACGCATTTTAGAGTGTTATCAATATAGAATGGTATCGTAACTTAAGTATCTTGATAATATCATATCATGGGGCCTCTGTTGATTCCCACCCCCAGCTCAAACTAACAAAAAGACATGCAAAGCCATTACAGAGTCTGTGTGTCTTACTCCTGTGTTGGAAAGGTGGTGGGATCCTTTGCATATTTGTTCCCAGAGGCCCAGATTCTCATAATCCGCCCATGCTGTCATCTGTGACCTTGAGGTGAACATATCTGACGTTGAAGACAACAGTAGCTGAGTACAGCATGCCTATTGATCATCTAAGATTTTCTCACTGATGCATTGCTTATTCACTGCCTCTGTGACATCACATAAATGAATAACATCGCTCCAGCAGGGCCTCTTCTCTAGCTTAAAGGCCTTCTCTGCTCGGCTGGGCTAATTTCTATATGTCTTTTAGTCTTGTGATACTAAATAGGTGGCCAGGTGGCTCCCCATAGGCTGCCATTTGGCCCCCCAACCATTTTCTAATTCCTAATAAAATCAAAATGATTCCCAATGGGATTTTTTTTGTACCTTTCGTATACATAAAGTGCCAAAGTGTATAAAACAGCATCAAAATTGAGCTTGTTTATCAAAAAAGGGCAGTGGAGGATCCCCCACACCCCGAAAGGAGGTCCTAGCTAAGTGCCTGATGTCCTAAAACCCTAGAAACATGCTAAAATCTTAAAAGTGCTCTTGAATCCAAAAAGTGTCCTGACATCTTTAAAACCTGCTAAAATCCTACAAACACGCTAAAATCCTTCAAATGTCCTAGAATCCTAGAAACCTCTTAAATCCTAGAAATATCCTAAAATCCTAGAAATGTCCAAAAATCCCAGAAAAGTCCTTAAAATCCTAGAAATGTCCTATGATCCTAGAAACCTTCATTAATCCTAGAATTCCCCAAAAGCCTAGAAACATCCTAAAGTCTTAGAAATGTCCTAAAATCCTAGAAACATAGATAGGCCTGCTGTGACTGGCCTCTGGCCTCCTGTCATTTTGCAAAAGTTGCCCCTAAGCAAAGCAGGTTGAGTATCCCTGTCTTAGTCTATCACAGCTTATACAATTTTGAAAAACAAAGAGTATCAATCCAGAACTGCAAAATCGCATATAGTTGGTCTTGACAGTCGCCAAAGACCTCATAAATATCTGACACGGCCCAAAGGTTTGATCACAGTTTCACTCTAACCACTTAATCTTGACACAATAGAAGGACTTAGTACAGATCTGGGAATTAGCTACTGTTTCTCTCCTGGGGTTTTGGATATTATTGTAAGACTCACTCAGCTAAATTCCAGTAAAACTCTGACACTGTATATGGACATTAACCAGACAGCCTTAAATCTTTCAGTAACCTCTTTTTGTCAGGCAGCCAGGGGGAAAAAGGAAGCAACCCTCAGCCACTGAAACAGCTGCCTGTGAATGAGAGAGCATGAGCCCTGTGCAGCTGATCGTAAGGCATGTGAGGTCTTTATTTTTCTGTGTGCTTGTACTGTATGTTAGTTTGCTGGAGGGAGTCTTGGATGCCTCTTTTTGTCCTGCCAGTGTCCACCAGTAAGACACAGATAACATAACGCTTTTTATGAGTATTTATATCATAACATGTTTATGACACAATACAAGGTCTGTTGGGAAATGCATGAATGATGGTGACACACAAAGTTCAGTAGGTCTGCTCACCCATGGGGCAAATGGGTATGAATTACCATGCAGTCATCAGAGTCACATTTCCATCATACCATACTGTTCTGAATAGTCAAGGTTATATTTGTCATAAATACATGTGCATTTCTCTACGATCCTAATGACGATACTGAATGTAACAGTGGCATTGTTTTTGGCTGGACCACAAAAAGAAGGCGCGGCCCTACAAACACGAAGAGTGAGTGAGTGAGTGAGTGAGTGAGTGAGTGAGGGAGTGACAAAACTTCCCATTGACTGTTGGTCTTTTTAAAATAGGCACATATGGGGTGACCTCTAGTTCAACTGGTAGAGTGTGCGCCTCATACAGCTGAGGCTTCTGCAGCGGCCCGGGTTCGAGTCTAGCCTGTGGCCCTTTGCTGCTTGTCATTCCCCCTTCTCTCTCCCACCTTTTCTGTCAATCTCAGACTGTCTTACCAATAAAGGGAAAATGCTCCAAAAAATAATCTTAAAAAAAAAAAAAAATAGGCACATATACGACAGTGGGGCAGCGAGAATGATGCCCTTATGACTGGGAGACATTACTAAAAATGTTATCAATTAATTTTTTTATTTGTTATATTGGTTGATATCAATAATTATCTACCAAAAAAGTCAAATCATTATTTCTTTAAAGTTTTATTATGAAGTTAAAGCTGAAGAAATCATATTGTTATTTGTAGTTTAAACCGTTATTTTTTGTCAGGGCATAACAGCATTTCCCAAACAACAAAACATTTCAAAGATCTGAGGTAGATTCAAAACAAAATTTAAATAATATAAATAATGTTAATAAGTAAAACAATAAACAGATGAAGAAATTCTCAGCAGCATGTTCTGGCTGTGGCACTCCATTGTTTTAGTTATTGGTATCTTATGCAACTAGAAAACCTAAGGCAACCATTGGTACCAACCATGTTGGTATAGCTTGTTGAGAAAGGGGCAAAGTAATGCTCCAAATCTAGGCTTAGTTTTAATGAGGGAACATCTGGCATCTCCATTTTCAAATTTAAAACTCTCACCTCAAGATATCTAAATGAAAATGATGCTACGATTACCCACAAGTTATCCGCAATCTTGAAAAGGCTGACAAGATTTTCAGTGGCCCCTTCTGGCCACCCCATGATAAAATTCTGGGGGCGCCACTGATTAGTCTATGTTCCTAGCCCTACAGAATACTGCATATGAAGATTTAATACGGATAAATTCCGTATTATAAATAATTCCGGATAAATTAAAATTTTGCACATTCACCATACACGGCCATATGGTAGGTTTCGACATAGTCTTGCTCGCTCACTTTCCCAACACAGGTGCCAATCCCCAGACTGCTGTTCAGAAGTCCTTGGCCTGCTTAGCTGTGATGAATGGGCCATTTTCCTGCTTTAGTTGGTTTTGATGTAAGTGGATAATAAAGTGGAAAGAGGATTGCTTGCTTGTCCCAAGCAGAAGACAACGGTCATTTATGATATATTGAGATATTGTGAAGTGCAGTATTCCTCCTGCTGCCTGTCCGTGGCAGGGTTACTCTCACTGAAACACCTCATCCGATCCCTCCTGAAATGCAAGCCTGCTGACCACAGCTCTGACACACACACCTGCGCACCTCATTCATAAAGCATTACAAGATGACTGAAAGCGCACCAATGCCTTTCGCCTCTCTTTTAACATTGCACACTTTTGCTTTTCATTCATAAAGATAATGCGCTTTTTTTGCATTTTGCCTGTCCTCATCTCTGACACACGTGAGCAGCGGGCATCAAATGCACACATTTTTGTCATTCTTCCCCTAAATTTTATGTGGTTTGATTTAATTCAGTTTAATCTAAGTCATGCGTCTTTAGTGGCACACAGAGAGATTGATTTCACAGCAACACACAATGGATTTAGCACGCTTGCGTAGCTCTTCAAAACAGCTGCTATGAGATACAATGAAATGTTCTATATAAGCTTAACAATGACTGTACTGACCTGGAACACCAAGTTTATTGTCACCATTTACCTGGTGTGCTCACTGAGCCTGCAAACAGACGAACGTATACGCCCGACTTTCTCTTTCATTTCCTCTTTTTAAATGTTGTTTTCAGTGGTTGTTTGAATACAGTTGACTACCTGAACACTTTAACAGGTTTTCTTATCTTCTCAGGTGTTGAGTGGCTGCAATATCCACACTATTTAAACACCTCCTGTGTGTGTTTAATGATCTATGCAAGATTTCTATCTTTGAGTCCAAACTGGCATGCCCAACTGTTTAATGCATTTTCTTTAAAACTAATTTTGTGTGAGCAACAACACTGAGCCTCTCATGGATTAAAATTACCACTCAATCTAATGTGATTGACCCCAATTTTAATAGCATTTTTGTGGACTCAACAGCCGCAGCAGGGGAGAAGAGACCGTTACACAACAGAAACACACTGTGACTACATGTACTCATCTCTAATAAAGGGCCGGATTGTAATTATTTGCAGCATAGTGAATAAATAACAGGAGGTTGGCACCTGGGAGAGCTGATGGGCCGTGTGCAGCAGGAGCTGTGAAGGAAGAGTGACTGAGCAGGGTCTAATCTTGGCTATCACGTTACCTCAGCCCTCATGATACATCGAGATGCTGGCCTCTCTCTGCGGCCCCTATGGCTCTCCCTCCACTGACTTACTCTTAAAGTGACACGCCTCCTCTTTGTACCATGTGTGATAGGACAGATGTCCTTGTAGCAGTGTTTTTTGGAAGGTGGTTGGACATATAAAAGGACAGAGAGGAGTTACTACAGGAGGTAAGCCTGGAAGTGTATCCTTATTGAGCAGAGGTGATGACAGGTGTGGAATAGAGATGCTGTTTTATTTGTTGCTGCTTACATTGAGAGCTATTTCAACTGTACGTTACACTAGTTGTTATACAGAGTAAGCATGTTTTTATCCTGTAGGCTCTTTCTTAATTAATTTTTGCTTATTTTTCAGGCATTTTTACCTGCTGTATTTTGCTCTAGTTATTAGGGTTTAGGTCAGCAACAGACCATGTTTTCCTCTATGCTGTGTATCGAATGGGGACTATTATAAATACAAATTTAATGTGATAATAATATACACTGATTTTGCACTGCCGGCGCAATACTTCCTTAGCAATTATCTAAAGTGGTATGACTTCAAAAGTGCGGAAATGCAAGTGCTGCATATTTCTGAAATAGCAAATTGAAAAGACTTCACACAAACGGCTTTAATGTGTTTCATAGGCTCTCAAAATCAGTGATGTGCATTAACCGGTTTGGCTGGCTATGCCATTTTCAGAGGGTAGTCAGGTGCCTGGAGCCAGGAAACAATGCTCTCCACTCTGTTTGTGTTGTGATGCTTTGTTATGGCTTTGTTCTGCTCTGTTTGTCCTCTCAGTCATTTCAAGAGTGGACCTCACTCACTCCGAGAAATGCTCTCTCTCTCTCCTCCCTCTTGCTCTACGTGACAGGTCTGCAGAGTATAGTTTCGCCAACAAAACTAGGCCACAGTGTGATTTCATATTTGTTCCTCAGCCAGTAGCATGCAGCCTGTTTCAATGTGCATCTATTTATCACAGATTCCCACAGGCATTCACCGCTCCAAATTTGCTTTTGCTTTAAATTCATCAGATACTATCAGACAGCATTTTATTTGAATTCACCCGAACTTATTAGAATTCAGTATTTTTTCTATTAAAGTTAAAGTGCTGCCTCTTTACCAGCAAAACAGGAGCAGAGTCAAACCTTCTTTTTCGAATCACAGTGTAAAATCTTAAGGATAACAGCACAGATGTCTGGGCAAGGAGAAGGGGCTTTACATTGGTATGAAAGCATGAGAGGCACCTGCTGGCTTGAGCCTGTTATTTTCCACTGTGATAGTAAATAATAATTTCTTCTGATGCTGTTTTGCTGAGTAGCTCTGAGAGTACAATGAACCAAACAAAGCGCACAGTCAGATGTGCTGTGTTGTGTGAATAGCAGAAGATGCTATTGGTTATGAGGAAAACATGTCCTAATTCTGCATCCGTTTCCTTTCGAGTAGTGGAGTAGTTTGTTTCTCGGCCTGATTCTACGTTTGACCTTGATTGTGTATATAATGAGTCTGTGTGTGTGCGTGCAGTGGTGTTGTTAAATGGGTAGGCGTGGTTAGCTGAGGTCTACTATGGTTCAGGGTCTATGGTAACACAGGACTGCAGAGGGAGAGAGTTGGGGTGTGTAACTGTTAGGATCTGAAATCTCAAGAGGCAGTGTAAACAGAATAACTGTAGCGTGGCAATGCTTGAATGGGAAGTGTGCCGGTTAGTATGCAGTGTGAATGTATATGCTTTCACTAATTATAAGTCTTGATTACTCATAAGTTGATGACTTAAGCAAAGAATTTTATATATTTTTTGCTTTGTTAGCTTTTATTAATTTGAAATATTGAAACTGAATTTACTGTTACCTCAGTGTGATAATTCTGCTGATTTTCAACCAGCTTTGTGTTATAACATTGTTAGTATTATGTGTAAATGAACTGTAGTAAACTTCCCTCCATCCTATCAGCGCCGAGATCTACCTGCTTATCTTTCAACTCAAATTTCACTGGCTTTAGGGCTGTTGCGCAAATTACAGATTGTGCTTCTGCATTATCGTATGCCATGGACACAAAATCCCTTTACACGGAGACTGCGCTAAAGGGCTGCTGCCCAGCCTCTATTTATGCCTGTTTTACATTTTTACATAGAGCCTAAGAAAGGCGGCATCATGTCACTCCAGTGTGTGATTTTAGATAGCATTCAGGTATTGTGGAAACAGAAGAGGCGTGAAAGGCATAATGCTTTACACAACAGCATAGGTCTGTTGTGTGACATATAACAAAGGTGTCGACAGCGCTTTCTGAACAACAACATGGCATAACATAGCAATAACAATTATTTACCTTCTCTGATATATGCTAACGGATCTCATCCTCTGTTCTCAGGGTAAGGAGATCCTGATTCTCATTGTCTACCCAATTTGTGAACATTTTTGACTGCTGTTCTTCTTTTATGAGTAGGCTGATAAGTGCAACTAGCTGTTTTTAAAATCTAAGATGGGTTGCACACATTACATATTGTCAAAACGTCACACACCTTTCCACCCATAGCCCCATGCCAGTTGTTTTACACAGATGCCACTGATAGTTTAATGGCAACTCTGTACCCCCATTCTGCAATCGCATCTTTTGTACAAAATGATGAAGCTGCATAATGGTGAAATATTACTGCCTGAACATGCAGTATAAAGGGGGTTAAAGAGTACAGAAGTGGATCGAGAGAGCGGTAGAAGAAACGGTAGAAGTAGGCAGTGCTCATCACATAAACCATAAATAGATAATTTAAACTTGCGGCTCTTTTAGACTTTCCAAATGTTATCAGAGTGAATGGACTAAATATTGATAGTGAAATGAGTCATTTCGGAGGTTTTGACATTCACAGAAATTCATCCACTGATTTACAGATGTCTTTTTCTCAATGTAAGTCAGTGGAGAAACAGTCTTTCTGGTACCCATGGCATCACGTGACGGTGCAATTCCACTTTTGACCACTATGTAAAATATGCCTCAAAGTGCAGCGCACTTCCTGGGGGTTTAGTTAAAATGACCAAGCTGCATATGTCACCCACCAGTGGGAGCAGTGCATTCCAGAAGTAGTAGGTTTTCAACCTCTTGAACAAAAGCAAATGCAGCAGTCCTTTATCTCTGTTTTCTGTAATACGTATTAGCATCTTTCTATTGGACAGCCTAGCTTTCTGAAAAGATCATCTTTCCAGCAGTAAAATACTTCCAAAAGTGTAAAGCTAGAGCCAGGAGGTAATAAGCATACAAACTGGAAGCAGGGGCAAACAGCAAGTCTGCCTTTCTCGTTAAAAAAATTGCTTACCAGCATCGCTGAAGTTCTCTAATTGACACATTCTATATTGTTTGTTTAATCTGCACAGGTGCAAAAACAGTCATTTGTGGTTTATTCTTCCATCAAGCACATCTATGCAGAGTGCCTCTGGCATTACTGTGGGTTGCTAGAAGCAGTCGGTGCATGCAGGTTAGGTCTCCATACACCCACAGCAGTACCAAACCAGGCAACCTGTTTAAGCAGGGACTAAACAAACATAATATGTGTTAACTAGTGAGCTTCAGACAAGATAGTCAAGATATTTTTAAACTTTGGAGGGAGCCAGGCTTGCTGTGGTCTATCAACCCTTTCATGTCCACATTTAACTCTAACAGTGATGAAACTGATCTTTAGTGTCTTAAACATTCATGTCTCTTCTCTGTCTTGTGTGTTGGCAGACTCGGAGGCCTTCAGTTGCTGGAGAGACACTACACCACAGAGGAAGCAGAAAAGATTTTATCAGTAAGATCAAGAAAAGCAGGCCAGTATCGAACTGAGGTGGACGGTAGCCGAAGCCAAACAAGGGCAACGTACCACAAGAGCCATGTGGGAGGAGAGTGAGGGAGTTTTGCTATTCTCACGCATCAAGCCCAAACACTTTGTCTACTGATATACGCTTAACGTTCTCCAGCACTCTTCCAGAGCTTTTCCTCAGGGGGAGCCCCTGCTATGAACCCCAGCTCTGTTGGCTTCAGCAGGCAGTCCAACCTCAGTGCCAGGCGCTGTGTGGGCATCCCGCAAGTCTGGGTTCTGCCCACACAGGACTCACAGACTGCCCCTGAACAAAAAGAATGAAATACTCCTGAGTCACTCCTCTGTGTGGTGGCTTCTCCTGTTTAGTATTAAATTGGTCTGGTTGTGAAGTTTTGTCTGCCTCTCCATCGACAAGTTCCTGCCTTGAGTGAAAACCCTCTCCAACTCCAACTCTCCACCGGCCCTTTTTAGGTCACCACTTCCGTTATAATTTGCTTTCCCATCAAGCAGCAGCACGAGTTCCTTTGTGCTCACCACGTGGTGGAGGACCATGGGATGCCGTCAGAGCTCGGAGGAGAAGGAAGCAGCGCGGCGCTCGCGGCGGATCGACCGCCACTTGCGCTCAGAGAGTCAGCGGCAGCGTCGTGAGATCAAGCTACTTTTGCTGGGCACCAGCAACTCGGGCAAGAGTACCATTGTCAAGCAAATGAAGATCATCCACAGTGGGGGCTTCAACCTGGAGGCCTGCAAGGAGTACAAGCCCCTTATTCTGTACAATGCTATCGACTCACTAACCCGCATAATCCGCGCTCTCACCACCCTCAAGATCGACTTTCACAATCCTGATCGCGCCTATGATGCTGTGCAGCTCTTTGCCCTCACAGGGCCGGCTGAGAGCAAAGGGGAGATCACCCCAGAGCTGCTGGGGGTCATGAAGCGTCTGTGGGCTGACTCAGGGGTCCAGGAGTGCTTTCAGCGATCTAATGAGTACCACTTAGAGGACAACACTGCCTACTATCTGAATGACCTGGACCGCATCTCTGCACTCGAGTACATCCCAACTGTAGAGGACATCCTACGGTCCCGCGACATGACCACCGGCATTGTGGAGAACAAGTTCACCTTCAAGGAGCTCACCTTCAAGATGGTAGATGTGGGTGGACAGCGCTCAGAGAGAAAGAAGTGGATCCACTGTTTCGAGGGCGTGACTGCAATCATTTTCTGTGTCGAGCTAAGTGGCTATGACCTCAAACTCTACGAGGACAACCAAACGGTAAGAAAAATCTGTTTTAGAGCGCCCACACTGTCACCAACAGTAAATGACTGCACATGCACACATGCATGCACTAACACAGGCATTCAAAAAGCAGCAGCCACAGTGTAAAATAGCACTTTTGAAGAGGGAAAAAGAAGATATAAACCTAATCAACACAAATCATACAAATGTTCTCTCTTATTAACTTTTGACACCATTTGTGAGAGGAGGTGCAACATTTTTTTTTTCTTTCACAAAGATAATTTCGGTAGCGTGAATACATCTCTAAAGGAGACAGATAATACTTATCTGGCTCACTGCTATGATCTAAGATACCAATAATCTTGTTATCTAGATTCTAGTCTAAGTAATTACTTTAAGGCATTAACTTTTAGGTGCACAGTATTAAGAAATATTAGTTTTACATATTTTGTACCACATCAGTTATTTTTATTAAATAAAGGCAACATGCTGTGAGGTGTCAATCCTTCAAAGGAAGGTGTATAAAATGTTTAATAATTCTAAGAAGCAAAGAGGGCTCAAAGCAGTCCTGCAGTATCATTTCCTTTCTGTGAATCCCCGTCTTCAATACAACAGACATGTGGTACAGTTTTATAGGTAGTCATAATTTACAAACTTCTTTGATGATTACTTTCAGTTAACAAAATAGTGTTTTTAACAAAGTTAAGAGTTTAAAAATTGACTTTCAGCGGCAAAAAAATAAAAAATAAAAATAAAAATGGAACTGTTTCCCCACACAGGTGTAGAATTTAAGGGGGTATGGAAAGAAGTGATACATACTGTTGGGTTTTTTTTTCAGGTAATTGTCTTACAACTTTTAACAAATTTTTTTTTTTGCAGTTTGCAGGACATGTCCTGCCTAGTTACTGAATGCCTTTTAATAATGCTTTTGAAAGGAGTCAATTTGCTCTGGGTTCAAATCTTTGTGAAAGGCAGAGTGCAGTACAAAAAAACAAATGCTGATCGAGGTTTCAAAGGCTTAAGTACATGACAGTAGCAGAGGACTTATATTCTGACAAAGATTAATACATCTGCACCATAAATTGGTGCAGAAAATGCAAAAAAATTGGAGTCTAAAAATTGCGGGAAATGTGTGTGTGAAGCTAAGGGGACTATTTAGTGGACCCTTGAGTTCAGGTCCACAGCTACAGGATGCAACAATGTATGACTTTAATTCTGTGGGGAAAAAAATGCCTACCTAATTTCAGGGATCAGAGGTTGTATGAATGATATTTTTGTACCTGATTTGGAGGTTTGCCACAGACACCACAAAAATGTTCCTACCCTTTTTTGGAAGACATTCATTACAGCGTAGACTAACTGTTGATTGGATTTACTGTATTGAAGTGAAAAACAGGTACTCCTTCACAATATTAAAGGCAAAAGATGTAACTGCAGTAGGCAGTTTTCCTAATATCCCCCAAAGGGCATCCAGGACCACTCTAAGCACCCTTTTCACCATTTTACTTCTCCCCCCTTGACAAATTATTACCTTCCATAATTTGTCTGCAGTTCATTCACTTTTGCTTTATAAACAATTTGGAAAGCCCTATCCAAATTTTATAGTCCATAACCAAAGTTCTTTGGCTTGGGGTATGGATGGATTGATTTTGTAGAAACATATTCACTTTGCTCTTGATGTGGGAGCAAAGCTCTTCTGAATGAAGAGGGCGGTCGGTGTTTATCTCCTCTTCATGGTTAAGGAATTCAAACGATTTGCTATCTATAGCATATCTTCTTTGTTATCTGAGTGTTTTGAAATAGCTGGGCAGTTTTTGCTTGTTTAACTGCCTTTTTGATAATGGAATCTCAACAACAGATATTATTTCACTTTTTTTTAGACTAGACCAACTATAAGGGGTCAGCTATTTTCTATTTCTTCACAGGCATGACCGCATTTTTTCCCTTAAGAGGTTCCAACTATCCATGCTCACCTTGATGTCATTATACACAAGAAGTAATTCTAGAACAGAGGAAACTTTGTCATTCCTGTAACTGAACTGGCCTGATCATTCGTGGGTTACCGGGATAAAACAGGGAGTACATTGTGCCAGGTTGGAACATGAAATCAATTAGTTTTATAGGTTAAAAATAAAGTCTGAGGAGTAAAATGCAGTATGGTGTTAATTGAGTTCACAGAATAAAGTGTGAGGCTGTACCTGTGAGAATTAGCAGATTGTGAAAGCACTGCTTAGCAATGGGAGTTCACAGGTGCTACAAAAAAACAACTTTTATTATTCTAAGATGGGAGAGGAAGAAGATAGCAATGGATCAAAAGTACCAGAATGAAAGGCATCCTAAAGTTAGAGCAGCCATCCTGCTACCGACTGTGAGTAGGATTTCTGAAAAATACTGACACTTTTGATGGTTGGAGTGTGGCTGAATTAATGACTTCCATTTTAGTTTTATGTGTTCTAACAATAACAGCGTTTCCTCTTTTGGTGAACCTGTGACATAGCAGTGATAATATAAATGCTGGCCGTGATTTCTGGTGTCCAGACTCTGACACGTTGCCTAATCTGATTCTAATGAAACCCTTTCTCAAACAACCTCTTTTTGTCTTACAATTTACTGCACCAGCGTGACGACTGACCAGACGTCAGCCGTATGAGTACATTGTGTAGACTTTAGATTTAGATGCTTTATATATGCCGTTGTTGTCTATGTAGGAAAAATGAAGCGTTTGTAGGGCACATGTAAAGCCAGAATGATAAATAGTAGGCTATGCCTTATATAATTTGCAATGTCATTACTCAGTGGTTTTATAACAGATGTGACAGTGTCTTCATGCCCCCAGGTATGTACAATATATAATGTATGCATAGAACATGCAGAATTGTGCAGACGTGTGTCTCTGGATGCAGAGCTTATTATGACCAATAGAGACAATCTACTTAAATATATTTTAGACTATATGTAGCACTATGCATGTGGCATTTGTTAAGTATTTAGTATATCTAAACATGTCAGTGACAAAGTACTCATACAGTAGAAACTAATTTATGTCATGGCTGAGATGTTACAGTCACTTGCAGTATAATGTAGGCTGAACATTTATATGCAAGGCGTCTGCAGATTTGTGAAAGAGAGGCTGTACTTACCAGCATACAAACAACATAATGGTGGCCTTAGAGGACATTAGGCCACACCCTCATACATTTACAGGACCATCAGGCAGACTGGATAATGCAGCAGTAATTGTGAAAGTCACATTCACCGTATACCGAATCTAAATGTTCCTGGACTGAGTGCAGGTATGTCGCTCTGGCTCCTTAGACAAAAACAGAAGGCTCCTCTGTGAATTCCTGCATCTTGGAGCCGCCTACTTCCATAACCACTGTCAGCTGACACAACACTGCTGTTACCTAACACACTGTGTAGCCTCTATGTGCTCAATACATCTGCACTGTGAGAAAGAGCATTTGTATCTGTGCACTCTATGTGTCTCTGTATGCAGTTTTTATATGATATTTCAGCTGATGGTGTATAACATCAGTGAAACACAATTTGGTGTGTTCTAAGTTGGGTTAAACATCAGTTAACCCTTTGAAACCTGGAACGACATCACTTTTCTTTGGGCTGCTTTATAGTAGTAGTATTTAAACTTTTTAAACTATTTAAATTGAATTATTCAAACTGAGAAAATTGGTGCAATTTCCTTCAAAAATATGGGATAAAAGGCAATGAGCGACTTGGTAAGAAATGTATAAGACAATGATATGATAAGATATGTATATAATGTCATTATGCTGACCCTGATTTGGGTGTAAATAGAGAATAATGCTAACAAGCTACTGTAATACAGAAAACAAAAGAGAAAAAGCAGCTGATTAGCAAATAAAGTTCTTTAGAATAAACAAACCAATATATCATACCTACAAATAAAGTACCTCAAATAGATCTAGAAGCCCACAGTATTTTAGGCAGAAAACGTGCTTCTACCACACCAAATAGCAAAAAATATGCCAGCTACAATGTTCTAAGCACAGACAAGCCAATGTATTTCAATATATATATTATACATTTCAACCTGAAAACAGATACTGACAATAACTAGAGCAAATTACAAATAGCAGAATACTTTGAAGATTGATCTCAGGGGAAATGTGTATATATTTCTGAGAAAATGGCTTTTATCTGTTTGATGAGCTTGTACAAAATATGGGACAAGTGCACACTCAACTGATTTTTTGATAAAGAACAAACACATGACCACATCCTTGTCTTCTGCAAAGAACTTGAGCAGACTAACCTGAACAAAAAGTCATATTTAGTAGGTTGCACAACACGCTATCTTATAGCTGGGACAACCTAAGAAAGCAATATAAAGGCATTACCTATGACATGAGTATTGGTTAAAACCTCACACGAAGAAATGGCTCAGAAAAGTTGAATACATTTGCAGTGAAAATGTTGCACAGCATCTACATTGATTGCTAAATAATGGCTATTTTACGATGATGTTTTAAGTTTGTTCCTGCATTGTTAAGGGCCAGCTGTAATTAGTTCATACTGCCTTAGCAGTGGATGTTATTTCCCCCAGCATCAGTGATATTCAGTCTTTGACTCCATGAAAACGCTGACATGTGATTAAGAGACCTTCCTGTCCTCTTGCAAGCACAACATGAACCCGCCAGCAAAGATATCTGCCCTTCTTTACCTCAGCACTAACACAACTGAGTCAATAAGTACAATGTATTCTTTTTAGTATATATGCATGAAAAACAGTTGATTAAGTCATGTGAAATAAACCATGGATAAAAAAAAACCCATTAGGCACCACAAAGTTGCTGATTCAACTTTCTGGACCAGAGTTGACTCAAAGGTCTTAGTTCAAGTGCAACTCTGTCCCAACAGTAGCAGAATGATTTGTGAAGAGCATGTTTGAAGTCTGGGGCTAACCCATGAATAATATCTTCTATTTAATGGAAAACAACACAACAGGGATCTCTTGGCGAGGTGGTCTTAGCAGCAGCAAATAAGGTGAAGGACACACCATGATTCGAAATGCTAGCTTATGTTAGAGACATAAACATGAACATGAAGCCGCAGACGTGTTAGCAGACGGCTAAACTATTAGCAGCATTTTTTCTCCATCTCTTAACTGCTTCTCCGATTGACATGCGTTTTGTCAGATTGTTTTAGACTATCTCTTAGGCAAGTCTGTCTTCCTTTTTTGGGGTTGCTTTGGACAGTTGATGCCAATGCTGGAGTAGCAGCTATTTCTGCATGCTTCTTGCACTGAATCAGGCTTTAACTATCTGAAGGGAAGTGTGGGTGCTTATGTAGAAAATCCAATAGGAACGCCCTTCCTCTGAAATGACCTGTGATTGGCTGAAGTCACATTTTCTACATTTTCTAAATCCTGAAACCACAGCCAAGGAGAGGTGCAGAAGTCTAGTTTTCTCTCCAACTACTTGAATTACAATATGTTCAAAGTTTATTAAGTTGTGTTGCTCTATGAAGCCAAAATTAAACTGCTTACCTGAGCTTTAAGAAAATTGAAAGGCACCCCCAAAGGTGGGGAAATTTAGTTGGTTTTATAACCGTCATTAGGAAATTCAACATCGAAATCAACAAGAAATCATTCTTTTATGAGCATGTGTATGTACGAAGGCTCTGGAAATCAGTCATATGCACAAACCCTTTGCTGTGAAGGTTCATCATTAGAAGAACAAGTTTCATTTTTTTAATGACACCTTGTTGTGTCCAGTGAGCCCTCAAAAATCCATACAACGTCTTATGAGCAGAAAACAAACTTCACCCGAGCAGATCGACACCGGTTCAGTTTCAATGCACCAGCTTACACGAGACAGAAAAGACACCATAATAATTACAATACAGCATTTACCCATCAACCCATTCCCTGATGCATTTTCCCTGTCCCATCCCCGTCTTCATAATGAATCAGTTGCCATGGTTACTGTTGCTTAGCAACAGGCCAGTCAAATGCTCCTAATCCTGCGCTGTTGACAGTGAGCTGTGACTAGGGAGGGGAGGACGAGAAGGGGAGAGGAGGGAAGGGGGGGGTGTACAACAAACAGCAGCACTGGAGAGAATAGATAGGAGATGTGTATGTGCATGCATGTATTGTGTGCCTGCGCGAGTGTTTGTAGGTGCATTATTATGAATGTGTAGTGCCCGTTTATATGCAACTGCTGACGCTGATTAACTGCAGTGACTTCTGTGTGCATGTGAGATGAAAATGAAAAACCTACATGTGAGGTTAGCGGTTGTTTAAGCTTGTGTTAGCCAAGCATCAAGGCAGACACTGTCAGCTCTATTTCTATTTCCTCAATTATTATTTTATTAATCTCTCAAACAGGCATTAATTACCTGTCACATGAAGGAAGACTGGAAGTTAATTACTGATGTTTTGATGTCTTTACATCACGTTTTTCATGTACATTTTTCCTTTCATGTCACAGCAAAGACAATGTGTGAACTGATCTGAATGTAAAAAGACAGTTTCCAAGACTTTAAATCACATCACATGTCGTCAGAATCACAAAGAAAGGTGTCAGACTGGTGTCTCAAAATGTATTCAGGAATATTCTCCCTCACTCAGCTGCAGCATCTTAACTGTCTAATGCATGATAGTAAGGCATTACTATCATGTAACTGAAATGCTTCATATGACATAATGGTGTTTTGAAACTGAGCCTTCCAGGAAACACAATAAGACTGTTCAAGGACACACCAAGTGAAAGAAAGACATGTCCTGCTTTTTTGCCAGTATCTTGCTTACGAAGTTTCCGTGTATCCCTTTTATTACTAAACTGTAATAGCAAGGGCTTAATTATTGTATGTTGGCATGCTACATACGGTATACATGTAGCATGCAACTAAGCATGCTACATGTTAAGTTTGCTGTTTTATGTTATGAAACAAAAATGCAACTTTCTGTCAGTTTTTATAATGTATCTGTTCAGAATATGGTGGTTTATGTTAGTTATTGTCACTTTTTTGTTAATTCGTAGTTTACACCATAAGTGAGTTGGCTGTTATAAGAGTAAATGCTTCACAGCCAACAGTTGTCCTTTTTTACAAGCATGGATCCTTCTCTATGGAAAAAATGCCACAAGTTTGACGTCAGTTAAGTTAAATGGAGAATTTTGGTAAACTTCCTCATATTAAACCCTGTGAAACAGCCGTTTCCAAGTGGACCTGAGGATAGGCATTAAGAATAACTTAAATATCTATAACAAAATGGTCAATCGTCTCGTTGATGGTCCTGTATGCTTATGCAGGTCATGTAGAGGCATCGGTGTTAAACTGAAACTGTTTCATAAACAGTTAAAAACTCCTTGTAGCTGCTTCAAGTTAGCTCCCTCCCTCTCACTTTATGTCTCACAATAACATGGTGCCTCTTCATTACTTTCATGTTGTTAAAAATAAGGGATGTCATTTTTTAGGTTTGGATCATAAAGTAACTGCTAAAGTAACTGCTTTTATATTATCAACAGCATACTCAAACTCTTACGCATTACAAAAAACAGTAAATGTGGACTTCAGAACAGATCATAAAAAGATAAATATATGGCAATATGTTATTCAATGTTGCTTAGCTGATAATCAAAAATGCTATTTGGATAAAAATCTAATGCAAGAATAATAGTATGTACAAATGTAATGTATTTGTTTGTTCGTGAAATTGGAACCCAGCAGTGTTGCTGCCCACAGTAAGCAAGACATTAGTAATTAAACGGAGAGGGAAACAGAAAGGGAACAGCCTGAATAATGCAAATTTCAGGTAGAGCAGACAAAAACATGGTGACAGAGAAAATCATCTAGGTAGATAAGAGCAGAGCATCCCTTCCTGTAAGACTGTGACATTTAAAATGAACCATAATGAATTACGTGGCTGTGGTTGCACACTTAAGTGATTTGTATTTATGGGAAACAAAGCAATGACACTGGGTTGAACTTCCTCATTAATACTTAAGCGTAATTAAGGCCTCTGGACTACTCTGACAGAGGGAGGTGAGGGGGAAGCTGTGTGTGTGGGTATGTATATGTATGTATGTGTGTGTGTGTGTGTGTGTGTGTGTGTGTGTGTGTGTGTTTGTGTATCTGTGGGTGTTTGAAGCAAAGGAAGGGGGTCTGCATGCTTTAGTGCTCCTGGAAGTTGCACCCCCCTCATCCCGCTCCCCCATTAAGAAACTTACTGTACAACCGCTGTGGTGGCCCGGTGACGAGACTAGAGACTCCCTGGGCTCAGCTGGCTGTCTCCTGCTATACTCTCTTGGCAGCTGGGCTCTTGTTTTCACACCCTGGAAAGAGAAGGAGCGAGGTCAAAACCCTGACATGACTGTGCAGTGTACAATGTTTAGGGGCCAGACTCAGTCCCCTGGGGACACATATTTATACAGAACGGAGTGCTTATGTTTTAGTCTGCGGGTAACTATATGATATGAAATGGGAGTGGAGAGAAAGATGTATGAACGAAGAGAGAGTAGTTCCAACAGTTCAGTGCAGATCAGAGGTCTGCTGATAAATTGTTGTGCAATTTGTACAGAACACAAAACCTCTAGTTGGGGCCGGGTGATATGGCTAAAAATGTTGTCACAATAAAAAAAATCATCGTGGTCAAATCATTATTTCTTTTCATTTTAAAGGCAAATTCTGCTCCTGAGTGAAAGTTAGGGGGAAAAAAACAGTTAATTGTAGTTTAAACTATTATTTGTTCTCAGAACATGACAGCATTTTCCAAACAGCAGAACAAATCTCGATTAAAAACAATTAGAATCAAAATGATGTGATCAGAGAAAACACTAAAAATAGACATAGTAATCTTGATTCTGGTCAGCAGCATGCCAAAGTCTTTGGAGAGACAGTTTGTATGCGTTTCAGTGACATTGGAAAAAGAAAAAATAAACAAAACAAAAATTTCAGCTGTGCTCAGTATTTTCTGTACAATTTTTACATCCACAGTTTAATTTTTGCCTTTTCTCAATCAAAACAATCACAAAAGACGAACTTTGACGATGTCCTATATAGTATGTATAGACTGTTACGATGCTTCACACAGTGTCACTAAACCGGCCCTGCCCATAGTTATGAATAACTTCAAGGTTTAATAATATATAAATGGGTGCTTTATTTAAAAAAAAACAAAAAAAAACAAACCCTTAACAGTTGTCATGAAAGTTGAAATCATCATTTTTTGTACTAGGCTGCAAACATGTCTGTTTCTGCTGTAAAGTTGGGCATTATAGCATGGACATCTATAGGCATTGAATTGCTTCAAGGGCCATTTGACGAACTGAGCTGTTTTTGGTACTTCGGTGTTGGGTTCATTTTTCGGCCTCAGAGGTTGCCGCTTGCTTCTGTGCAAGGCCAGAATGGTCAAAGCATCTAAGAGCAGTGTGTAAGCCATTCAGAAGCTGAATGCACACAATATCATCTGAGGAATTTTATAGTCTTAATTTGGATCAATAGACCAATAATATTTAATAGCCCATGAATTTAATAACCTATTACTAGAATTACTCTACAACATATAATAATCTAAATTTGGTAATACAGGATGATATTTTATTATATGCATATTTTATGTTCTTCAAATGTAAAGTCAGACTTTGCAGTGACTTTGCAGTGACAAAAAAAATAAATATAGCCACGCAAAACAGCAAACGAGAGTGAATCTGGGGTTGGCTTTTACTTTGCAAGTGTGTTTACTAACAGCAACAAACAATCCTGAATAGAGCACCTTATTTTTCTTTCTGTTGGACGAACAATTTGTTGACTGTGAAAATTAGATGCTTTTTTCTTATCTTGGTAAGAGCGCACTTGGCTACTTTTAAATTCTCTCCTACCTAAAAAAAAGTAACATGAATAAGACAAAAACAACCAGTAAGTATTAACAAAATGAAAATAAATTGTGGATATGAACAAAAATAAGACGATTTTGTTTCGAGTAACGCTTCCTAAACGAGGCCCGATGTTAATAGTATCTTAGGTCCCAATATTTGTGATTCAATAGACATAAATTTACTTCAGTGTGTTTTTGGAAACCATTGTTCCTTCCACAGTTACCCTCAGGGATGTATTTATTGCTATAGCTGTTGAAAAAAATGTGGCTGCATATAAGGGTTACATACAATTTTGGTTTCTGATAACTGCAGCCTTTTCATTGTTATCCAAAAATAGTGCCCTTACAACACTGAATAATCAGGATTTATTCAGAATCTGTAGTATGATTGTCTAATTCTTAGCTATTCCCCTCAGTATCTTTTTTCATGCTGTGCAGATCTTGTGATTTGCTCAGAGCACCATGTTGTTTCTGTAACCTTTTAAACAGCAGTCTTACATCTGACAACCTCCCAGTCACAAGCTGCTGGCCAGTCGCCATATGCCAGCAGCTGCCATGAACAGATCAACTCTCCTTTTCATTCTTTGCTCTTATACATTCAACGTCACATGAGCACAAACTGTACCGAAGCACATGGATGCATACATAACACTTACACACACAGACTTTCTTCTACACAAACAGCATGTTTTACCGTTCAGAAAACTAAATGTAAATAATTTAAATAATCCCTTTTTGTTATGGTCTTGTCCTGTCCTGAATGTAGTGAAATCAAATGCGGAAAAAATAATAAACAAGTCACATAATATAAAAATATATACAATTTCAAGTAACAAGACTTTTATTTAGATAAACTGTTTTGTTGCTATCTATTGCTGAACGAGATAGCACATGATGATTGAGCCCGTGGCTGTCTGGTAAAAGCCATTGCATTCCAAGTATTCTGAACTTAGCATCTGTGCTGACATTCCCGTGAAAAATTGCAAGAAGCACACAATCGTTAATAATTATAATCTCGCACACACCAGAGAGGCTGTTCGCATGCCTTGTTTGTGGGTATAACTACAAAAATCAATGCACCAAAATCAGTATATAACCCACATAACCACGAGCCAGTATTCATATATACGTAATTGATTCAAGAAGGCTGCGAGCACATGACCAATGCGCTGACGGGAGTAAAGAAGGAAATAGTATAAAGACTGAAATTCTACATAAAAAAGGCAGGCTGTGGTGGTGACAGGGTCAAACAACACAGGACTTTCCCCAAGGAGACTGGTGTTTGTGTCCCTCATTAAACTCAGTAACAATAATTGTCACCAATTCTTTTTCTAAACCTAACCTGTGTAACTTAATGTTAAGTACATAACATGACAACATCCAATAATGATTCTTTTTGTAAACCTAAACTATGTAACTTTACATCTAGAACAGTTCATGACAATGCCATTTGTGGGGTGCTAATTTGTCACAAACAGTGTGTATTTTCTTAAGATACAAAGGTGGTATGAGATTACAATGCACCAAATCATATATACAGTACATGCACACACATACACCATGGATGACAAGGTGCCATGGTAAACTGGAAACAGTGTTGGGACGGGACCAAGGTCATTGTGGCTCATTGACCTTAAAGGCAGAAAAAAAATTTGACTCCACAGGTGAAAAGTTACCCACATCCTCTGTATCTATGGGGCCATAGAGCAAGTGCACAAGAGAAATCCACCAGCTTACTTACCAGCATACTTCAGGGTTAGCCCTCCACTCACATGAGAGGGGACAACATGCAGCAAAGGGCCAAAAGCTGGAGGCGAACTCATGGCCGCTGCAACAAGGTCATTGCCTCTGTACATGGGGCAACCGTGCTATCCACTGAACCACCTGGCAACCCTAACTGATCAAATTCTGATAGTAAAACAAGTCATTTTGTTTGGGTTGTGACGCACAAAAAAAATTATCCACTGATTTCTGGATTTCTCTTTTCCAATACAAGTCTATGGGAAAAAGTCTTTTTTGGGCCCAATGGAACTGCACGAAGGACCCAGACATTGTAAGACAACTGTTCGGCCACTATGTCAAAGCCTGCTGCTGTTCCTGAGGGCTTGACACGCACACTTGACACACATACACACACACATACACACACACGTCTTTGCTGTGGTAAGCCTTTCATTTGCAGGGCTCATAAAACAAGCTGATATAAATAAATTCACCTGGTCAACCAACAAACACATTGCATTTACTGCTCATTGACACAGGTGTTGCCAAAGACTACAAAACAATTACCTCAAGTCAACTGACGTATAGCACATTGTTAAAGGTCTGGTTTAATACCAGCCACATGGTTCATATTTTTGTCTCTGCTGCACAATCTTACTGCTAATCATCTTTCCTTAATGTATCTTATGACTAACTCTTTTATCTGTAGGACATGGCAAACACACTGATTTCCATTACAGAATTGTGAAACAAATCATAATTATTATTTTTAGAGGAAAAAATATCACAACTAATGTGGTCTTTATGGCTATGAATGATAATGCATCAACATTTGGAAGACTTTTATCAAGATTTATTTATGCAGCTGAAGGCAGAATAAGAAAACAAGATCATAGAGCCAGAGCAGTTATGATGCACAGGAGGAGTTAGACGAGAAGCTTAGGACGGTCTGTCCTCAGTGTAAACAGCCTGTTGACAGTCTTTGTCCCTGCTTCCACCGCATACATTTGAAATTTAATGCATGCCACTTACTAAAATAGTTACAACTGTTCTTCACAAGAATGAGTTTTTTCTGTAATGACTAAAATCCCGATTGACACACATCTTGTGTGACTGATCATTTGGGCTTGGAGAAAAAGAGTGATGGTAAGAAAAAGTAATCAGCTGTTTCAGAGGGGAATGTGAGAGTTCAAACGTAGGTCTTAATATGTCTGAGTCTCAAGTCTCTGTTGACATAATAGAGACGCCGCACTGTTGGCTAGCCAGTCAGTTATCTTCATTTTCATCCTCAATTCTTGCCTTACATGGTCTAACTGTCTCTCCTGCCAAATTACATGATCCTGCTGAATGAGGTCTGATTGGGCTGATTTGGGTTGTTGCTTTGATGTAAAAAAAAATCCTGAGCTGTGAAATCCTCATGGACTAATCTTCTTTTTTATTTAATTTCTCTTTCCACCTCAACACAGAGCCGTATGGCTGAGAGCTTGCGCCTGTTCGACTCCATCTGCAACAACAACTGGTTCACCAACACATCTCTCATCCTCTTCCTCAACAAGAAGGACCTGTTGGCTGAGAAGATCAAACGCATTCCTCTGACAGTGTGCTTCCCTGACTACAAAGGTCAGAACACCTATGAGGAGGCAGCCGTCTATGTGCAACGGCAGTTTGAGGACCTCAACCGCAACAAGGAGACCAAGGAGATCTATTCGCACTTCACCTGTGCCACTGACACCAGCAACATCCAGTTTGTGTTCGATGCTGTCACGGACGTGATCATCCAGAACAATCTCAAGTACATTGGACTGTGCTAGGACCTGATGCTGGGTGTGGGGTGGGGGTGGGGGGTAAAGCGGGCTGCTTGGCAGCAGTTGGCCCGCCATCAGGCTGGAGATAAACAAAAGGCATGTCAGTCTGCCTGACAGTTTATCTCTTTAAAAAGGTGCAACAGAGACCTGCAAAGGAAATGAGGCAGTCAGATGGTCAGGGACGGACGATACTGTAGATTAAGTGTTTCAGTTGAAACAAAGAGATCTGATGGGCCATGGTCAAGATGGGATTTTTACCCAATGTGTTTGCACTGAATATGAGTATGCAGAGACACCCAAACACACATGCACACACACACCAACACACATCGTTATGTTTGCTCACACACAAGATCTTTGGATTAACAGTCAAGCACTTGTTTGACAAGGCAACACTGGAAATTTTAGACGACTACCCCTACCTGCCTGCTGCACCTGAGGTAGTAGGTCTGTACTGGTGGTTTTCAGTTACTTTTGTCTCCTTTGTTTTATTTGCCAGAGTCAATTAATGCTGCTTTATGAGAAGAATTTTGACAGAATCAATGTTCTCTTTTGGATTTTCACCCTAACAATGGTAACTGGTGAGTGCACCTGATAAGACGTGAGGAGAGCCTGTATTTCTGAGGAAAAAAAAAAAGTCAGTAGACATGATGTCACAGGGTTTCTGCCTAAAAGAGGAAACTGGCACAGTGTAAAGCTGAAGTGAAATATGTTTTCTACACACTATTTCTGTTCTGCCCCCTGGTCGACTCTAATGTTGTTCTTTCCCCCTCTTTCTTTTAGCATTTTTTTGTGCTTTAAAAAAAAGGTCTCTCAAACCTGCCATCTATAGCAGGCCGCTGACTTATAATACCATGAGAGTGTTATACTCGGTCGAGTCAAAAGTATTCTTTATGATCATTCCAGTAAGAGACAACAAAAACAGTGCCAAGACCAATTTGTAAATAAAACCAGATCCCATCCATTATGTTAATTTTTGTTTTTGTTTTTATGGACAAATACATTAAAACATGCATGATTTTGTTACTTTGGGATACTAATATATTTTCTTTGGGATTATGTTCCTCTTTTCTTAGGTTTAAATAATATATTCCCAAAAATATATATAAAAGTCAAACACTGTGTACGATTGTACAGTTGTCAGAGAGGAATCTATTGAAAAGAGTTATATCAATATAATAACAGTGAATATGATGTTATGATGAAAAAGATGACTGATGATGATGATAGTGGTGATGATGAATACAAAGGAAAATCTCACTACAAAGTTAGCATGAGACGAGAAAGTGGATAAAAGGAGAACAAGACTGTAGAAAAAATATGAAAAATAAGACGCAAATCTTGAAAGTTCTATCTTTCTTGCATTATCTAAGTGGAAGTTGTTAAACAGCCAGTCAGTATGATGTGTAAATATACTGTAAGGTACACTGTTCAAACAATGAAAATAAAGGTTGAGTTGGGATACTGTAAGTGAGATAAAGAGAGAGCGAGAGAAAGAGAAGGAGGACAACCCCACTCCGCTCCTCCTCTTACCCTTTCTTTTTCAGTTCAGGGGGTGATGTGCAAACAACTCAGCTAAGGGCTTCAGGCTTGACTTTACGGGATGTCCACTTCAACAAAAGACAAAACAATTAAAAAGAAATATAAAAAGGACAATAACTATGAATAAAACAACTTATGCAAATTTTCATGGTGTAGTAAATGTGTTTTTGGGTGGTGGTTGTGTCCAAAGTGCTTTAAATGTGTTTGGGAATGTTCAAAGATAAACTGGCCGCTGATCTTTCCTATTGTTCCATAATTGTGCTGCAACCAAGAAGAGGACGTACTGTCCAAAGTCCATGCATCCATCCTCGGTGTTCATGACATAAACAGCAATACAATGAAGCCGCTGGAGCAAGAGTAATCCAGACATAAAGTATGCAATTAAATTACTTCTGACTGAACTTGGCCTATGTGTGATGGGGTAACAGAGTACAGATTCCAGTCTAATTAGTATATAAATCCCAGCTGACCCAGCATATGTGCTACTGGGTCTGTTCCCAACATGTTCTCATTACAACTCGTCAAACACTGCCGCTTTGTCAGTAGATCTTCATGTCTAAATATGACAGGCTAGGTACCATGCTGTGTCAGTTTTGTACGCTCTGGGACGGCATGTCATCTTTTCAAAATAAACTTCTGGTTTCACAGGAAATGTTAAGTTTCTGCTCGTTACATGCATACAGTCTTTTTCAAAATAAACTTACAACATTGGTAGAGTTCTTGGTTTTTAGGTTTATTTCCTTTGGTTAGGGCAATAAAAGCAGGTGGTTAGGTTTAGAAAAGAACACAGCTTACAATTCATGCCTCACTACCTTGGTACTGTACGCATGTGTCCACTGACAGTGGCAGTATTTGACGTGTTGGGTTGTTGCCAGCTGCCTCTAAAACTGAAGCACCTGATGCATATCAAACCAGCACGAAAGGTGCCATCACTGGCAAAGCAGCAGGATTTGACGACTTGGGAGCAAAATGTTCCACATTTTTATTCTTTAAATTGTATCTCATGTATAAAATTGTAATGTTATTTAATGCAATTTTTGTACAGAGGAACTGAGAATGTCTCTATGAAAGACTGCATTATTACTTTCTTCTGCGGGCAAATCAGATTTGTTTCTCAAATCGGATCTTTAAGACAAACTGTCCACAGTGTTATTAACAAGTGATCAGACTTGTGTCCAGACTGTATAAAAACAATGGATGTAGCCACCATGACGTTGCCCATTGGTTTATGGACTTTGGCCAATGCCAAACTTTCTTTTGAGAAAGAAGTGACCCAAGATGACCATACGTGAAAGAGGGGTGGATCTGACTTATAGACTGTTTTGACAACACAAAACTCTATGACAACTCAAAATAAAAAAAAATGATATATAGAAATTGAGAATCTTGACAAAAAAAATATGTTTATATATGTATATGACAACTTGCAGACAGCCTGTGTGTTACAGAAACAGCTGTTTCTTAAACAAACTGATGAGGTGATCCTCTCACTCTTCTCTGTCCAAAACTGACCGAATGTCTGTCTTGCTATTTTTCCACCATGCTGCCATCTTACGCTGCTTACAGAGATTGAGGAATAACGTGACAGTAATACAGGACCATCAGCTTCTGTCAGCGTGTCCACCATTTCCGCGCCTATTTAATTTGAAGGAACAATGGCCAATAGGGAAACAGCTGCGTCACATCTAAGTCACACTGACCAATGGTGCCAACTCTAACACACACTCACTCTCTCACGCACTCACGGAAAACCCCATGGGCAACGCTGCGACTGCATGCTGCCGTCCAGCCAAAAAATATATAATGTTACATGCCTTTGACAGGATTATTTTTTCACCAAGCAGGCCATCCTGTTACTTTTCTGTTATATTCATGTGGTATGAAAATTTTTCATTTTTTAACGATCATTTAAGTGTTGATAATGCTTTTATTACATCAGATCGGGGACCATGCATAAAGCGTTTTAGTACACTGTGGCCAATGTGTTTTTTTTTATCATTATCTTTATTCTCTTTTATCTTCATCTTTTATGATTTTAGGTTAATTCACTGTGTCAAAAACATCTTCATGTCATAGGGGGTATTAATTGGTGGATTCATTTAAGCAACAGTGGGAATTTGTTTGAGTGTGAACATAAATAAAATCCACTACTGAGAGGGGAACTGAAAGCATCATGACTGTCATGTGGTAGGAGATGGTGCCAACTATTAGGAGTAAGTTAAAGAAGAAGAGGGTAGCTACTTAAAAGCTGATATAAAGAGGTATCTCTATTCATTTATTTGAGTGAATCAGGGAATGACTACAAGGGAAATTTAAAGCACAAATAGTGGGGCCTTTTTTGGGGTGAAGTAGGTTGGACTGGTGTCACAGGGTGGTGCTAAACAGCTTATGTTACAGTTCGTTAAATTCCCGCAGCTCACTAATTGACACTGTAGTTATTCGATGTAAAAAGTAAGCAATTGGCACAAACACCAATATTAAGTAAATGCAGAAAAAAACTGTGCTTACCACAGGGAGGGTTAAAATACCTATTTAGGATGGTCAAAAATAAACAGACAAGAAAGGGTAACAAAATGCAAATAATCATCTTCTGTAACACATCGTGACAGCAATAATACTTTAATTTAACTCAAATACCTCTAAGTTTTAGTACTCACTCTAGATGGCGTGGACAAAACACATGACAGTGGAAACCCATTAAAGTGATTCTTGTTACGGTGATCAGTGGTTTGTATGGATCTTAAAGTTTGGGACAGAATAACTGCAACACTAATGCTGTTTAAATAATTCACTTATATTCAAGTACTTGGCTTACAGTAGAGTTTCACTCAATTTTTGGTTTCGCTGGTCCAGTCAGGTGTGTGACCTTAGACCAGTCTGATTCATGCAGCAGTTTAGTTTAATTCCTGGGGCACACTATTCACATAATCATTCTTGATGCTTAATCCAAACTGTGTGTATGGAAAGTTGGGTAACCTGAAATATAAAGCAAAATAAGAAAGACTTTGCTACATCAGATATGATGGATGAGTGGTTAATGTATAAGACTCTGTGGTCTGTGTTTTTCAAATATTTTTGACATTAAATTATTATTTATGCAGTCAGTTGTATACAACTCACAAATGGACACTGTGTACATAAAGTAGAAACAATCCTGCTCCTGTTCAACAGCTTCTGCAATACACGGTGGTGTTTGAAGAGTCCCATTCTGGAGAACTTGAGAGAGATGCACACTGGCATGTGCTTTTGGAAAAATAGTGTTTGGTAACACATATCTTGATATATTGCATTTAGTCTTTATGTCGCTGAGCCCTAGTGGAGAGGGAACTATGTGCTAAGTCAGCTAAGATGACAAGGGTCAAGAAAGGCTAGTGGCAAGAGCCTTCTTCTTTTCTCTCTCTTTTTTCTTGTAGAAAAATGTCTGAATGATTAAGGAGGCCTAGAAATAGACAGGGCTGTGGAAAATGCCGGGGATTATAGATATTTATTGTTTCAGAACTGTCATCATGGGGCCAGGGTTTTCTATTTGTGCCCATGCTTGTTTGTGAACTACTTACATTTTTAGAAATGTCCGCAATCCCTTTTCCTTATTAGATATCAGATGTCTCAATACAGATGACAAATCTTAGTTTGGCATGCCCCCCAGCTTAAATTTACATCTATGGACAAAGCTCCTCTGACATTTCCAAAACCTAAAAAGTAAAGATAGAAGTATTCTGTTCAGGGTTCCCAAACATTATAGCAACCTGTCAGAGAAATTGCTGCAAGTGAACTTGGATAAAGATCAAAAGTAGAACAATTCATATTTACAAATCTGCTCGGGATTTGTAAAATGAAAGTGGCATAATCCTGGCACCTGGATTTCATATCAGGATCCGTTGCATCATACAGTGTGACAAAAAGACACACAAATTTTTATCTTGTGTCTTATCCTAATTTCACCTGTTCCTCCATACAATATCTTATCACATCTCATTTGTTTGGCTGTCTATTTGAACAATATATTGGCAGATTTACTTTTCCTAACTTATCACATAATACATTATGACTAAGCATTGGACAATAAATTCACCTTATATAAATAAATAATTATTTAACAAAGTCCAAAAATATTTGACTGTACTTCACTTCAAGTACAAAAGGTCAAACAAACAGAGGTCTGGACTTGAACCAGCAAAACTAGGTACTGTATATAAGGTATGCACTGTAAACACTCAGCCACCAAGACACTCTGTGGTACATGATTAAGATTCTTTTAAAAGCCCTCACAGACATTTTTTGGCTTTAAATTAATTATAATCCCACCTGTCTTATTAAGAGATTTTCAATTAGTTATCTGTGTACTTTAAGGGTTTTTAAAAAGGATAAAAATCTCTTAACATGTACTAAATAGTATTACAGTTGCCTTAAAGTTTCACCTCAATTAAAAATGTCTGTATGAAGCAGTCCTTTACAACAAGTGTCTCTTTTATGAGGGTGGACAGAATGAAAACACAAACAGTTGATGTGGGAATTGAACCCACAACCCTCCGACAGTAAAGCTAATAATCAGCTGAGCCTTACATAAAAACAATGAGACGTTTCAGTTTGTCAGAGTGAGTGAATGGGAGAGAACGACCTGAAGAACCTCTACAACATCTTCAAGAACACCAAAACAGCTTTCAGTCTGCAGGAAAATTTGATCCTCTGCAGGTTGAGGAACTTTCTGCAGCTTCAGTCTCGTCTTCTTTCTCTCTCTGCTTCTTTGAGTGCATGGTTCAGTGGATAAGGACGCGTAACACCAATGCAAAAACCAACCAACCGTGGGCCCAAACCCCGGCTGAGGTATGCTACACGGGAGTGAGTGTGATGAGTGTCTGTGGGAGTCAAATTTCAAACCTTGTGTTGACGAATTTTGAGCTTTGCGTTCGCAACTTGGAATTTCCCGTTTTCAACCAACGAGGAAGGAGCAAAGCACACGTAAGTGCCTGAGAGCCTTGGGGTCGAGCTAGTTAAGTTAGCTAGCTTGACAGGCGAGTGTATTTAATTTAAAAAAAAAAATTGCATTACTTTGCATTTATAAACACAGTTTGTTGCCATTTCAAATATATTTCAACTTGCAAATTTCCACAATTGAACAATGAGGAGGGAACCAACAAGGAAGGAGTCTGTCCATGTGAGCCCAGGAGGTCGACAGACAAATACTATACTTTTTTTTTTTTTAAGTCAAAAATGTTCAAAATAACATGACAGGTAACTATATTATGATCTACTAAGGGGGATTGGAGAAATATTTAAAAAAAAAAAAATAGAAATGTTAATTTGAGAAAAGATTTAACTCATAAATTTACAAGAAAAAAAGTCATAATAATATGAGATTAAACTCATATTAACGAGTAAAAAGGCATAATATAATGAGCACACACTCATATAATAAATAAATTTACAAGAAAAAAAGTCATATTACAAGATTAAACTTAAAACATAGGATCTTTATCTGGGAGTTTGGGGTTCAAGTCCCATGTAAAGTGCTTTTTTAGACTTTGTTAGTGTATTGTTTTATGTTAGTGTACATCAAACCTTACAGACTAACTAAAAGACCTGCTCTTAACTTTGTATTTTGACGTTTCAGGACAGCCAGCTGATGGTCAGGTAACAGTAGATCACAGAGGCCTACCCTCCTCTCCACGCCCCTCTATAAGATCTCTCTACACTGGTTTGCCTCACACCACTACCACTAAGTACATCCTGTGATTTTCCCCTGTCCTCAGCTCCCCTCTGTTTACTCCCTCCAGCTGATTCCTCTGTGACCTCAACATTTATATCTGCCCTCTTATCCCCTCTGGACCTTCTCACCTTTGCTCTAAGCTTGTCTATCTGCTCCCACCTGCTCTTCGGCTGTAAACCACCTGGTCGAATCCAAAGCTCAAGCCCTTAGGCGGCTGGGTGAAAATTCCATAAGTCTGGCGTTCTTGGATGAATTTAGTATCTCATCTCCTTTTTCTCTCTCTCTGCTTCTATCTGCCAGCAAATCTACCATTTACCACTTTTAGTCTTCTCTCCTCTAGTCTCAGCATTACTCCTCCCTCCTCTGTTCGCTCCACAAAAAGAGTGATGACAGCCGCGGCTCATCCTCCGGGCCACCTTCTGGCCACCGTCTCCTCCTTTGACCCCTCCAACATGAGCTTAATGTCTCCCTCAACCCATCCTAAATGAAGTCTTAAAGGAATTCCAACAAGCAGACTTAACTTCTGCACTCTTGAACCCACCCACTTCTCCCCCTCCCAGACCATCCTGGCTGATCTGCTCTACTTCTTGACTGATATCATCAGCTCCTCCCTGACATCTGGCTGAGAACCATCTGCCTTTTAGAGCCACTGTTCTCCTCACAAAACCTTCTTTTGACCCATCTGACATCCATTTCAGACTGCTGTTTAGCCTTTCCAGGGCACTTTCACTGTTGCTGGGTGTAGTTTTATCAATATAAAAACTTAACTTGTATCTATAAGAAACACCAGTCATCCCGTGAAAAGACTGTATAAAACGCTGCCAAATATTGAAAAAAATAATAAAGTTAGCTATATGACTGTCCAGATTAACCCTGTGAAACCCTGGATTAACATCACTTTTCAAGTAATCCATTGAGACGCCTTCACAAGTATTTAAACCATTGAGCAAATTTGTTTCATTTCTTGTTTGTTGTTTTCATTTCTTTTAAAAGATGGGAATAAATTAATAGAATTGGATTTTTTTAAGCTAGAGAAAAATGTTGAGATAACTATATGATTTTAATTATCATAACCATATATTTATATTATTTTGCAAAATTATTACAATTTTTAGCAGGGTTTTCTATGTCATTTCTTTGTTATTCTTTTCTTTTCTTTTTTTTTTTTTTTTTTTTTTTACTGTTTTTTCTTAATGGGTTTTTTGAAAGCTAAACCTTAGTATTTAAAAACTTATATTTAAAGACGTATAAAGTGAAATAAATGTTTTTAAACTTGTTACCATGTCCATATGGCGTTTTCTTGTGTGCAGTCAACACCATGCTGGGCATTTCACCTGGAAGCTGCAGTGTACCAACGAGACTCAAAAACACAGATTCAAACAGCCAGGATTATTAGGATTGTTTGCAACAAACCTAAGGAACCAGTCATGTCATCTTGCTGGGAGTGGCCTATTAAAGCTATGGTGAAACCAGGGGTATCAAAGGAAAAGCTGTATTTTTCAATCTTATTTTCATTTTCAATTCAAGACATCAGAGCTGCAACATTAGCTGTCTGACAACACAGTCAAGCCAAAGGCCGACGTTATACCCTTTAGAAGCAGAGGTTTGAGTGATCGGTGGGCAGAGTCAAAGGTGCACTCCTGCTGTGAGCAAGTGAAGAATATATAAATAGATGATACAAACTCAATTAAGCAAAAGCAGTGCTGCAATCTGTCTTCAGTCATAATATTGTGCCATTCCAACCTAACAACATATTTCTAGCGTGTGATAAATACAGATCCTACTGTGCTGACTGCATTAAAAAAGCAAACTTATCAAAGTTTATGCTTATGTTGGAGTGGTCTTTATGACTTCCAAATAACCCACGTAATGTGAGCAGCTAGCCCCCAGGTACTTTCACATTATCTAATCCGGCCGCCATTCAAAAAACTTTGAATATCCATGACTTAATATTAAAGGATACTGTTGCCTGCCAGTTTATATGTATATAAATATTAAAATCCCAGAAAATGTGTTGTGCTGAATTCATTTCTTCTTATCCACAGCCAACTTAAACCCCTCTCTGCAGGCTTTGTTGTCATTTTGTTAGCCCTCCTCTTGTGCCAGCTGGATATGCCAGGAGACTGCAGGTCCTGCAGACAGACTGGCACTGAACCCTCCACAGCTTTCCTCTATGAGTATACACAGTAAAGGTAACCTCTGCCTTTAGCACTTCAACATCAAGGCCTCACACATACCTAATGCTCTCTTATGATGCTATTGTCAAGTCAGCTCAAGACTGAACCCTTTATTTTGATATTAGAAACAGTAGAGCAACAATAAGGTAACTATTTGTTGTCCTGCGAAGGAGCAGCTCTGCTGTAGCCTGGATGTAATAGAAACATAGGCCTACCTTACCAGGCCTTTGGAGATGCCTAACGCCTTGATCAAGTCCATCTCAGGGTGCTTTTGGGCCAACATTCCTGCACTGAAACAAAAGGGTATAAATGTGACTGATATTTTACAGCAGGAGCTTCACATGGCAGATAGCACATGGCTGGCAAATGTGGACTGTATCATAAAAATAAAGCAGAGGGTTAGGGCTCGGCCACACCTATAAATTTCAGACAGAAATCCATTCATTTCAGTGGAATCCACATGCTCAGGGTTCAACCTCTTTCAATTTTGAAACATAAACGTGTGCCAATTCACTTAATGTTGCAACAGTATACCAGACCAACACCTGCTGCATCCTTAGTCCAACCATTTTGGTAGCAACCTAAGAAAACACATTAAACTGCAGACTTATGACACAAGGAAATTGATTTAACAAATGACAATAGCCACATAGAACATGTATTGAATATAAAGAGAACACAAACAAATGCATAAACTAACACCCCCATCCCTTGGTAGCACCAGCAGGACTGCCAGCCTAAGTCCATCCCATTTGCCATCTGCAGTGTGTGACTAGACTGAAACATAAACTGTCAGAGTGAAGGACAGAGAGGACAAAGAGACCCAGAGTGCACAAGCAGTTGCCAAAACAGCCACCCCCCAAATTATTAAATTAAAAAAAAGGAAAAAAAATCCTAACCTAATCCTAATATTATATAAAAACGTATTAAATTGAATTAATACAAACATATTTTAAAAACTCTTGTTATGTTTTTGTGAAAAAAATCTTTATTTGCAAAGTAATTAAAGTGTTTAACAAATAAACAGCACACAGCTCCCACAGGGTATATTGTGTCTCCTCAGCCTCACTTTGCTGCTGCTTTTAATCTTGTCTATTTTTTTGTGAAATAAAAACTGTAAAGAGCCTCATTTTGGCAAAGTGATTTTATGAACAGCTTGCTGTGAATTTTACTGCAGTACTTGTCCAGCTCTAAGAACAGTGGAGGAAAAACGTGTTCACATTCACCATAAAATGTGGCCAGTCTGCAGCAATTACTGTAACTTCTAATGCTGTTGAATGCTGGCGGATTGGCCTGTTGGCATTATTAGGGTAGGTAAAAATACACTGACTTCAGTAACTCCACAAGTCATTTCCTGTGGTGCCTACTATGCACAAACACACAGTATTTTGACAGACTGTGGGCTCTGGGCATCTGCTGTTCTGTGAGTGAACTGGTGTGTCACTTTTCCACAAGCATGACCCTGATTTGCTGTGGTCCTCTAGTAAATCATCCTCATGACTGTCTGACATATCGATGTGCATGTGCATAAAATCAAATCAGTGGGCTGGCCTTGTAATACTTGAACAGCTGAGGGAGATGTTAAGGCTGTGAAGCATCAATCACAGGCTTCCTAGTCAAAATTATGGTTCTCCCTTAGTTGCTGCCTTGTTGTAAACTGTGCCATCCAAATGAAGAGCTAAGCTGGTTGAGGGACTGCCGACTCACTCTAAGACTCATCCTCCTTTTTCTTGATCTCACTCTACTTGTTTCAGTTTAATAGAAGATACTGTATGTTGTTATTGTATGTTTCTGTGAACCACAAATATGTTACATTTGCATGTTTCACGATACTAATATTTCAGAAATTATGTAGTATATGAGCTGCCTTTGTTATTTGGAGGTTCAAGGGATAGTGTCAGACCAAAAAAACAACAAAACAGGCTGTGATTTACTGAGTCATTGCTGTGTTTACAGCAGCTTTTTTGGCTCCAAACGTGGGTGTTTTGCAGCGACCCATTGGTGTTTTACCAGCAGGGACAGTGCCACAGAAAGCAGTTATTTTATACCAAGAAATCGTTGCTTTTTCTGCAGGGATAGTGCCACCAAAAACCATTACTTTAATTGGGGACAATTTTCAGTGGCGGAAGATGACATGTTTGTTTTATACAATAATAGAGGTATAGACTATATAAACCTTTAAAATATACAGACAATACAATAAAAAAGTAGGATCTATTCTGTGCGTCATTGCTGGTTTCGGTCTTTTTGTGGGATCTCTTAACAATAAGAAAACTATGTAATATCACCAGATGCAGAAAAGGAAGTATGAATTATTGGTCCACTAAATTTTAAGAGGAGCAAGATATACCAGTCCTGTTCCCACAACTGGCAGAAATTTAGTTTGAACTGTACATTTTTGGATCCATTTCTGGTCAACTATGAATATTTCACATTACCACTCAAAGTATAAGATGAGAACATTCTTCTCCTAAGCAGGGTGACAACAATAAAATGTATCTTTCGAGGTAAATATATGATATTGTGAATCACTTTTTTTGACAAATAACTAAACCATATATAGTAAATCCTAATTCTCATCAACATCAAGAAAGCAGCTGAAACTGTTTTGCAATTTATCCTCTATTTATCTCCATTTCCATGGTGACCCTCCCTTTCATGATCCCACTTAAGGAAAATGATTCATTTCCAGCCTTTGTAAGTCTTTGGTTGTCGTATGTTCCATTACTTCAAAAAGATACGATTTCAGAGAAGCAATCCACCTATAATTAATAGGCTTATACTGGCTTCAAAATTCTGGGCAATCTGCCCTCCTGCCGTACTTTATTACGCCAGTCTAAAAATGCCTCTGATGCTTTATCACTAACATGATCTAACCTTTTTTGATAATTTTAGTATGAATTATCCTCTTAGAATAATAACAAAAGTGTATTTATTGCAGATGCACTCAAAACATTGTCAATGTTCTCTGTCCTTGTTGCTGATTTATAGCAGTATGTGGCAGACCCATATCAAATTAGATGCTTTTTTTATGCTTTCTTTAAAAAAAAAAAAAAAAAAAAAAAAAAAGAGGATGTGGTTTATATATGTCCAGAAACCCTTAACATTTTGTTGTTATGGTACACAGGTTTTGATATATGATTTTTTAAAATATGGTTAACGGTGTTGCCACATTCACTGAATGTGCTCTTACTAGTCAAATGCATCAGTTTGCAACTTATGAACATGAAGGTCAGTGACGTTCACTCTCATAACAGTAAACAAGATTAATTTTACCTAAGGACTTGCGGCACCCGGCACGCAGACAGAACACCTGCATGGTTAGTGCTAATTGCACTAAAGACAATGCTCCTACTGGTGCTGCTGAAGCCAGTTCATACGGGCACATCAAGGAATTTTATCAGTGCAGACTCAGATTTAAAAAAAAAACCTCATACTTATGCAAATTATGCCCGCCAGTTCTGACAAAACAAGTCTTAACTTAAACTAGCTAATTTTAATCCATGTGAACTGAGATAGTTTTTTGTTTGGTAAAATGAAAAACAACTAAGTCTAATAAAAATGTCTTGGCTCTTTTATTATCCCTATGTGGCCCTCTGAAAAGGCCCTTCCCGGGGACCAGGTAATAAACAAACATGCACAGTTTCAATCTTTTATTTAATAGTAGCTTACTACCGAGCCGAGTCTCCCCCAGCCTTCATTAAAGAAAAAGGCATGGTACACGCCTGACTTAAGTCACCACTTAGAGTAGATCACTGTAAAAATCTCTGAGCAACAAACTCTGCTATTGAGCTACTATTTACCTCGTAATTCAGCAATTTTCAACTGTTCTCTATGTGCCACAGTTCAATTTTGCACCACCAATTTTCCACCACTCCCTACAGGCCCTGAAAAGGTCAGGGGTCAGCTTATGCACAAAATAACATGATTCAGTTAGTTTTTATTATAATTCCATTCTGACTATCTCCTTAGTAAAATGCTTCTCTCAAATGTTATTAGGTCACTTATGAAGAGGAGTCACTGTTCAGGAAACATGTCAAACATTCATTGGTTCGAACTGTGAGGATTTGCTGTGTTTCTTTGTCTTACGTGATAATAAACATCACACATTTGTATTTTGGACTATTTGTCAGACAAAATAAGCAATTAACGATGTCCCTTTGGATTTGAGGAACTTGTGAAAAGCATTTTTCTCTTTTTTCCCCAGAGATTTCACCAATTATCCGATTAATTGAGAAAATAAGTAACAGATTAATCAATATAATAAGGCATCCAGACACCACAAAAGCCCCAAATTGACTGTGCCAATTGGTCTGTTTTATTTAACTACCAGCAAATAGGCCTTTCTCACAGCAGTCATTTTTACATGTCACAGCAGGGAAAACACATGTGTAACTAATACCATTAATGATGGCTGCATTCCATTTAAGTGAGTCCAGGTATTCTGCACGCTTACTCACATGGCTGGGTTTACTGGGACAACGTCGGTAAGCCGTTTTTAACAGTATTGGTTCCACCTGTGCTTTTCCTGCTATAACAACATCTGTTGTGAAAAAAACCATTTGCCTGAGGGTACACAATACTAAAGCACAAAATTAACTGAAATGAAAAGGGCCTTCACATGGCTCCTACATTATCACCTAATCTTGCTATTTTAAGTTGTGTAATTTTGTGCTCACATGGTGCATGTTCCTAGATAATTTCGTGTTTAATGAAATTGCCACACTAAATGATACATGATGAAGTTGGGGTCAGGCAGGACAACTGATTACATGCACAGACTGGATTCTTGGGTTCTAGAAAAATTATAATTAAGCTGTCATGTAAAGTCTGCTGTTTCCTCTGGCGGGAACCTGATGGTGACAGGGTACACAGGCAATCCACAGGGAGTGGGAGGAATGGTGGGGGTCAGGTTTGCAACTGGGCCCCATTAATCATCAAATGGGGAAGGTTTAACTGAACACTGGTGTCTTACAATGTGACAAACAACCTTTATGTAGTAAGTTGTTACCAAAAGACATCTACACTTATGCACCTTATGAAATAGGGTTTTCAGGTAAAAAGCTGATACAACCAAGCATCCAGGGTACATTCAAGTTAGGTTGCATGGCTCATGTTCATCAAAGAGAAACTACAATTACTGCCTCACAGTTGCATACCCCTACAAACCAGTCGAGTAGCATTTCCAGTTTATATCCATGTCTGCCCAGACTCTATCTTGTCATGACAGCTGACATTGCTCAAAAAAAACCCAGAATGCTTCACACACATTTTCAACCCAGCAGCACAGATGATCTATACAACCAGCACAGTTTGGATACCCAAGATCAGTAACTGACCAAATGTCTCCCCTTCAGTTCCTTGCATAAAATAATGGCCACAAAAGGTTTTTTGTAGAAACTTCTGCCACAGTGAAGTTGACCTTTGACATTTCATTTGAAATTCTACATCAGACTGCCCTGATATTGGGTCAGTCACATTTTGCGGTGGGCTCCTATCAGTCTGAAACAAAATAAATTTGTGGAAGAAGGGAGTTTATTTTTAATCTCTAATTAAAATAAACCAGATTTGAGATGGCTTTTTTATTGCATATCAGATTGTCCTCATATTCAGTTGAGTCTGCAGAAATAAAGTTTTAGTATGAATCCTCATTTAGCTGCAACCATTAATTATTACTGATATTTCAGATGGCTTTTATTTTGAAATGTTACATCCCAGTATCTGGTCATTGACTTCTGCTAAGCTGGTCTCGCTAAGCAGCAGCATGTTTCATGCTTGTGGTGTTCACACAGCAGCGTCGCTGCCATCAGATATTAGTACTGTATTTTAATATTTCTAACTACTACGATTCCACTCATTAACGAAGTTGTGCAAGCTCCTGCACAGTGGACAACATGGTCCTGTAAATGTTTCAAGATAAAATGCAGTTGTATAAGCAACTGATGGGATTCTGTCCACAGAGACATTGTCAGGAGGCTTTTGTTTTGAAAGGTAAGCAGGGAAGTTGGACTATAACATCCGTCTTTGTATTTCCTCATCTCAGTGACAGGGAGATACTTTTAAACCGCAGTAAAAAGTGGTACAGAGTCAATATAATCATCAAAACAACATTTTCACTGTCTATTTCTGCTGACAAGCGCGAGCGTCACGCCTAAAAAAAAGTCGGCAATCCACCTTTCTCTAAATGTCCTGCAGCTGACAGGCAGCTGAAACGCACCTGACAAACACCTGCTCAGGCGGGCAGTGTGCACCGATTTCACTATAACACATCCGTGGTGTGCACGCTCTAACTTGATAACATGGGCGCCGAAATATAAAACAACCGGCTGGGCACTGCTCACGCGCTCCTGGCGCGCGCTGCGTCAGCAGCGGGCCTTTATGTCACGCTCTTAATGTCTCCGTAATGTCTTTTCTACGCGCGCAACGCAAAATGTCATAGGGGCTGGCTTGACAGCAGTCATCTTTTCGCAATGAGTATCAATGGAGTAAAGTAAGGTAAGTTAAGTTAATATTTTACTCTTTAATGTCGCTGGTTCGATAAGTTTACCACAGATAAAGTTTGATGTGGCTTTTTTATTTGTTAAGCGAAGAGTATATACATCTTACCTTTGTGTATCTCCTTGTAAGTTAATTGCAGCTAGCAGGCTTCGTATTTCATCCTCGGTCAGTGTCAGTCTGTTGGAAAACAGAGTTAGCAATAGTATCCTCTAAGCTAGCTTGACACTGTGACGCAGCGTTTCTTGACCGTCGACCGCGACGTTTCTGTTTGTTTCTACTCTGTAGAAATTAATTTTCCTCTTGGCAACAAAATTTAACAAAACAAAGTTTCCGTACGTTAAACTGGACTTACTGGACACATTTGGGACTAATTAGCAGACAGCTGGGTAGGTAGAAAGTCGTTAGCCTAGCAACATTAAATCTACGAGTGACACAGCCGGCTTCCTCGTGCCACCTGCTGTTGTTTGAGGTCACAACAGGCACGCGTATATATTAATTTAACCTTTTACAACCTGAGCAAATTGGCTTACTTTAATTAAATAAATAAAAAAAGAATACATATTAGAATATATAAATTAGAAAAAATTAGAAAAAAGAGAAAAGAAAAAGTAAATAACACATGATAATTTTACATTATTTAAAATGTATTATTATGGTAATTATAAATATAGTTATAGGTATAATATTTTTCCTATTGTCATTTTTCTTCCCTTGACATTTTCTCAAACATTTTCTTGTAATGATTTGTTTTTGTTAACTGATTATCAAATTACAGTGCAAGTAGCCTACAGTTCCAAAAATATAAAAATATCAAATTTTATCAAATTTCCATTTGTCTATTTGGAAATAATTATTATAAAAAGGAAAAGTAAATGTACAAAGATAACTATCAAAAAACAAAAGAAAAGAGAGAAAAACAAAACATAGCCAAAACACACAAAAAACATTAATTTAAGGGCTATTTGGAGGTACTAACATGTGTATAAACTGACAAATGGATCAGAAATGATCAGAGTTGAGAAGGAAAAAGAAGAAGTTGTACAGCATCACACACCCACCTCCCCTTCCCTAGTTTTTTTAAACAAAATAATACTACTCATTTCTTGCAATCTGTGAAATATTTCTCTTAAAGTTGTTCATTGCCTTTCTTCCATGTTTTTTAAAGAAATTGAACCAATTTGTACAGGGTTCAAAGGTTTAAATACTTGTGAAAGGCGTCTGAAAGCAGCACAAGAAAAAAGATGCCGACCTAGGTTTCAAAGAGTCAAAAAGGACTGCCTACACAATCAATGATTCACAGCTATCAACACAGTCACTAATAAAGATTAATATATCACATATCAACTGGGCTTCAGTGGCGGGTAACATACTACATCTGCTGAAAGATAGCCTTTGACCTACCATTTGAACATACATAAAGAAATACTGTTTATGAAGTGAGGAAATGTTTAGAAATATAGACTCTAATTTAACAGATTTTTTTTTTTTTTGGTAATGTTATCTCAATCTTATGCTGCCAGAGCTCAATTTCCTCTCCCTCATATCTTAGTGATGCACCATTTCTGCAGTGTTGTACTACTCTGCCACCTTGTGGCTAACATATCCTCGAAAGTATGTTTGTTATCAGTTTCCATTTGCAAAAAACAAAAAAACAAAAAACTTGCAAGGTTTCCCTGATACATTGACAATTAATGTAAAAAAAACAGATGATATTCTTCATACCATGGGTTGACTCACTAAACTCTTAAGTAAAACACTATGCATCCTCGCATTTTGTTCTGAATAACTCTTGCTTCCCGAACCTTGATAGCCCTTAATATCACAGCACTTTTATTCCTAAATCACATTTTTAGCAATTTGTGGATGTTTATAGAGAATGTTACCCTAACTTTAGACAAGCATTCTCTGAACTAAAAGACAACTTGCTGCTGAAAAAACTTACTAAAACATTGCCTTGGTTGCATTTACCATTCTCTACTTTAAACTTGCTCAAAAAAGGTAATCTTTTGTTGTTGTTAATGATGATCATGATATGGTAGTGGAGACAAACAAGCAAACATGGATTATTTGAAAATGATCATGTAAATTCAGTTGCTTTGCCCTGATTTTGAACAGTTTACCTAAAGGCCCAGTGTGTAGGATTTAGGGATTATCTATTGGAAGTGATTGTATATAATATTCATGACTATGTTGTCTTTAATGTATAATCACCTGACACTAAAAATCACTGTTTACAGTACCTTACAGTGAACCTTTTATATACAGACATACAGAGTGGGTCCTCTTCCACTTCAGTCATGTTTTTCTACAGTAGCCCAGAACAGACAAATCAAACACTAGCTCTACAGGGATATTTGCATGTTCGCATTTTTGTTTCAGCTTCCATAATTCTCCTACACATTTGGCACATGGGAGGAGTTTCAGTTCTGAAAACTTAACAACTAGACATTTAACACAAAAATATGGATAAAGCACAATGTAGGCTAATCTCTTTAAACAGATAGATGCACAGTCTGTAGGCAGTGGAACAATATTTTGATATCACTGTTCTGACGTCTATTTGTAGTACATTTGTTGTCTGAATAGTGCTGACCAATCACGTTTAAACAGGAGGTAAACAGTCCATGCGGAGAAGCAGAATGCATTTGCCAAAAAGCAATCTCATCTGACAATTAGTAAGCTTATAAAAGCTTTTTTTATGATTTGCATTCATTTGCAGGTATCTATAAAAATTATTTTAAATGACCAGTGCGCCGAGGACAAAGTCTGAAGTATCTGCTGGCTACACCAGATCAGCCAAAAATGTTGGCCCTTACCCCAAGACACTTTGTTGTCGTCAGCCAATGTGTTCTGAGATTGAGCACAACATGAAGCACTCACCACTGGTGTTGAAGTCACAAGATTTTTACTGTCCATAAGTGTGTTTTTTCAGGGCAGACCTGCAGGATTGTTTCAGTCGTGGGGCCCCTTTACAAAAATGTCCTTCAAATCACAGATATGTAGACTCGGGCTGAAGTTTATAAGACCCTATTGTGTCCATGTTAACCACAGACACTCAATCACTGCTCTGTTTGCCAAAGACAACAGCAGTATTTTCTCACTCAATGGAGACTTCTAAGTATGGACTCTTGCAAGAGATCAATTTCTCGCGCTAATCAGCAGGGTTTGTTTGTGGTCTTGCTGCCCTGGGATGTGATCGGCTCTGTGGTGTGTTTGTGTTTTATAGCCTGAGTTATGATCAGATTTCAGTCTTGGTGAACATAGAAATAAACCGGGCCATGCAAAATTAAATAAATTGGAGAAAATCTTGACCTGTCTGGAGATGTTTAAAGTTTGAAGGATCCTCTCAGGTTTAAAATCAGGACTGAAATCAGCCGGTGTGACCGAGCCTTAATCCCTGCAGAGCATTGGCCTCATTCCAGTGATTGATTCTCATTCAAGTGAATATTGATTGTCCCCATTTAGAAATTTCAAGCAGCCATTTGTGACAGTACCAGTCTGATAACTCCCACATCTCACTCCCTTACATCTCTTGCTCTCCGGGGTGTTACACTTCTGTAGGAGGCTGTGGTCGTTGCTGTAATGGTTCGCTGTCTTTTTTGTATTAATTCAACTATTTTGATGTGAAACATTAGCAAGACACATCCAGACAAATCACAGGTTTATGCTTTGGCTCTCTGTTCCTGATTATTGAATACATCTCAAACAGTGAGTGTTTTAATTTGGTGCTGCCCCTGCCCTCCTCTTTTGCTCTGGCAATAATGTACGCTTTGCCTTTATTTTTTTACAGTTCATAATGATTATAATTCTGTATTGTAAGATTTAAGCAGATTCAAAAAGGAAAATATTAACACAAGTAACCTTTGGTTGACACTTATTATTAACCCCTTTGAAACCTGAAGCAATGTCACTTTTCTTGTGCTTTCACAAATATTTAACCTTTGAACCCTGAGCAAAATAGTCTGATTTCTTTCAAAAAAAGGGAAAAAAAACAATAAGCAATCTGGAAAGAAATGTTTCACAAATGGCAAGAAATTAGTAGATTTAAACAAGTAGTTTTTGATAAAGCTAGGGTAAAATGTCTGGGTGAAAAAATAAAAAAACTTGGGAAAAATGTATTCATAATTATCATTATTGCATATTTAAAATTATTGTATGGAATTATTAGAATTTTAAGTACTTTTAAAACTTTTTGTTTGTTTTCTTGTTATTACATTTATTTATTTATTTAATTGATCTTCAAGTAATTTTCTCGTACTATTCATAAATGGCTTGCTAATTTTTAGGTTGTTTCTTCTTTCCTTCCTCATTGTCTTCTTCTCGTGCTTTTGAAAGAAATCAAGCCAATTTGCTCATGTTTCAAAGGGTTAATTTAAACTTTTAGATGATACATTATAACCTATAAGGGGCTGTTCATTATTAGCAGAAAGTAGGGGAGGGAGTGGTGTTTATTTATTTGGCTCGGGGAGGGACATTCAACTTTAAATGGTCGTATTTTGTATTTATTTTAAATACCCTCAGAACCCAAAACTCACAAGTGGGTGTGCACATTGCAAGGCATGTTTTCTTTAAAAATCTCCACAATCACACAATTTATTGGCAGGAATCTGTGAAATATGGTTATTTATGGTGAAGGGAGGTCATGCATTTCGCCCCAAGTGACTCAGAGAAGCTCGAGGAAAAATATTTGTAGCTCTAGCGAGGGTCATGATATCAGCCCCCCTCCCCACCTACTCTGATAAATAAAGTGCAGTCCCTAATTGGTGTTTTTATTTCTTTCATATCCAAACATTAACCCTGAATCATCTGGTTTACATGAGTTCATATTTCTACCATACAGTTTCTCATAAATCATCCTACCTTCATGCTGGACTACTTTTAATTTCCTCTTGTCCTTTCTCCTCTGCTCCTTCCCCCACAGCATCAGTTGGGACAGAGCACTAAAAACTTGGGCTTGGATGTCAGCATTATAATGATAGATAAGGCCGCATGCAGCATTTACTGGGTCGAGGCAGTCCGGAAACACTGGAACATAAGTGGTGAAAGATGACGCAAAGGTAGGCCGGTATATGAAATGTGGTGCAAATTGGATTTTGTGCAGCTGGGTTGTACTGCTAGTTCTTCCAAGAGTATAAATTAACTCATCCTGAGTTGAAAAAACTATCAAGTACACCTATTGTTATTCAATAAAACAGCCTTCAATGAACCAATTCATGCTTACTGAGTGCAAATTACATGGCTTTTTTAAGTGATGATTGCTTAAGGCCCTCTAATTAGAGTGTTTAATCACTTAATTACTCTCTTAGGTTATAATTAGGGTAAGATGCACTTACCATAAGGCCATTGTTGCTTAGCTTATACACAGCTACGGCTGAGTTCAAACCTAAATGGATGCTTTCGGGGTGTTGAACATGTAACCATGCAGTTTGTTACAGGTAATGTGTGTCTTGCTTGGACCCATCAAATGAGACACATCATTCCCACAGTCTATGGGGATGTATTACTCCTACATTTCACTGAGGTCATAATCAAAGGTGCTGTGTGCACACACACGCAGAGGTATTTTCACTTTCACTGGATAATTCACTGCCATTCAAGTTGAAGCCGGGTGGAGCTAGGCTGGAGATGACGTGACATCAGTAAACTATACATAAAGTTATACCGGTCAGAAAGGTGTAAATTGTCCTGCCCTAACAGCAGAGTGAGGGAGCTGTTAGTCATGCACAGTCTGTGAAGAGGACTAATCAGGCTGGATAAGTGAAAACACCTGTGTGGATTTTGCTTTGACACAGTTATAAAGTTGGTCTCTCAGGTGTCATGCAGAATAAGAGTGAGGAACAAACAGTGTTGGAAAAATACTCACCACTTTTATTTGAGTAAAAATACTCATTGTTCCATGAAGAAATACTCTATTTCAAATAAAAGTCCTGCATTAAAAAATGTACTTAAAGCAACAGCCCCAAACTCAAAAGTACACATTTTTCGTCTTACCTGTAGTAGTATTTCTCATTCTAGATTGTTTTGATGTCGGTGGTGGTCCTCAAAGCCCCAAAATAATACTTTTGAGAAACCTAACAGATATGTCCCTTTCCAGAAATCATGACTCGGTTCCTGAAAATAATCCACAGACCTTGCTGTGAGCAGTTTCACATAGGAACTATTTTCTTTCTACTGAACTTCACCCTCCAACTATATCACTGCTCAGAAGGATGATCTTCTTGTAGCTAAAGTAAAGTACATTAAAATAGACATACCCAAGTATAGCACAAATACCTTAAAACAGTGCTTGAGTAAATATATACAGGTACTTTCCACTATTGGGGGAAAAAAAGCATTTTTAAACAATCTTTCTATGAGCTCACAGTCTCCTGAATCCGTCATCTGTTTCACTGTCCCATAGTGACACCTAGTGGCTGCTCACAGTGCTTTCTTTATATTTTTGTACTTCCATTAATCCCCCCCCCCCAAAAAAAAAATCATGCCTTTTTCCTGCAGGGTGTGTAACATGATGCCAACTTTGATGATCATTGATTTTTCAGTTGTCTTTTTCTGTCTTTTTCTGTCTCTTTTTCAGTATCGTCCTTCAAATCTTGGCCTTTAAACTAATAATTAACACACATAAACACTCATCTCCTTAGGGATAAAGGAGAATGTCATTGTGGGTGGAGTCAAGTCGGGGTTAAGTGCCTTTTATTTGTACTAGACTTACAGAAAATGAGGAGATATTTCCTTGTTGATAGACCTATATAGAGATGAAAAATGTGATTTTACAAGATTAATAATAATATTTACAGTTAGACATTTGTACCATCTGGCCAAAAATGACATCTGACTCTCAAACTATATTTTTCAGGAGGAAACAGTGGTTGAGGAAGTTGATGTATCTTTTAATTATTTAAAAGCAGCAGCATCACTGTTGGGAAATCCTCTTCTACCAGTAAAAACCCTAAATTCATGTGTGTGTGTTCGACTTTAGTTGGATTTAGCTGTAGTACTTCTTCAGTCAGTCCTTTGTTTTAAAGGAACACCTGTTTACTTGCGGTATTTCCTTGTTGGTTGATGATTAACAACATTTTTTTCATCTGATAAAAGTTTACACATTTTAACACATTCATTTTCACAAACCTGTATCAGCAAAGTTTATTTGTTCATCCAGATACACTTTAAAACAAACACAATATCTGCTAATTCATTAGACAAACACACTCTCCCCCTCCCAGCCCCCCTGTCTTTCCCACACTCCCTCTCACACAAGCACACCTCACCCAAAGGTACATAAGTGTCTGTGCAGGTGCTTCAGTCGCAGAGGAGCGACACTCCTGTTCTCTGTTCACCCTCTGAGTAAAATGTCTCAGGATTATTTTGGATTCTCCTTCATAAGGAGCAATGCAAGAAATGGCACAAATACCGTGGCTCTGAACAACCCGGCAGATATCGCCGTTATTGTAATCTACTTTTTGGTTGTCTTGGCTGTCGGAGTATGGGTGAGTTGCTCAGTCTCCCAGTTGACCATTTGTTGAATCCTTCTGTCCTGTGAATAGTTAACTCCTTTCCAGCTTTAAATTTGTGAGAGTTTGTTTCTCTTCAATCTAAGAATAAGAAAACGCCTGTGTGTATTAAGCCACAAGGGAAAATGTAATAATTCCATTATTGTTGTTATTATTATTATATCATGAATATATCCAGTGAATATCAACTTTTTTCTTTAATAAAGCCTTTTTCGCACATTTACAACAGTCACTTTGGAGTAAATTATATGTAATTGGTTGGACTCACATTGCGCAATCACAGCATCTTACTCAACCCAATTCACAATATTTTATAGCAGATCAAAGTACTGTCAATGCACATAGTTAGCTAAATTTATGAGGAGTAATGTTACTGTGATTTTGAGTTGTATGCAGTCATTTTGTGGCATCCGTCAGTCACTCTTAGAGCAGCAGTATATCATACAAAAATGTAATCATTCACAAATCAGGACTGACAGTTCAAATAAAGTGTCTGTTGCTGTTTTGCACAAATGCATTTATGGATTTTCTAAAAATGTGCCCTTCTCCTGTTGCAGGCTATGGTCCGCACCAACCGATCCACTGTCGGTGGCTTCTTCCTGGCGGGGAGGAGTATGGTGTGGTGGCCAGTGGGTATCTTATTGCTAAGAATACGACTGAGTCACTTTTACGCTTATTGAAATTAAGCTCTGTCTTGAGGTGTATAACAAATTTTTATTGTTTTGTGCTGGTATAAATATGATGCAGTGTGTCCCAGTTGAGGTATTATTAGGTTAATTAGGTGTGTAAATCATCTTTTTCTTATCTGCTAGATGGCATTCAATAAAAGCACAGTTAGCTGGAATCAATGTAATTTCTATTCTTTGATAGCTGTTCAGTATTGATATCTGTTCTCATAATTAAATGTACTCAATAAAAGTTGTGAGAATTCTGGAAATTGCTCATGCATATTATTTATAAGTATATCTATGTCTATGCACTCTGCAGATCGGCGCGTCATTGTTTGCCAGCAACATTGGCAGCGGCCACTTTGTGGGTCTGGCCGGGACTGCTGCAGCTGCAGGAATTGCTATTGGTGGATTTGAATGGAATGTGAGTAATAACACTATATTCACTTATTACACAAATTTCATCTCATTTTATCTCAGGTCAGATGAGTTTAAAAATGTAGATGATATGGTGAGTTTCAGCCTGCAGAGGATGGAAGGAAACAGAACGACAGCAGAAGTTCATTTTATTGTAATTGGGAACATTTTGATTAAATATTGGGATTTATCATTTATTGATTGTGTCTTTGTATGTTTGTGTGTTTCAGGCTCTTATAGTGGTCGTCATTCTGGGATGGCTCTTTGTGCCTATTTATATCAAAGCTGGGGTAAACACAACTCACTTGCTGCACACATAACACACCTTACTCTTTATACATTAATTTCCTCTATCCAAATATGCATTCATATCCAATGTAAACTTATATCCAGAGGTGGGACCAAGTCATTGTTTTGCAACTAAGGAGTACGTCTAAAGTCTTTGCACTGAAGTCCCGAAGTTCTACACTTTCAGTTTCAAGACTTCATAATGCGTTCTTCACCAAATTTAATGCCAGAGTTATAGTACCTTACATTTTACAAAATCAGCAATGCTGTTTAAAATGTACTTATTTATTAAAACAGGTTTGTTGGAATGTGTTTGAATGGGGGAAAAAAAGAACATCGACAAGCAAAAAATAGTTAAACAAACACAAATATAAATCTAATTTATTATGGATGTGTGTAGGTGGTCACTATGCCTGAGTACCTGAAGAAGAGGTTTGGAGGACAGCGTATTCGCATCTATCTCTCTGTGCTGTCTCTCTTCCTGTATGTTTTCACCAAGATCTCAGTAAGTCTCCACGTTACCCCTCAGTGATGTCGTCTGCGTCAACATTGAACCAGTATTGATTGCAATGATGTGTTTTCTCCTCTCCACTCAGGCAGACATGTTCTCTGGCGCCATTTTTATCAACCAGGCTCTCGGCTTGAACATCTACGTTGCTGTTGTCATACTGCTATTGATTACTGCGCTGTACACTGTCACAGGTCAGTCCTGTGAGGATGCACCCACTACCTCACAGATCAGTCATGCAGTCATCCAGTTTACAGGATGGATTGCATCATGACTTGGGGTAAAGTCCTCTTAGTTCCATATGTGGAGACGTACACACACACTCACACACACTCTCGCTCTCGCTCTCGCTCTCTCTCTCTCCTCCCAGCTGATTTATCAGTGGTGTGTTATTGTGGTTGATTACCTGTGGACTGTGATAAGCAGGAAATGGCCTTCTGTTGCTGTTTTGTAATGCACACCTGAACTTTACCTTTACAAAGCCTCTTACATAACACTCCTAAACACTGAATTGGATTCTGTAAAAACATTTGATTTTATTCTCTCCAAAAAGTATACATTAGAGGTGATAAATTGTATTGTTTTTGAATGCAAAATGTATAGATTGGTAACGTCACACATTTTGTCAGGTGGACTGGCTGCAGTGATCTACACAGACACGTTACAGACCATCATCATGATTGTTGGATCATTCATCCTTATGGGCTTTGGTAATACAGTATTTTAAATTTTTTGTCCCTGTACTTTTTTATTATTCATTGTGATAAAGACTAAGAAAATAACTGCAAGTTATTCTCACTCTAACACGTCTTCAGCTTTCCACGAGGTGGGAGGTTATGAAAGTTTCCAGCAGCGCTACATGGAAGCCATCCCCTCTTTGACAACTAACATCAATGCAAGCTGCTATGAACCTCGGAGCGACTCTTTCCATCTTTTTAGGGACGCCATTACAGGGGACCTGCCATGGCCTGGCCTTGTGTTTGGACTCACCATTCAGGCCACCTGGTACTGGTGCTCTGATCAGGTCCGTCAAGCAAAATGGTGGCAAACACACACACGCACACATTTGTTGACACATTTATGTGCCTTTATCCACCTGTTTTTGCCAGACTCACTCAAGCGGTCTGAGGTAGCCTGCTATAAGAGGAGCTTTTGGTTAGACCGTAATGCACTTGCAGACACTGAGATAAGATTAACGAGCAGGCTGTTGCTGGATCTCAGTCAAGATGCTAGTTGAGATGTTGACATCCAGCACAAAGATAAACACGTTATAGTCTGTATCCCTGCTTAGTTAACAGTGGAGAATACTTACCAGCAAGTATCCGTTTGGCTTCTTTGGCTTAAAGCAGCAGTTCCCCCCAAAATCAAAAATACATATTTTTCCTCTTATCTGTAGTGCTATTTTTGAACCTGTGAACCAAATCACTGTGCAGAAGCATGCATCTACTCATGGATGAGAGGCTCATGCTTGTGACAGCGTAAATTGTAAACATTAATGGCATCCTCCCTGGCTGAGCTGTAACTTTAGCTAGCTCAGTGGTGCCTGGTGAGCTAGAAGTAGATGCACTCTTGCTTCTGCGATGTGTTACGGTTGGCAGGTGTAGTTCAGGGGAAATAAAATAGTTCCTACGTGAAACTGCTCACAACAGGGTCTATGGATTATGTCGAGTAACCGGGTCATGATTACTGGAAAGGGGCATTGCTGTTGATTTTTTCCAAATGTATTTTTTGGCACTTAGAGCACCACAAGCAAATTGCCAACTAGGGCAAGGAGGATATCTCTACAGCTGATTTCTCCAACACTCACACAACTCACATCAAAATTATCTAGACTGTTAAATAGTGCTACAGGTAAGAGGAAAAACATGTCATTTTGATTTTGGGGTAAACTGTCCCTTAAAGTGTAGCAAATGAAATAGAGAGAACGGGATGTTTTTCAAATACATTTAAATTTAAATTGCACCACTGATCTTTTCTCATCTCATCTGCAGGTGATTGTCCAGCGTTGCCTCTCAGCCAAGAATTTATCTCATGTTAAGGCAGGCTGCATCTTGTGTGGGTACCTGAAGCTGCTGCCCATGTTCCTCATGGTTTTCCCAGGGATGATCAGTAGGATCCTCTATCCCAGTGAGTATGTTGTGCCAAGTTTATAATGTGACTGATGTTGGCTGAAGCAAGCTCAGTGGCTGAGAGCAGGGCAGTATTGTAGCTTATGGTGGTTATAAATATTTGTGAACATTCTGCTGATCTTACTCATTTTGTTCTAGATGAGGTGGCTTGTGTGGTGCCAGAGGAATGTGAAACAATCTGCGGTGCCAGTGTGGGCTGCACCAACATTGCTTATCCCAAACTGGTGGTGGACCTCATGCCCAATGGTTAGTGGCTAAAGTTCTTGTAAAACGTCAACTTTTTTGACTAGTTATTTTCCCCCATTTCAATCTGTTATTCTATGTGTTTCAGGTCTGCGAGGTCTCATGCTGTCAGTGATGCTGGCCTCTCTGATGAGTTCACTCACGTCCATCTTCAACAGCGCCAGTACTCTCTTCACAATGGACATCTACACTAAGATTCGCCGCACAGCCAGTGAAAGGGAACTCATGATTGCTGGCAGGTAAAACACAATTGCGTTAAATTTGACAGGGTTTCTGACAATGAGAGAATTCCTGCCTGCCTTAATGCCACTATCTTTGACTGTTTATAGACTGTTTATCTTGGCCTTGATTGGTGTGAGCATAGCATGGATCCCTGTGGTGCAGTCTGCCCAGAGCGGTCAGCTCTTTGACTACATCCAGTCCATCACCAGCTACCTCACACCACCTGTTGCAGCTGTCTTCATGCTTGCCATCTTCTGCAAACGTGTAAATGAGCCTGTGAGTTTTTATGTCAAGTAATTTCTTTATTTACACATTTCAGTTCATTTCAACATTTCACTCCATTGCAGCACACTGCCTGTTCCACATAAACAAGAAGTCTACAAATACGCTGTCAGCTTTGTCAGGTTATACAAAGGGGTTTTGGGGGTGATGAGCATGAGTACTCGAAAACTGACCCTGTTGTTTATTAAAAGTTTACTTTTTTTGGGACTGAACACAATGATGCGGGCTAACTGCTGTCTACAGGAAGACTTTCTGCACAGATATATCTATACAGCAATAATATCTGCACAGCCGCAGCCTCAATCTAATTTGACATGCTAAATGGCAAAAAGGCATAAGAGTTGTGTATTTAAGTATTTAAAGATAGACAAAATTAATGGCTTATGGAGTCTGTGCAGCGCAGAAATGCTGGCTAACTGTTTTTTTGCTCGGGTGTTTATTTCAATCCCTATTCTTACTTTATATTTTCTTTTTCTTTTTTTAGAATACTAGACTTCGTATTGATTTAATCTGAGTACCTGAATATGAAAACTTGGCCTCTCAGGCCACTCAGATTGCCAACATGCTCATGATGACAATGCCAACTCGCTGACCTTAAGCAGGTCAAATGTTAGATGATGGAAAGCGAGTTAGCAGACAAAATGAAATTTTGACATGATGACAGCTTCAGCTGAAAAGCTTTCCAGATCTCCAAACGGATCACAATTCACCCTAAGGGGGACATGTGTTCACTTAATTATATGGCATACAATAGACATTTCACTCAAAACCTCCATTGTGAACCTGATGACGATGCATGTGATCACACTCCATTTATTAGTTACTGAGGTATTTCTGTCTGGACTAAAGTGGTGGGTTAACGATCACACCATCAGAGGTTATCATCCACAGAGCCTCTAGTGAGGATATAAAGGCTGGTGTTTATGCTCAAATGCAGTCCATTATAAACATCTCAAGTAATTACAGGCCAAAGGTCTTCCTTTTTATTGCTTCCTCACATTTCTTGTGTAATCGGGTGTTTTCTGACCTTAAAGCAGTTGAATAACCATGTATTATGTGGTCTAAGGAAGTGGGGCTTGGGTCAGAAAACATGCTTTTAAAAGGTGGCGTGAACATAGACCCCCTGATATGGTTTCTACTATCATCATCGCCACATTAACCCTAGACAAGACAATTAGTCATGCACTTTATCAGCTGATCTGTGTGAGGCATCAGAAGAGTCATACAGTCGCTGGTCACACAGGCCAGTGAAGAGGATTTTACATCCGATAACTCACTTATTCTAGTACTCATTTCTCCAGCTTCCTCCTGCAGCGGTTTCTTGTCAATCATATTTGCTATGACTCGTCTTTCACTCTGCATTATTTATTATCAGATCTTTGTTTTATGTGTCTGCTGGATGCTCCATGTACTCCTTAGGTGGTTTTATGGCTCAACAGAATCTATTACAAGATATGTGGATTTCTTTAGTTTGGTTGATTGGTTCACGACCTTGCTCCAGACTTGAACTATTATTATTAACAATTATAACTATTAGATGGATTGCCATGGTAGACAGCCATGGTCCCCAGAAAGACGTGCCTACTGACCAGGGGCATCTCTAGGATTTGAGGATATTGGGGGCTTAGCCTAGACCTCAGTTGGGGAGTCCAGGGGGAGCATTTTTTTTTTTTTCTTTTTATACACTCTGGCACCTTATTTAACCTCAAAAACTCTTTTTTTCACTTTGCACATTAATTATGACTTGTGATTGGGAAAATATTAGTAATTGTTAGTAAGTATTGAGTACAGAATACTTATACTTAAATAAAATTAATTTGCTAAAAATAAATTTACTGACTAGAGTTGAAAAAATATTTAAATGTATGTATTTCTGTCAACAGTGGTAGAACGTAACTAAGTACCATTTATTCAAGCACAAGTTTGAACAGAATGACATATTATTTTGAAATGGTTTTTGTAAATTATTAGGCCTATTCTTATTTTTTAAATATATAGTCTACATATTTAGATCTGAGACCTAGCAACGCCACATCTACTGGTTTTGATGATCCTCTGGCTTTTCCTGTAGAGCAACCAGCAAGTTGGCATTTGTGGTTTTGGGCGAAATGTCTTAAAAGCTATTGGTTGGATTGTCATGAAATTTGGTACACATTTTAATTTCCTCAGAATCTGATGCAATCATAGCTAAAAGCACCACACAGCTGCTGGCATGGCTGTAGACTATATGTGCATACTGACAGCTTTCCTCCTTTTTTTTCTTTCCACAGGGTGCATTTTACGGCCTCATGATTGGCCTTCTTATCGGCCTGTCCAGGATGATAGCAGAGTTTGCTTACGGGACAGGCAGCTGTGTTAACCCCAGTAGCTGTCCCACCATCATATGTGGAGTCCACTACCTCTACTTCTCCATCATCCTTTTTGTTGTCTCATGTGTCCTCATCCTGGGAATCTCTCTTATGACAAAACCCATCGACGACAAGCATGTATGTGACCGCTGTGAGATGAGACCATCTAAAAAATTTATTTCCCAAACATAAATGGAAGATACTGCAATAACCATCTTTATGAATAATTTGTTTCGACCCCTGTGTTCTGTTGCTTGTCTAGTTATATCGCCTGTGCTGGAGCCTGAGGAACCGTACGGAGGAGAGGGTGGATCTTGAACAGGATGATTGGGTTGAGGACACAAAGTCAGAAGATATGGACATAGCGGGTAATCGGCAGACAGATGATATAAATATATACAGTATAGCTGCAGCCACACATGCAGACATTCTTCATCATCTTTATCTCTTCTGCCACAGAGCCCGATGAGGAGCCAGGCTTGTGTAAGAAAGCGGTGATGGGCTTCTGCGGCCTGGAGCAGAAAAAAGCCCCAAAGCTGAGCAAAGAGGAGCAGGCAGAGCTGCAGAAGAAGCTCACAGACACCACAGAAGTGCCACTATGGAGAAACATTGTCAACGCCAACGCCCTGATCCTCCTGTGTGTGGCCGTTTTCTTCCATGGTTTTTACGGTTAAAGGAACTGACCCCGGTTGCTCTCAGAATTCATATTTAAGTGACAAGATTTTATTTTAATGTAATTTATGACCTCAATTGAACTATTGCCTACAACCCTCTTTACAATAGATAAGGATACCTCTCTTTCGTGTATCATTATTACTGTATGTATGTCATGTATGGCTACTGAGCTCCTCCAGGACAGAAAATATATTTTTATAAAGTATGTGCCTGTCTAAAACTCTTAAAAATACTTCAATACTGTATACATGTCTGATGTAAAATTTCCTATCGCACATAATCTCTCTTTTTGGTTAACGCTGCAGCTGAAGTAAACCAGTAAACTATAATGTAATATATTAACACATGCTACACTTTAAAACATGTCAGTGTGTTACATAAATATTCACACATCTATTGTCCTGCAGGCACAGTTGGGTTTTCCAGTGTTAACTATATGAGGTTTGTTATTTGTCTTTACTGTTGCTGTTTGGGATTGTAGGCATAATGAGAGATGTCAGGAGTGTCTTTGTAAATCAGAACAGTTCATGTATGAAGCTGCAGGCTAATCTTCACCTGAAAGGAGTGCACTCATGCTGCTCATAGTCAACACGTTCTTATCCCAACTCCTTAAATGCTATCACTTTGTCAGTTAGACCTACATGCCTAGATGTAATGTGCAAGGTACCCTCCTATGTATGTTGTTGACCTTTGGGGATGGCTTGTCAATTTACGATTGTCACATGCATCGTGTCTTTTCAAAATACACTTCAGTAACACAGTTTCTGCTCATCACATGCATACAGTCTTTTTCAAAATACATTTACGATGTAAGTAAAATGCCTTGTTTTTACACTTATTTAATTGTGCAACAAAAGTATTTGGTTAGGTTTAAAAAAACAAAAACATAATGGTTTGGCTAAACATTCACATGGGAAGAATACAGCGGCTCCAGGGTTTGATGGACCCCCCCCTTCAGGACAAAACATTTACTGGGAGCATACCTTCTCAAGTTTAGGGTTGGTATACTCGTTGGTACCCATAGAACATGTTTTCATTCAGATATCTTGAGAGTTAAAGGGACCCCTTTGAAAATGGCCATGCCAGTTGCTCCCTCGCCAAAATGTAACCTAACATTAGCGTGTTATTTCGTCCCCATCTTGACAAGCTATAACAACAATGTTTGGTACCAATAGATGGCTGAAGTTGTCTTGTTTCACAAAATACCATTACCTTCCCGATAGTTTAGAAGATGAAAGTGCCACAGTCTCTTAAATACAGTAATATCTACCTCCTATTATTTTCTGGGGGAAATCAGTCATGGGCCCCACTGGGCCACCCTTGGGACCGCCTCTGCTGATAAAATAATCAGAATGCTTTTAGCTGTAATAGTAATTTGTGTAATATTTATCACAACTGTCCATTGTGGTTCAACTACAGCACTTATTCATATTCAACTATAGAAATGTTAAAGCTTCTTTATTGTGTCATGAATTTGTTTACATGTAAGCGATGAGAAAGTGAGCTGAGCCAGGTTCATTTTCATGGGTTTTAAAACAGAATGCAGCCTTAAATCATGGGAAAAAAGCTCACGTGAAGATAGCTCACGTGATAGACAAAACCTTTTTTTGTCAATTCAATTCAGCTCACAAAAAAAAGACATTGAAAATTGGTCTATGTTTAGACCGTCTATTTTGATCCTTGTATAGCCCAAAAATAGATGTTAAAAATTGGGCTGTGTTTAGACTCTCTATTTTTGTCCTAATATAAATGCAGCAATGAAAATATGGTCTCATACAGCAAATGTGGAAGTTTCTGAACATTTTGATTGGTGTTTAAATACTTAAATATACAATGTAAATATACACACTGCTTATGGACATTCTTTGGATGACCACTATAGCGCTTGGTTAATTCCAATGTTATACATTTATATCCAGGTGTACGTGGGGGTTGGGGGGGACTGACCCCGCCTACTGCGCATGTCAGTGAGAGCGGGATAGCGTCACGCGCATGCTATGCACCGCCAGATTTTGAATTTTCCGACCGTTAACTTTCTGGAACCTTCTGGACGTTAGCCAAGTGGACGGTTAACTTTCTAAAGGAATCCCACTCATTTGGTGAGTATTTTAGAAATCTCCCAACATTTTGGGTGTCATTATCGCGGTTAAAAAAGTCAGTATTTTTTTTTTTTTTCCTTTTTAGATGCATTACTGATGTATTTGAAGTTACTATGTTGTACTCTGGTGAAATTTGTTTCTCTGTGATTGGAAAACTATACTATATTTCGGACAATTTGAAACGTTTTTTAGTAACTTCGGTACCACTGACATGAGCGCTTGATGCGGTGCTGCGTCATGGTTAAGCTAAGGATAGATGGCTAGCTAAGGAGCTAACGCAACTTTAAAGTAGCATTAACTAATGGTGGAAAAGTGGGGGTTTTCATCCAGGGGCGCTCACGTTCAGCGTGCCCGATGCGCATTCCCGTCAGCTTGCATTAAGAGCCTCTCTTCACTTGTTAGTTAAACTCATATGCCATAACCTAAAAAGCTATTTGTGAACTCAATATTTACCTTAACCCCATTAATAAACTTAAAGGAAATCTTACTCCTAATTGTAACATCACACAGAGATGATTTTGTAATTTTTATGATCATATATTCAAGAAGAAACACTTGGTTTTTAGAAGGTCCTCTACAAGGTAGGCTATTGTTACCATGCAAAGACACCAGAATCACTCTCAACTTCCATACACTCAATTGTAAACTTAACATTTATTGACAAGGTGAGGTTCACTTAAAATTGGTGACAAACTAATTTGGGGGTTTTATGATTTAAGGTTGACCAATTTAACATAAACGTACCAAGCCTTTGTTTCCAAATGAAGCCTGTCAGTGTAAAGTTAGCCTCTTAACAGTTAGCTAACGTTAGGGAATAAGCCTGGTCATGCAGACATTATAAATATTATGTTAAAGAAGCATTTGCAAATTACATTGCTGGCTAACTAATTCAATAACATTAGCTAATGGAAGTTATTTTGGTGAGCAAGAAGGCTGAGGAATAAATGAATAATCATAATATCGATACAAAATCAATAACATTTGCTGTGTTACAAATTTAGTATTATATTGTCAGTAAATTTGGGTAAAATATCACTTATCCTGTGCAAATGTGCTCCTAGGTATAATAGTCCCATGTGAATGGGCCTTATGTCTGTGTTGTGTTTTTGGCTGCTGTGCGATGACTATCCCTTTATATCTCCTTATTTTTTGTCTTTCTACCAGTCCACACATGGTCCACGCTGGACTTCTGGACTCCTGGACTCCAACTCAGCACCCTCTGGTTCCCACACCAGACTGAGCTACCGCTGCTAAACTAGATCTACAAATAGTAAGGGCCAATTTTATTTTCTTTAAGTGTGTGTTTTGTTTTTGGTTGGCCGCCGTGCTGACCAATCTGTGTGATTATTGATGGTGGCCGCCGTTCCATGACTATTAATTTTTCATCTCTGTAACAATCGTTTATCTCTGGTTTTAGCTCTCTATCTTTGTCTATCTCTATTCCTCATCCCTCTTTATCTATATATGGCTGTAGTGGCTGGGCTGTCTCTCTATATCTCCTCTCTATCTCTCTATCTGCTGTGAGATATAAGTGTCATTTACATTTTTACATTTTGACACCTTAGAATTATGAGTTTCTATTTGCATTCTGAGTGGTTTTGAGATATTGAGCTTCAAAGTTTTGCATTCAGAATTGCAAAAATTATAATAACCTTTTAACGCTGTGACATGACAATCTGTTGTCTATCTTCTTGGATCTATTAGTTTAGATCAATATGATACAATAATTGTCGTAATTGAATATAACATATTATTATTTATACACACGCAAATGCACACACAGGACCTTGCATTAGTTGCAGGGGGATGTCAGACTGATGGAGCTGAAATATATGCAGAGCTCCAAGCAGTTAGAGTTCCAGTGCCTTGCTCAAGGGCACCATCCTCCAGTTTCCACATCAAGTCCCTGCAGACTGAGCTATTGCCGCCCAGATCTACAAAAAGTAAGTGCCATTTTTATTTTTCATGTCTGTGCTGTGTTTTTGGCTGCTCTCCTGACCGATCTGTTTGATTATCTTTCATGGCCACTGTGCTGACCGATCTGTTTGATTATCTGTCATGGCCGCTGTGCCGACCGATCTGTTTGATTATCTGTCATGGCCGCCATGCCGTCTGATCTGTTTGATTATCTGTCATGGCTGCCGTGCCGTCCGATCTGTTTGATTATCTGTCATGGCCGCCGTGCTGACATGTCTGTTTGGATATCTTTAATGGCCGCTGTGCCATGACTGTCCCTCCATATATCACCCTACAGTATCTTCCCCTAATCTTTCCAGCTATATTTATTTCCATCTCTGTCTCATCTCTCTTGCCTCTCACATAAGATACATAGTGTTTTTATTTACTTAAAAGCTGTCGTGTTTTTGGTTGGCTGCCGTGCAGACTTATCTCTTGGAATGATCTTGTATGGCCACCGTGCCATGACTGTCTGTTATGCTTTTATATTTTTTAGCTTGAATCAATATTGATACAATAATATATTTTTAATTATTAATCCCTCAATGGGGAAATTCACTTTTTTCACTCTTGTAATCCTTACATACACAGATACACCAAAAATACACACATTGACACACAGGACCTGTACGCATGTCAATAACTGTAGAGTGATGTCAGAGAAATGGAGCTACTGCATAGTGAGCACTTCAAGCAATTAGGGGTTCGGTTCTTTTTGGTCTTCAGCATAAGCTGTCTGTGCGTTCCAGTACCCATACTACCATGACAAGCTGCTGGATGCCTAAAGGTACAAATTTTACACATTATTTCTGACAGTGTAAAGATATAATCAGTCAAAGATGCAGTGCGTATTCTTCTGGATATCGTCCACATCCCTGACAAATACAAACATATCCGTCCTTGGATTGCTCCGTATTTTGTATGTCTGATATACTAAAGAGGATACATCAAAGATGCATTTGATATAAAGCTCATTAACATATTAAATTGCAGAATATTTCGTGCATTACAGGATATCAGAGATTCATTATACATATGAAATTACATCTGTCAGGTATCAGGTCCATTTATATCTGATATCTTAAAGAGGATACGTCAAAGATGCAGTGAATAAATGAGAAATGCGGCAAAGATCTTTAGCAGATTTGAATTCAGGATATTATATACATATTTAAGGCTATCAGAGATGCATTGAATATATGGAATCATATCGGTCGGGTATCACATATACTATATCTGATATCTGGAACAGGATATGATAAAGATGCTGGTAACGTATGAAAAGATCTGACACATAGATCTTAAACAGATTACATTGTAGGATATTTTATGTATATTTCAAGGATTCCAGATTTTTCACGGTCCAATTTTGTCTGTTTACGGAGTCAAGATAGGATCCGTCAAAGATGCAATGTGTATTCTTGTGGATATTGTCCGCATCTCTGACATAGACAGACATATCTGACCTTGGATAGCTCCTTATTTTCCGTTTTTTTGTCCAGTGTACCTCATTGTATGTCAGCCTTGTTTTTCTCATAACTTATGCTCAAAGTCCAAGTGTGCTGTACCCTCTTAAATCTATACACCTTACTGTATGTTGTTTCAGGTGTTAATGAATAAAAACCCCTCAGGGAAGAAAGGTTGTGAATTACAAAGTGCTGTCTGAGTCTTTGCTTCCCTCTGCTGGTTCACAGTGAAAATATATGCACACTGGTTTGCTGTTTATTTTACTACAACATTAAACTCCTAAAAATAAATTTGCTCTTGCTGCGGTATATTATGTATGTTATGTACTCAGTAAATAAATCCTGAATGACAAACACACATGATCACTTTTTCATGTACTGTAAGTCATTCCCATTGTGACACACCATTATCTCATTCTTATCAGTAACACTGTGGTTAATGTGCACTAATGTGGGCCTTGGATGTGTGCACGATGAATGATTTATGATTTCTGCCTTGGACTCGCATGCATTTTTTTCTTTGCAGTTTTATCTCTTTGTCCCTGCCTAATTCTCCAGAAGCTCATATGACTTTATGTCGGTTTGAATCATACGTCTGGCAGTGATTCTGCCAACAAACCACAATCAAAAGTTAGGAGAGACATTTTTGTTTCAGTGCTAGAAACTCAAACGCTATCTCTCAGCCACCGTTACCCACACTGATAAGTCATGAAGAGACGTGACATGTTTGGAATTCTTTGAAAATTGCAAGACTGAGATGTTTGTGATAGATATGAACACCCAGAAGGGGAAGAACATCAACAAAATAAAAGCACTGATGATGTTTTTTTTTTTTTAAATGAGTCATGTAAAACTTTTTCTGGGAAGAAATAATTATTTTTGTTAGCCCAGGCTGCTTTCTAAGCAGAAAATGACCCTGTTAACCATAGCCCTAGATGTAGGGGGGAGCAGGGGAAACATCCCCCCATCAATATTTGCATTTGTCCCCCTCAATAAAAACATTAAAGTAATGGAAGACTTTATTTCAACAAAATTAAGTACATAACCACCATGAATTGATGTAGAGAAGGCACAAATTGGTGGAAAACAATTCACCATTTAAGGGTTTGATGCTTCAAATTGTCTGGTGTAGGACCCCCCCAATCCCATATTTCATACAGCATGCGGGGCACAAGCAACATTTAAATCTTAAAAAAAGAAATCACACAACTTTTTTTCATCATGTAAAACTTGAGGACAGTGCACAGAGCAAGATAAGCCTGCACAACATAGTGGCCTCCTAGTGGCACAAAACAAACTTTAAATGGATAAAACCCTACAAATAATTTACACTACAGGTATTTGAACTTAAATTGGATATATCTGCCATTATATCCGAGGTGCAATTTCCTCTAGTGATGTATACAGTGCATATACTGCAGTGCAACTGTGCAGTGGTGCTTATTCATTTTTTTATTTTTTATTACTATTATTATATCATGTTCAATCCATAGAATTATCTTTAAACAAAGATAACTATACAAGAAAACTTAAAAAAGGCCAGGCAATGTCTACATATGTTGTAGATTCATTTAACAAGCAATTCAGACACTAAAGAGAAAATATTGAAGGCTTAAGAAATGTCTACTGTTTTCATTTCTTTTACTACTCTTATACTATATATACTCATCAAAAAACATCCTGGTTAGTCTTTCCACTTTTCCTACAATCACCAACTCTGTTTTGGTTGAAATAATTTCATATTTTCTTAGTTAGATGTGAAAATCTGATGGCTCGACATACTATTTTCCCCCACTGTGTCTCTGCCTGCTGAACAGCAGCTCCTGACAATGCCAAGTAAATTTGCAATTAGAGCAATGAGAGCAGCTCAGGTTATTATGGCACGGATTCAAATGTAGCAGATGTGTCAGCTTAACATTCATTCTATTATCTTTACTCCAGCGAGGTACAACAAATATAGGTTTCAACATTAGTAATGCTGTTTATGCTAAATCACTATGTAACTTAAAAGTAGTGACGTCAGATAGATTTTGCCTATTTTAGGAGGCAGGAGTGGAAATTTGTCAACCTCAATATTAGTTGTCTTATAGTTTCAGAATGACGAAAATAGTTGGAGAACAATTTGTTACAAAATAACATGTATGCTCTTACAGGATTATTTTTTTTCTCTGCCAGCTACCAAATGATGTCCAATTTTTTAGGCATTCTATTATCTCAAATAGCTTGAAAATAGCACATATATCCTAGCTGCTGTAAAGGGGGTGGGGCAGAAGACCCCCCTCAGTTTGGGTTGAGGCCCAAATGTTTTCAAGGTCCAGCTCCACCCTTGATGTAGTACCTCTATAATGACAACATGTGATTTCTTCTCACAGGTAAAGTACAAATCAGGCCTTGTTGAAAGAAGAAGCCTCAGGGCATGTTGGGCTGTCTGTGTATGTGACAGGCCTCATTGTCCTTATGGCGACAATTATAGAGCTCTTCAGTTCCTTATAGCTCCCTCTGAACTGCACTTCACCTCTGAGGACAGCAATGAGAAAATTCTTTAAGGAGAAAACAACTCCAAAGACCTCACCATAAACCTTTTAGTTCACGGCCAACTGATTTCACTTAGCCTTGAACCTCCCACACACACACATTTTTGTAATGCTTTGGTCCAGTGACATTTGTTCATAATAACAGCAGCCTGCTCTGTTCTTTAACCAGCATTTAGCTCTGCTACGCGTGCTTTTCATATTTCTTTTAGTCAAAAACTGGCTATTCCACTGGTTGTAGACAAGTATTTTTAATGAATTACTCATACTCATGGGAATATATTGATCTAGATGAACAGAGAAAACAGAGTTCCTCTTTTTGTAGTTGCATTAAAATACTACAACATTGGTTACAGCTGATCTAGAATAACATAATTGAATATTTAAGAATTAAATATTAAAATAAATATACAGGTGTGATTACTGAGATTTCTTTCATGTATTACTCCTTCAAGAAGAATGAAAGCTTCTGAAACTGTATTTTCTCAAACAATTTCTTACTGTTACCAAGAACCCACACACAGACACAACTTTCTGCCAACATTTAACAAGTTTTGGTTATTTCACTATTTCTGTGCACTATCAGAATACTTTTGGTATACCACTACCATTGAAACATAGTTGTTTTGTTTTCTAAATGCAAAGAATGGCCCAATATTTTATTTTCTGAAGTAACTGAAACTTCTCAATAGCCTACTTAATGTTAATATTTCAGTGCTATTGATGTTATACTAGGCTAGTATTTTTCTTTGAATTCCATCTCTGAACTTAGTTTTACCTTTAAATGATGCTAATTCATTCATTAAAAGTAAGCTTATTCCTTTAAAAGTAGGCTCTTGCTTACAAAAAAATGTAATTCCATTTCTTTGTTAATTACTCAACAGCAAATGTTACATCACTTCCTATTTTTGTTGCTTTGCACAGTTCCTTCAAAACCACCTTTTTAAGAAACTCTAAAACCACACGTTGCCTGTGGAAATCAAGAGGGAGACATTGTTACGAGCAGCCAATCTGACAGCTGCAGGTATTTAACGACCATTAACAGCTAGTTTAACATTAATCCTGCATGCAAAAGTCCTGTCCTCAACAAGACACCACATGGTTCATACATTCTGGAACTCTAAGCAGAACCAGCTGATTAACGGCACTTAATTAAGACGACTTTGGACTTGTAGAGTGTGAATATTTGAACTTTTTTGCAGAGGCTAGCTCTTTTCCTCGTCAAGCTAATTATGATACATCTTTGACCAGTCTGTCACTGAGCACACACAGAGGACACTGACATCAGCCCTCTATCAACTCCCCATAAGTCTGCATAACTATATAACCTTGAAATGTCAAAGTTATGTAGCTTTACTGGGAATATCAACTACACGTTATTAGGAGATGTTGTCATATTTAACACTCACTGAATTATTACAGGCCCTATGGTGTTATGGTGGACTCTTATTAAATTGCTCCTGTGGAGTTTGAATGTGCAAAGTTGCCAGTCACCCTGTGTACAGACTGTCATGTGGTGTATGTTGTCTGTGTAATATTGTTGTGCTTTGTGTTTTTATTATGGTTTTACCCTTGCTGCAAGACTAATTGTCCTCAGACACATAATAAAATTGAATTGAGTGTAACTTCCCCATCTTAGCAATTATATGCAGAACATCAACAAAATGGTTTGTGACACACTGTAATTTAGGGGAGACTGGGGGGGGGTATGGACCAACAATTGTTGGTTTTGATGTTATTACTCAGAAACCTCTTGAACTATTTGTATAGTGGCTGTCTTAATATAAAGTTCCTAGGCTACTTAGTCTGCAAAGTGTCCAGTTTTAACTTGTTATCCAGTTCCTTTTTGTGAAAATCCAAAGTAGTTGAAAAGGCTTTAACTAAAGATAAAAAAAAACAACTCAGCAGGTAAAGTCCTTCCAAAATTACATCTTGTCTTGTACCAGCTTGACCAACTTAACCAATATAATCTCAAATCACCCTTTAGGTCTATTATATATTATAACACTGCATAACACAGTTGTCAAAGACTTTTCGTTGTCTTCAAGAACAACGTCTTCATCATTCTTTGTTGTTATTCACACTAAACTGCCTTAGGACACCATAGCTGTCGCAAAATGCTTTTACCTGTATTCAAACACAGAAATTGTATAATAAATATTGTGAACATATTATATATAAATATACATAACCTTAGCATAGTCCACTACTATACACCATTCAGAATATTTAGACATTGTGTAATATCAGGTACAGTTTTTATATTCAGAACTTTTATCAGTGATGAACTTGTTGACAGTCATCAAATACTTTTAAAGCAATGTTAGAATTACAATATTTATTGAAACCATAGAAATAGAATGAAAATAGAACAGACATTTCTATTTAAGTCAGTGTAGCAGGATGATCAGAGCAGTGACATATTGATGCAGCAAGTCGCAAAGTCACCAAGGCGAGGTTTTGCAACAACTTCCAAACAAGCTGTGGAGTAGTATATTTCCAAATTAACAATCCATTGTTTTTAAAATATAACCATATTTACCAGTGTATTATATTGCTCAGTCGCATGTTTTTTGAAAAATTTTAACTGAAACTGTGGGTGCTTGAGAAAACAAGTGAGAGATGCTGCTCAGGTGACCTGTGATGACAAACAATGTGCTCATCTAACTGTAAATCAAGAATTGATTTCAACCGAATCAGAGTTGGTGATTGTTTGAACAGTGGACTAACTATATGTACTTGTAATGGGCTTTAATGACAGGGTTTGAACATGCACATCCAGTTTCCCGAAAAAGGGATGCTGGGTAAAAGAAATGAGACATACCACAAAGATAAGAATCAAACAAAAGATCTGCACACTGTACACATCAAAAATTCAAAAGTACAATATACTAAATACAACACATCGAAAGCTACTAGTATATATCACAAATGTGAGATATTTGTGATACATACTTGTAACTTTTTATGTGTTTTATTCAGTATTATTCTTGCACAATATTGTTTTTTTTTTCATGGAGGTATGTTTCTCCAATGTTGTAGTGTCAGAGAGTGCCTGTCAGCTCTGCTCTGATTGTCCCAATCTGATTGCCTCTGCCTGAGAGTCTCTCAATCAAGCAGATCACAATCACCTGAGAGTTGAATGTGCTTGTGCCTTTATATTGCTTGCTCTGTGATGATGACTTTAAAATGCAAAGAACTGAGTTTGAGGAACTTGACATGTTGAACACATACTGTGAATCTTCCTCAAACTTTTCACAGAAGAGCAAGTTTACACAGTGCCGCCTGCTAAAACTCCTTCAAACAGAAGCTACTTGGCATTCAGATTATCTCTCATTACATTATGCATTCAATGCCCACATTATGTAAGCATAACCCTCTTACACTGATTGAAAAATCGCATCATGTTTTTTTTTCCACTTTGATCTGAGGATTAGTTATTGGTCAGCATGAAGGCTCGAGCAGATACAAAACTTATTAGGATCCTCGTTATGCAACATCGCTGAATGAGCAGATCTGTGGTGGGAGCTCACAGGATGCTGCTTTCAAGTTTCTAGGGGAGCTTATAGAAACTCAGCAGTGTCTTTTCTTTTTTTTTAAAGGATTCACAGTGTCAGGAGGAATGAATACAAATGAAACCTCTCTGCTGCAATGTTGTCAACATTTTTGTTTTGAGACTATTTGTGGGAATCCATTTCTGCAAACTAGAGTGAGAAACATGTGGTCGGTTTTGAAAATGATGGATCTGTTTTTCCACAAAGCTCTCAGTTTGCAGCCTAATAGAAGATTAATTTGAGTACATTTCTGCTTTTTTGCCTTGTCAGATGAGCTGCACTCCCTGAGATTAGATCTATTTGCACCAGCATCCCATATCTCCTGTGTTAATACTGCATATTAAGTATGATTCATGGCTCTCAGTGGAAATCCTTCACATTTATCCTCAGACACTTTATGCAAACCTGCTCATATCTCAGACGGCGGCGTGCATGTTTGTGTATAAATGAGCATGTGTGAGTATGCAATATGTGTTTAGACGTGGGGGGTGTGGATTGTGGTGTTAACGTCCCTCATTGGCTGAAATATTTTCTCTGGCAACTAGAAAACGTGATCCTGCCTGCAGAGGCACTGCAGTGTGTGCTGCAGCGAGAGAGAGCAGCGAGAGAGTGTGCGCGTGTGTGTGTGTGTGTGAGAGAGAGAGAGAGAGAGAGAGAGAGAGAAGGGGGTGGGCAGGCAAAACAAGCCACATGCATAAGGAGGGAGCCAGAGGCACAGAGACAGAGAGGGAGAGTGTGTGCATCATGTATGTGTGAAAACACTGCGCATGTGTGACGCTGAGGTGCACTGACTGGAGCAGACGGAGAAGGAGAAAGAGGAGTAATGAACGGCAGCTGAGACAGGAGGAGCAGCAGAGAAGAGGGAAAGAAGGAGAGGTTTACTTGAAGACCAGAGGAAAGACAGGAAGAGGAGAGGAGGACATACATGCAGAAACTCACTTTCACTGTACAGAATAAGCTGAATAAACTGAGAGATTTAGGAAGAGGGATGGAAAAAAGGAGACCAGAGGGAGACGCTCAGCCACAGCTTGGAGGAGAGGGAGCAAGGGTGGGAGAGTGAAGGACAAAAGGTACCAGAGAGGAGAGGAGAAGCAGGAACGAGGGATGCAGAGCTCGACGAAGGCAGCCCGAGACATGACGCATCCACCTTGCAACAGCTTCCTCCATCTTACACCTCCTCCCTCCGCCACAGCTCGCTCTTCATCCTGCTAGAATCAAACGCACAGGAGAGCATCCTCATCCCTGAACAAAGAGACTGAACGGTTTATCTTCACAGAGCAGCATCAGCAACGTCAACAAATGGAAACCAGAAAAGACTGAAAGAAGACAAGTGCGTAGACAGACAGGTGAGGATGAGAGAGTCATACATACTGAGGTTTTTCTCTGTGTTTATTTTCATATTTTGCATCTGTATGTTCCAGATCTGTGAGGTGTGGCTGCTTGATGTTGGGTTTCATACTATTGCTCTTATCTTTGTAGCACTCTTTGTGCGAGACAAAGGTGGTCTTTGCCTTTTGTTAGCTGGGATTTACATGGTTGTTGCATCATGGTCATCCATTTTGCACACATGGATGCATGAATGGAGATACACACCTGCACGCCTGCTTATCTGCACTGAACACAAACCATGAATAGACCCTGGTGATGTGTGGGTGTAGATCTTTAGGGTGTCTCCAGCGGTTATGACATTTGACAGACCTCTGCACAGACAGACAGTGGGGGGGCTGGAGGAAAGGGAGGGAGGGGGATGTGATCAGGACAGGGCAGGAACGGCCTGTTCTGTAGCCGTCAGCAGCATTAAGGCATCTCCATATTGGCCATACATCGGCGCTGCAGTGAGACGGTACACCATGCTGCGATTGCATAACTGCTGCTCCCCAAATGCACCCCTCCCACATGCTAAAGCTGACCCATCTCACAAATGTATTTGGCCACCTCGCCTTTACCTCGCAGTCCCTTCCTGAGCTCACACAACACCAACAATGCCATTCACCTTAAACCCGGTGGTGAGGTAGCCTCCTTAAAAAGAAAAAAAATCAATTAATCAATCAAGCCGCTGTTGAAGAGCTGGGCATTTTGCTGAACCCTTTCTGTCATAAATCTTCCATGAGGTCTCTGTCAGGCAGAGCGATGATGGTTATTGCTTTTTAGTTTTTGCTGTGTGCAGCTCTGCCATGTTGCCGTGGGAGATACAGAACAAAGAGCACTTGGCTGTAATGAATTGCGAGGCAAAATGGCCGATGTCTTCCATGAATGACGGCGGGCTGAATTATTAAAAACAACACCTCCCTACATACTCACTTAGCACTTTGTGCCCATGCAGAAAAACACAAACACCACACTGCCAGCATACAGTAGCATATAGGATAATGGCATGCCATTACAGCTTAATGGACTGACTGTAAATGTAATAATTAGACCCAAACGTCATAGATCTGATCTAAATGTGTTTAAATGTTTGCATTCAAATTAGGTTATGTTAATCTACCCTATGTTGTATGTGCAAGAAGTACATTTGTTAATGAAGACAGCCCACTGAGAGCATCTATTTATAAAAAAAAAAATATATATATATATATATTTGGCTGTAACAGACAAAAAGAAAACACTAGCAAAACAAGCAAAATTAAGAGTTGCATCTGTCATCTGCCAGTGTCACACATAACATACTTATCAAATTGTAAAATCTGGTACACAAGCAAATCCTCCTCTATTCAAATCATTCACAATATTTCACTGAATCCCCTGAATTGCAGCCAGCAAACATACAGTAAATCTGGGGATTTGTCCTCGGATCACACTAAGGTCACAACGTATTATGTAATCAAAAATAGAAACATAATATCCCACGCAGCAGGTCCGAGGAGAGATATGCTGCGATGTTTTTTTCGCCAGCCGAGGCACGAATGTGGATATGCATCTCAACATAGCTGGCATACCCGACATACTGCTGGTGTGTGTGATGTAGGGGCACAAAGACCCTGGCCGTCTGTCCAGGCACACAGACAGCTCGTATGGCTGGATGGACGGAGAGACAGATTTTCATTGAGAGAAAAGAGGGTGAGACATGCGGATGGGCAGGGTCTCCATGACTCATGCAGAACATGGTGCCCTTCCCGTGCTCTCCAATGTGCACAGGTGGAATCTATCAGTGTGATCATGAGGACGTGAGTGTGTGTGTGGATAGGAATGTTCTTGGCGTGTGGAGCTCTTCAGGTGTGTTTTTATGTCAGTTTAATCTACACTGATAGTCACATTTAAAAATATTCCTGTTAGAGGCTCATATCTGTTGGTTATCCGTTTGTTTGCGTCCACTGGAATGTAAAGGGTGGTGCCGAGTACGTGATGGGGAGTTGTCTGAGGGTGAGAATGTTCTAGGATATGTGTGTGTGAAAGAGAGACATTATACTGCAGCTCTGTGCGTGTTAACGCTTTAAAGCCTGAGCAAATTTATTTGATTTCTGTTGAAAACATTGAGAGAGGGCATCGAGCATTTACACAACACATGGCCCAAAAATTGGCAAAAAAATAGAGTTAAAAGGAAATCCCCTGAAAATAAGGCAAAAAGGGGTATAAAAAAAATCCCAGATAAACAATCATGAAATTGAACTACAAAAATTGCTGAAAAATAAGTATGCGATATATTTTATTATTTTTTTCTGTGACAGAAATTTAACTATAAAATGATTGTAATTATATAGTTCACTGAAAATGTTCTCATTTTTTCTTTTTTTTTTTTTTAACTAAAACAAGTCATTTTCTTTTCACCTTTTTCTAATTTCTTGTGCATTGTGAGACATTTCATGACCCCCCCCAATGTTTTCAAAAGAAATCAAACCAATGCTGAGGGTTCATAGGGTCAAAAAGCTTGTGTAAGGCATCTGCATACAACACCAAAAAACTGGTGTCGATCCATGTTTCAAAGGGTTAATGCTACGAGGAATTTGCTGCTGAGGCGAACTCCTCTGACATCCTGTTGGTCAGCTCTCCTCTTCCTCCTCGTGCCTGTGATGACGAGGTCAAATGCCTGCCATGATTTCATTAGTGTAATAATACCTCTGCAGGGAGAGGATCCAGAGCTATGCATAAACACACACACACACACACACACACACACACACACACACACACACACTCACACTCAGTGTGAGGACTGTGGGAGAGCCGCAGCACTGTGTTAATATGGTGGCTGGGTCGGAGATGAGCTCCTTACATAACAGGACAGGGCTCCGTCGATTAGGAGGAGGCTGCGCCAAAGCCGGCCCATCAGCAGGCAGCCTGCATCACTTATCAGCCCTTTTCATAGCACTGTCACCAAATTAGAGGGTAATTTTAGCTGCTTCATCTCCCCCAGGCTTGAAGGCTCCTTGTGCAGCCTGGTTGCTTTATCAACTCGACCCCTGCACACTAACAGACAGACATACTCTCACAAGCTGTTCATATCCACAAACCCTGACTAGACATATAATATCTGTGAGGATTTTAGAGGCAAATACCAATATTGTTTTGTGAGAGTTTAAAAGATCGGATGATGATGATTTAACGTGCTGTTTTCTTTTTAAATAAACAGCATTTAAATATAAAAAAATAAACTAACATTTTTTAGATCCCAGAAATTTCTTTGTACTCTGCAGTTAATTCATTTAAGTCATTAAGTCATTATCCCTCTGGCTATTATTATTCCCCTTGCTCATGGAAAGGGGTCTGTAGGATGGGATGAAGTTGGATTGAGATAAAGTGGGTAGGAGTTGATAAAGAAAAGGAAATATATATACATACATACTTTTCCCCACATGTACTATATATCACCGTCCACCTTTCCCAATAAAACATTTTGGGAAATGAAGAACACTGAGAATCTGATCATTAACTCAATGCCAACTTTGATAGTTTTAAATAAAATGTGTCATAGGTATATTTCACCTTTTGGCCATAATTTCTACAATATGGTCATATTTTGTGTACTTTTTTCATAATGTCCAAATCAATAGTTACAAGGAATTAAAACATACATACTAACAAAATTATTTGCTAAATGTATCTGTGTATATTTTGTCTCATATAATACAAAACAGTGGAACACAGCTCCTTAAATTGAATACCAACAATAATTTTTATGTGATTTTGCATATATCTGCCATGTTTTTATTCATATGAATATCAAGCAGATATCATAATAGTTGGATATAGGAAAAAGTTTGTCTTTTTCTGATCTGACAGGCTTAGTTACCGTTACATAACATTCCTTTTTTCAGATTTTTAAATCATTTTTCATCTAGCTGTTAACGCTTGCACCTGTGAGCCTTGCATTTACACATTCATGATGATTGTTTCTCAGCAGTGTCTTGCATTAATATCTTCTGAAAGCACCAAGCATCACGCTCTAAATATATCATGGTCTTTATCAAGTGTGTGAATGCATACTCAGTGTGCAGGAGAATGAGAAGAGGCTATTTTGGTAGAAGTGTTGCAGCACTGCAGAGCTGGAGGAACACATTTTGTGAGATTGTGTGTGATTCTGGCTAACAGCTTTGTGTGTTTGAGTGTGGGGTGAACAAATATGTCAACAGACTCATTGAGAAAGGATACAGGGGAAAAAACAAATGTCTGCCTGCTTGCCCAACATGGCTCGCTGCATCACGTGGAAGTAATGGGCTAAAGCACTTCCGCCTGTTAGGTTCATGTCTCTCATTCACTGTGAATCTCCAGCAGGGGGTTGCGGGCAGGAAACCACTAAGAAATGAACAGATAAACAAACCATAAATAGAAGCCAGGACCAGTGCTGTGCTCTCTCCTTTCTTTCTTTCTCTCTCTCTCCTCTTCGCCATGTAGGTCACCTCCTCTGCAGTTTTTTTTCTCTCTAATAAATCATCACTGTTGGCAGCCGTGAAGAGAATGAACGATGCGTCATCTTCCCTCCTCTGCTGGTTGGCAGCTATTGTTTTGGTCAAGCTTATAAGCCTCATCCATACACTTGTTCTTCTTTTCATAAACCCACACACAGTATGACACAAACCCAGCACGCAGAGTGTAACCTGTTCCCACGCGTGTTAGAGTCTGACTGACGCAACTCACCAAGATATGACAGGAAGCAAGAAGCATAACAAGAGCAGGACCGCAACGTGTGTCACAATCACCTGCTCTGACCAGACAGAGTGGCAGCCTCTGGCTTTTCATTACTTGTCAGTTGCATTTGGTCTTTTCGTGCAGTTTGCGACACCCTACTGACATTAACACGGCTTTTAAAGGTTCAAATGTTTTAACTATTTTGTGTTAAAACAAGGGGTGCAGAGGCACACCCATATTCATGGCTCATGAGGAGTACATTTTCATGTATGACATGTGTGTGTGTGTGCGTGCACCAGAAGCAATGATATCACAAATAATCTTGCTAATACATGAAAAATTAATTATTTTGAGAGAATCTGCTGATAATGATAAAAGCTTAAATGTATAAAGAAATACAAAGCGTATATTGTACATACATTCAGTAGCCTTTTTATTAGTTACACCTGTACAATCTAACAGTCCAGCCATAACATCTGGTCTTTACAATGCTCATTATGTTCAGTTGTTGACGTCACAAGAAATGCATGAATTCAGTCATATGGTTATCACTACATTTTATCTAAATGTTTTTCCTACATATTCCTATTTACATACACGCGGGGGGCAGAATATTAGGAACACTTCAAATAATAGAGCACCATCATTAAATATGACCTCAATAATAAAACATATATTGGATTATTATATCTAGCATCAACAAAAACAGAAAATTATGAGCATCATGAAAGTAAATTTTATGGCAGAACAGTTGAACTGGACTGCATGCAAATGTATCTAACAATAGAGCATTTACCTAATGAATGTATTGAAACCATTTAAAGAGCTGATTAATAAATAATTTACCAAACAAAAATTGCTGAAATTTTGTAGCATATTTTGTTATCTTACTGTTTTGACGAAAGCAGTCATTGTAGAGCCCTTAGTTCTTAGAAATTACATTTATATACAGCAAATACATTTTGAGTGAAACATAATCCCAAGCAAATTACAACTACAGCTCCAGTCAACATGTCGAAGTATCCTTGGGCAAGATAATGAACCCTAAATTGCTTCTGATGGCCGTTCCATGGCTTTGTGAATGTGTATGATGGTTAGAAACTGAGTAACAGGTGGTACCATGTACAGTGTGTAAATATATGTGTGAATGGGTGTGAAAGCGTTTTGAGTGTTCAAGCGACTAGAAAAACGCTACAGGTCGTGCAGGTCCCTTTACCATAATGAGGAAATGTTGCCAATAAACATATCTGCAAGTCGCAAAAATATGGATACTGAACATCAGCAAAATGTTCACTGACAACATATTCAGTTATTTTCCGCCAAAATAAGCAATCTTACAATTAAGTATCTACTTGTAGTGACTACAGCATTATTTTTTAATTCTCTTTTTTATTAAGAATCTCTCCATAACCTTAACCAAAGTGTTGGTTTTTTATTCAAATCTAACCGAAATCACAATCTTTTCCTAACCTTAACCAGAGTGCTTTCATACTTTGTACGCCTGCCTTCCAACCACCTCCTTCCTAATGCTAGGCGGTACACGAATGCAGTGTTTGGTTAACTGAAATAAACATTGTGTCTAAGCATAATCCAGGCAGCGATCACGTTGCTACAACAAATAAAAAAGCAGTTTATTAACATACAAGTGTCATTTCTAGGAGACAGAGTTGCATTGGAGGACATTGTCTCTAGGATGTAGCCTTTGACTGTATTTGCTACTTACTAAGAATGGTTCTATGTTAGTGAAAATGATCATTAGTTGCTGTCCTAAAAAGCACATCATTTAAGTGCTTTGAATTACACTCACAGCAGGCATAAGATGCACAAACAGCATTTTTTATTAGGTTTAATTAAGCACACCACATATCAACATAATCTTTGCACGCTGATTATTTTGAGTCAAAAGAAAGGCGTGCTCTCTGTGCTGTGGCCCAACGCATGTGGCAACATGATAATGATCTCACTCTTTCAAGAAATGCACCTGGGCCAAGGCCTAGATACAAAAGTGACAGCCTCTGTCATCAGATAAACACAAAGACACTGATCTTCATTCAGCTACAGTAGATTCTTTCAAAGTCAGTCATAAACAGGAAGGTCAGAAGAGTGTGTCAGAGTCAAACCAGTATCGCACAGACAATATTCTCTCCATGCAACATGAAAATGGCAGTTAAGTGCATACAGATTTTTAAAAAGTAATGTATTATTTTATATATTTGTGAGAAGCTAACCCTCTCCTATCCACTTGTTTTTTTTTGCTTTCAATCTTAACCCTTTGAAACCTGGATCAACATCACTTTTCTTTCTTTCTGCATTCAGACACTTCTCACAAGTATTTAAACCTCTGAACCCTGAGCAAATTGGTTTGGTTTATTTCCAAAACACAGGGGAAAAAGGCATAAGCAACTTTGCAAGAAATAGCATGCAAATTGAAGAAGAAGAAAACAAAAAGGATTAGGAAATTATTTTTAAAAAACTATTTTTAAAAAACTTTTTAACTTTTTTTTTTTAAAAATTCCAGAGAACTATATTTTTAATAATCATGATTGTGTATTTAGAATTATTTTGCAGAATGATTATATTTTTTGTAAGCTATTTTTAAATTTATTTTAATTTTTCCTTTTTGTTTTCTTTTTGGTTTTCTTTGTTTCTTTGCATTTTTTCCCCCTTATTTTTAGTAATTTTCTTGTACGTTTTACTCATTTCTGCCTACTGTTGGGGTCATTACTTCTTAAGTTACTCGGCTTTCTCCATAGTTTTGGAAGAAATTAAGCCAATTTGCTTATGTTTCATATGCCATTAAAAAACAATCACTAAATCTTATTCAAGTGCTTGATGATAATATGTATTTACTGTTTTCACAGGTAGATGGTCCAAAGCAATTCTGAGGGCTCATTATGCATCTGAGTCTGTGAAAAGAGGGGAGAAAAGCACAGAGGGATCCTTCAGACTGTTATCACTTCTTCTGCTCATTTGGGAGGACTATCTGAAAGTTAAAAAAAAAACCTTCACTCCCACCTCTGAGGAATTCAGGAGCCTTGGAGCTTGAAGGAGTCACTGCAACAGCTTTCTGAAGCATTTAGGAAACCTCCCAGAAAAAGACCTCCTCCCTGTTTCTTATCAACAATCCGCCCAGAAGGGTCACACAGGGTCGCCTGGCCAAACTGGACCAAGAGCAGAGAGAAAGACTGCAGGTTGTTCTTTCTTTTTCATACACACAAAAAAAAAAAACGTGTAACACAACCGCAGTCAAAAACAGGAAGTTGAGCAGGCGTTAAAGCGAGAACCACTGGTAGAGGCTAGTTTAAAAAGGCAAGAGTTTCCTTGGCAGGCCACAGGATATGTTTTAAGACAATACCTCTTGGACTTGTCTGAACTGCCTGAACTCAACCCCCCTCTACGCTGTGAATGCAGAAATCCACCAACTTGTACTGTATGTATAAATGTGAGCGTCTGTGTGCATATGAGATTATTTATTAGAGTCATTACTGAGTGAGAACATATCTTTGTGCTAAGCCGTCTTTGTGTGTGAATTTACTGTAAACAGCCATCAGAGACAGCACAGGATCATCAGCATAAGTGAGTATAAAACAACAGAAAACTACCTTTAAGTAGTCAACACTGGTCACATACTGTAAGCTGGACTGTTAAATCATCTGTACATATCAGCGGTGACAGAATAAGGAGCTGCAGATTGCAGTGGCTGAGCTCCTCTATCTGTCTTCTCCTCATAAAGACTCAGGCTGACAGCAGCTCCCACCAGGCGGAGGATCACTGAGGGAAACATGGAGGCAACCATCCGTCCCCATGTCCCCTCGAATGGCTGACTTCAGAGAAAGAGCCTAATTTTTTTTCCCCTTGCCCAGAACCAGGCAGGGGTGTCCAGCGCTGATTAGAGCCACAGACCCTCTCTCTACCACCTCCAAAAACGTGCGAATGTCCTGCCTCAGGCGTCAGCCCGTCACCATCCCTATGGATACCGTCAAGATCATCCAGTCGGAGAAGTTCCCCAGAGAGTGCCCTGTGCCTGTCACCCAGCCGCGCTATGCCCCACCCCCCAGAGTGGCGTGGGACGGCGGAGGCGAAGGCGAAATCATCGTCAACCAGGCCTGCAGCGACCTGACCCTTGACATCACAGGGTCTCCCCGGCCTATGGTGTCCCCCTCGGCCCCCGTGATGCGCAGGGAGCAGACCTTCCTGGCGCAGCGTAAAACCAGTGCCAATGAAATCTGCTACCACCAGTTCCACTACAAAATGGAGGACGTCATAGTCAACCAGTACGTGCTGCGCTCTTCCTCCACCTCCTCCTCCACGTCCTCCTCCTCCTCCTCGGGACCCGTCATGCCCTGTGAGCCCCTGGACTGCCCCACCTGCGGCCACACCTACAACTTTGCCGGCAAGCGTCCGCGCATCCTCTCCTGCCTGCACTCGGTGTGCGAGGAGTGCCTGCAGATCCTCTACGAGTCCTGTCCCAAGTACAAGTTCATCTCCTGCCCCACGTGCAGGCGTGAGACAGTGCTGTTCACTGACTATGGCCTGGCTGCTCTGGCCATCAACACCAGCATCCTGAGCCGCTTGCCCTCTGACCCCAACGGGCCCGTGCAGTGGGGCGGGGACGCCGACCGCAGCTGCTACCAGACTGTGCGCCAATACTGCCAGTCAGCCTGCACCTGCCAGATCGCCAACCCCTTGTCCTCCTGTGGCATCATGTAGACAAGGGGGGACACTGCAGGCATGACTCGACGCTGCCCCCCCCACCACCACTCTTTACGTCTATAAGCTATCCCCTCTCTGCCAACCCCCTCTCTCACACACAGTAAATAAATCCCTCCACAGATGTTATCTCTATATATTTAATAGCACAGATGGATGCTATGTGGGACTTATGGATGCCGGTGGTTCAATAAATAGTAAATAAATGTATTTTATGTATGGACTGGAATCCTATTCACCCTCTCTCGTTTGGTTGGACGTGTTTGTCATTGACATCTCTTTACATGGGAATGCCAGGGGAGGTCTATCCCCCCAACCTAGGTGAATAAAGATTAAATAAATGATAACTCTGTGTGGCCTGCACTTGTTATCTGTAGGGTTTATTTCATTAATGGAGTTGGGGGGGTATATGGTTTGCAGGGTGGGGGGATTTGAGCATCAAAGTTCCTACATTCTGGTAATATTTATGCACCAATTTGTGCCTTTTCTACATGAATTTATGGTGTCAATGTTTTTAATTTTGTCAAAATAAAGGTGTCTGCTATTTTCATGTTTTTATTAGGGGAGGCAAATGCACATGGTTTAAGTATATAGGGGAAAGTGTCCCCTGCATGTAGATTTTAAGGGGATATTTATTGGATCAATTCGAGGTTGAGGTATTTTTCCTAATTGTCTTTTTTTCACTTAATTTACACCCTATTTTTTGCACTTAGAATGAAAATTCAGAAATGGCTTTGATGCTTCAGAAAGCTTTTCAGGCTATATAGTAATATTTAAGGTATTTTTTTTACCCCTCACATTTTAAGGGGATATTTAATGGATAAATTGGAGATATAGGTATTTCCTAATGGGTTTTCTTTTACATAATTTAATGATTTTTTTGCAGTTAAGATGAAAATTAATAAATTTTCTTTAAGAAAATTAAGCTTTTGGTATCTGGTAATATTTAAGATATTTTACCCTGAACAAAACCCATTTTTTCAAGTAGAAAACCAAATTTTTTTTTTTTTTCAATTTAATTTAATTTTTATTTTGATACATTTTCTGAGGTTCTGAAAATATTTTGGGCATTTTGAAAATTGAATAATTAATATGATTAATTGTTGCTGCCCCAATGGAGACTTAAAGATGTTTATTTTCATATTTAACAGAAGAGTCAACAATTGCAGAATGTTATAAGAAAGCCTTTTGTGGTGCCGCCATGTCAGATTATTATTTTATAGCATATATATACATACAGCATTTAAGTATTTGATGAATATGAAGCATATTTGTCTTTGCCGCAGAAAAACAACAAGACAAAGTGAATAAGAATCTCTGAGATTTATATTTACATCACTTTACATTTACAGTGTAATAAACTGTACAGTGCATACCCGTATTCACCAATTTTGAGCTTTTTACAGATACAAGTTTGATGTTTGAAAAATAAAGCTTTGTAGTGCTATGACGTAACATGACAGAGAAATTACATTCTCCATCACAGTTTTACAAAATAATTTTATCAGTATAAAACGGCAAGTATACAGCTAATAATAAATAAACATGGCAGGTTGCTACATCACATGGGCTGAACAGTCAGGGCTGTCAGTTTGAAAGCAGCAGTGACAGTGCTCAGACCTTTAAAGGAAAGCTTCCTCCTCTTCAGAACTGAAACAGAAAATGTCCAAACATCCTGACAGACACACCGTGGTCCATTTACACAGGCTGAGTTTTCCTCCTCCACTTGAACAGCTGGCTCAGCCGCCGTCGGGCCGAGTTTCTCACAGATGACTGCATCTGTTGGCTGTACAGATAAAAAATTCATCAAACACAGCTGAAGCAAGCTATTGTAGAAAGCTGGAAGCAACATTTAAGTTGGGTTTTCATGGGAAAAAATGGGACAAAATGTTCAGGAGGAACAGAAGCACAGGCTGGAAATGAACTCCCACCAAAAGCCTCTGCATCTACTGTGCATTAGCTCTGGACCACTGCGTCAGTGTGGCCAGCTGCCATGTTGGAGCACACAGTTCCTCACAGCATCATGCATCATATGAGATTAATAATACTGCCCCCTTAGAGCTCACAGCTATGCATGCAATATCTCACCTCTTTAAATCTCTCACTGCAGACTCCTCTTTTGTAAAAGACCCAAATTTTAACCTCCAGTTCCTGTTAAATTTATTTGTCTGCACTTTTCCAGACTCCTGAAAAGATACGATAAATTTCACTTTAACAGAATACAAATCAGTTTATATTCTTTAGCTGTGTTTTTTCTTAAATTAATTTTAGTACAAATTATGTGTTGTATTTGAGCGTATTCTACCTGTTTTTCGTGGTCTTCCTCTTGCTCCTCCAGCAGGTCAGTTGTACTCAAATGCTGCCCTCTGCAGTCTGTGTTCATTTTTCCTGCACCAGAAATACACACTTAAATACATCTACAGTACACAGAAGACTTTCCTAAGACTGGCAAAATGTTTCCATACCAGAATATAGGGAATATGCAAAACCTCAAAATGTTAAAATGGAAAGAAACAAGTGGACCATGACTCACTTAAATGTAGTTTTGAAAGATTTGTGTCTGAAGCCGATCTCTGCCGAAAATGGCCATAAACTTTCCTTTGCTGGGAATTGGAACTGGGCTCTGCACTTCCAGGATTCTGACAGGAAGTGAGGCCCTCCTCTGCAGCTTTAGAGTCACTGTGACAGGTGTCAGGAACCTAAACGAGAGACAAGTGATGTAGAAAACAATGTTAATCACGGTTTGAACCCTCAGGCTGCAAGAAGACATCTTGTCATCGCCAGCTTGACACGCTTGTGTCATGTTTATAAACCCAGGACGGTGTGGAAAATGTGACATCTTAATTGCTTTGCAAAGATCTGATACATGAATGTATTCACCTGGCTCACCTCCACGTCTTGATGCTCCCGCAGGGCATCCGTCTCCATCTGTAACGCTCGGCTGTGCATCTGTTGTCTGGCAACTTCTTCTAACATTTGGCACACTTGCTCCAAGTAGCAGAGCCCGGGACTCAGTCCTGGCCTCCCCTCCTCACCAAAGTCCTGCACAGATCATTAAGGAAGAAAAGTTTAATACAGTAACAATGTTTAACAAAGTTTAGTTTAGTTTCTTCACTGCTGCTGCTCTTCAAATTCTCGGAAAGTGAAGCTAGTGAAGTTAGTAAAGCTAATAGTAATAATTTACATTTTTACTTTTTCAAAAATTATTATATGTCAACAACTAACAAGACAAGACCCAAAAATATCCTGATAATTATCTCAAGTCCAACTCAGTTTTTACACAATATGCACTTGGGGATACTTGCTCGCGCTCTCTTTCTCTCTTTCTCTCTTTCAACTAAAGGGTCTTTAGCCTAAAAAATTTTAAAGATCCGCGGTCTACAAAATAAAAAAAATATCCACTACTGCCAAATTGTCGATAAATGTAATGTTTAGTCAGACCAACAGCTCAGACCTCAAATAAATTAAGTTTATATAATTTATGTTGATCTACAAACTACATTCAGCACTAACTGGAGCCGAAAAAAACAGAACAGGGTTAAAGATAAGTAATATATCAATATAACATCAAAATTATATTCACAATAGATATTATATGAAACTTAAATATTAAAATGATCAGGATGTGAACTTCATAATTAAGTTGTTCTTTCCCACAAACCTCGACATGGACTTTGAAAACAGCATTGAAGTGCTCGGCCTGTTGATCAGAGTATTCAGATTTGACTGGCTGCTTTTCATTTTCTGTTCATGCATCTTTGCATATATCACGTGAACTTTGAAACAGCATTATAACATATTTATATTATAACATTATAATTACATTTAATTATAAAAGTATATAATTGGGTAATTATGTGTAGTTGGAATCATATAGTGTTTCGATCAACAAAGCCTTTTATATTCAACCTTTATACAAGGAAACAAACAGAGTGCACACACACCCAAAGACTATAAAAACAGACCTAATTAGACACAAACGGTACGATTAATCCTGTTGATTCAACACCTCTGCATGCTGTCAGCGTGACCTGACTTTCACACAGAGCACACTAGCTCATTAAAGAGCAGTTAATCCAAACTTTTTTTTCACATTGTCGGTCAAAATCAAACTATTTTTGTTTTCATTATCTGGCAAACATCACATCTGCCACGTGCAATAAAAACCCCACAGACTGCCCCGCTTCCCCCGCACATCTCCATCCATTCCTCTCGTGCCTGTGGGCGTAGAGTCACCTGGGCAGACTGGTTTACGATCCCTCACACCGCAGACAAGAGCAATGAAAGAGATCCTGTATGAGTAATGACATGCCTGTCCTACTTTGAATTTGAAAGCTACTTGGTGAGATGTGTGTTGCAACCCTCTTAGTAAGGTTAAAGTAGAGGCCTTGCTACATTTGTGGAGCTTTTCTTTCAGGCTTGCCTTTTAGATTTACAAGCTTGTGGTGTGCAAGACCGTACATGTTACTGTGAAACTTATGTCATCCTGAAACTAGGCCTAAAAAAAAACAGAAACAGAAATCACACACAGTATGAAAGTGTTTTTATCTCTTCTGTTTTTTGTCGTACTTTTTTAAATTTGAGTTCGGTTCACAGAATCTCACCTCTGATCTTGTCTGCGTGTCACACCTCATCGACACCGGCCGTCTGCACATGTCTGACATCTGCCTCATGAGCGCTGATGGGTTTTCCGTCCCCCTTAGGCTAAAACTCTCTGACCTTTGACCCCTCACTAACTCCGATGTGTGCCGTTTGGGTAGGAAAGATGCTCGAGGTCGACGCCTGAGCACCTCATCCACTGTAAGAGGCTCCGGGTTTTTCTTTAGACGTAGAGAGTCCGTCTTCTGTAGTGCTTGCTCCACTTTTAAGTGCAAGTCTGGGGAGCTCTGCTGAGCTCTGCTGGGATGGAGCTGCGGGGAGGAAGAGGATGAAGAGGGAAGCACAGGAGATGAGAGGACGGGAGACTGTGATGTTGAAGCTGGAGTTAGTCCTCTTTCTGGTGTGAATGCCTCAATTTCTGCGTTATCTGTTGAGATAGAGCAGGGTGTAGGTGGCAAAGACGTGACAGAGCTTGCTGTCTCCACTCCAGAGTCCACTGATTCTGAGCGCAGGTTTGTCCCCACATCAGAGAAGGGTGTAGGAGGGTCCTCCCCATTATTTTCAAGCCATTCTGTGTCCAAACACTGGCCTCCGTCAACCACCCAAACCTCCATGAGGTTCCCAAAGCTCCTGTATAGATTCATCTCCCCTCCGTCCCTGTAAACCGCAGCAGGAGAACCAACAAGACACCAGCCCGGTCGTGAGCTGAGGTGAACTGGTGAGGTAGGATTCAAAACATCCCCTCTGATCCGCCTCTGTTCCTTCACCACGCCTCTGCCCATCATCTGGCCTGTCAGAGCGCGGAGCTGCATGTTCATACCTGCTCCTTCCTGTCACCAAATCCTGGGAAAAAGAGTGACTCATCTGTTACTTGAAATGAAAGATTTGACCGCACACCTGTAAGAAATCCAAGACACAACAAAAACAAGCCATGACATGGACACGGAGATTCAACCTGTGTGTTTACAGGCAGGACTTAGTATTAAATAACATAAACTTCAGCTGATTTCAAGAAATACTCATAAAATCAAGTCTCAGAACTGCTTTCAAAAAGTTTTCCACAAGTTGAGATGGAAAGTCACTTCTACACCCCTCAACATACCTGAGTCACTCAGTGTCGATGCGTAATGTAATATGTTAAAATTCCTCAGTGGATGTACAGCATTATGGTATGTGTGTCAACAGTCAACGCTGTTTCGTCATTTCAACAAACCAAGATTTATCTGAGAGTGCAGGAATGTGTGGAGTGGACACTCCTGTCTGCAGATATGATCTACATTCCCCAGGTGAGCACAGCGGCAACATCTGATCAAACGCACCGGATCACTCACGGTCCTGGACACAAAACAAAAGAGTTATTTTGAGCCGCTGCTCACAGTCACGTCTATTGTTGTCCTGATAAAAGTGATTGAAGTTGTCTTTCAACTTATTTTCTTATGTTCACAATTTAATTTAGGGCTATTTTTCCATAATACAGCCATGTTCATTTAAACACAGACTCCTAGCCATGACAATGAATTTCTCACAGTTTGATACATAAACTAAATATTCTTCTACCCGTAAAACATACGTAAAGAGACTGTTTACTTCCACATCAGAGCTGCATATTTATCCCCATACCTGTGGTACTATCTGTCAGTCTTGACTGTTTTGGTGTGAGTTGCCGAGTGCTGGAGATATCGGCGGTCTGCCTTCTCTCTAATATAACAGAACTAGATGGCACTTGGCTTGTGGTGCTCAAAGCGCCAAAAAAAAATGCATTTCCAGAAATCATGACCTGGTTACTCAAGATTATCCATTATCACGCTCTGAGAACAACAAGCCATTTAGTTGCATTACATTAGAGAGAAGGCATATATCTCTTCAGCCAGTATTTCCAACTCACACAAAAGCAATCTAGATTCATAAATGGCAGTAAAACTAAAAGGGAAAATATGTTTTTGATTGTATTTAACTTAAACAGAGCAAAACAATCTTCATGCTACTAAATAAAAAAACTAAATAATCATCCCTTATGATTATGGTGTGTATAGTGGTGTTTTATGCAGATGGGTTAAGATTTCAGGTCACTGGGGTCATCCCCTGTAGTTTTTTTAATTCTTCAGTAAAAAATGATACATGAATAACACATGGTTGATGTTTCATGGGCCTTTTAGACATGTCTGATAGAAAAAATTTCCACGCGCTGAGATCCATGCAGTGTTTCACTTACTTACTCTGAGCTTTTATCAGAACATACATGACTCAGCAATGGAGAGGAGGGTAAAAGGAGCCAATTCCAGTCTAATCATTATCATTATGCAACACATCTGCACAGCCCAGGTGGAATGAGCTCCACCTCTTGGGAATTAAAGTTTTATAAGTACTGAAGAAAGTACTTTGGATAGGCCTACAAATGAAAGTCATACTGGTTACTAAAATATATTTACTTAAAAAGATTTCATTCGTGTATTCTCTGGAAAGTGTGGTGGACCAAAAGCTCAGAGTGAAGTAAAACACCTCATAAATGATTGTATGTCATTTATTCAGTCAGTTTGGACTCAATGATATTCCCAGCACTTTTGCTGAGATGAAGTGCGGGTGGGGCAGTGGTCATCCTGCATTTATTGGACTTAATATGTCTAACATCATACTGCTATAAAGCAAAAAGGGGATAAGTGAATATAGATAAATACAGAGGTGAATATTTCCCCACAGATTTGTTCCCCTTGCATGATAAAAAGGCTTTGAAAGAGTGGTCATTCAGTCTCCACAGGGGCTTGGACTCAGTAATATAACTAATTATAGATGTATGCATTTTCTTTTTTCAAAAAATTATGTATTTTTTGTCAGTTTTTTTTATTTGACCACAATATTTCTAAAATCCTTTGTTTTTTAATATCTTTATGTTAGTTGGTCACTGGAAAACCGCAGGGAGTCGCTAGGGGGCGTCGTGGAGCATTTCTCAAGAGTATCTATTTCTCCATTTATTAAAAAGTCACGTAATAACAATAATACCGCCACTCTCTTTTATTAAACGCCATCATTACAACAGAAAGATGCAATATCGGAGCATTAGAGGTGTTGTTTAGTCCATGAAAACAACAGTACAAACTGAGAACAGCAGCTCTTTTAATCACTCGTCTTTCGGAGAGGAAATAAAGGACGCTACAGGACACATCAAACCCTTAAGTTTTAGCTGTTACTGCAGTATTTGACACAGAAAGGATCAACATAGTCCAAAAAGTGATGAACGACCTACAGTAACGCGGTCACTGATATGTAGTAATCACTATAATTTATTATCCTGTAAAATGATCCACTCTATAAGTATTATAGAAACTTAGTATTTTTGTGTACCTGTAAAAAAGTGTTGGTGCACACGTCAGTTTACTAACGCTGAGCTCCATCACTTTGTTTGTGTGTGATTGTCTGTAGCAACCAGCAAACACGCTCAGCAGGACGACCTGCTGCTTCAGCTGGAAACTGGACCAACATGGAGAAATACGCCCCTAACTTCAGCGAAGTTCTGCTGACACCGGATCCACATTATATACCGGGGTAAGTCCACGTTTACTGACACGACATATGCATTTGATAGTGTAGATAAAATAATATATAATCATGACTGCGCAGTGTAGTGTCTGTATGGGCTCCTTAGCGCTGTATAATAATTCATAGGAGAACAGTTCAAATGCAATGCTATGTGAAATTATAATAAAGATATTTTATCGTTTTATTTCATAAAGTTTGTTAGAGTAGTGTTAGGCTGTAATTCATTTTCACTGCGTTATATGCTGTGTATAGAGTGAGGTTTTTCTATTCTCAAGCAAAAAAGCAAAAATGCCAAAAAAAAAGCAAATGACCTGAAAAAAATGCCCAAAATTATAATAACTGTATTAAAATAATTTAAAATGTATAATATGATCATTTTAAATATGGTTCTATGGGTACATCCCTAGCTTTTTTTAAAAAAAAATTCAAAATCTACTAATTTCTCAGTTTGCTTCTGAAACCAATCAAAACAATTTGTTCAGGGTTCAAGTTTAAATACTTGCGAAAGGCATCTGACCAGAGCACAAGAAAAGTGTCATTGATCCAGTTTCAAAGGGTTAAAGTGTTACTACAAATGATATCTTATTGTTTCTAACTGAAAAGCTGCCTCTGAGGAACACTATATGCAGCACTTTGTGTTTACCACAGACTCCCTGTTGTGCTCAGGTATGCAGGATATTGTCCACAGCTGAAGTTCAATGTGGGGAAGTCTTACGGTCAGCTCACAGCCGAGCTGCTGACCAGTCCTGAGGTGAAACACTCCAATCGTCTGGTCCTCCACACGGGTCACGTCCCCTCCACAGAGTTTGGCGCTGCTCTGACACTGAGAAGTATCTCTGACAGTAACTTGAAGAAAGTGATACCAGGATACACAGGCCGGTTTCACTCACACACACACACACACACACACACACACACACACACACACACTCTCGGGGGTCAGTAAAGTAACTGAACACCTTGTAGAAAATGATTTCATACTAGGGACAAATTTGGTAACATTTAAACTGTTAATGACCTAGTTATGGTGTAAGAGAAATAAATAGTGATCAGTGGTGTGTTTTAATTGAAATTTGGCAGTAAATGTCTTTAAATATGTACATTTTTGTGGCACAATAACATGAGATTATGAGAACATGAAACTAATCTGTGTCCAACTGCTAAATTATTAAGTGAGTGAGTGTTGAAAATCGAGATAACAGCAGCCGTATTTGTAGCAATGCTTGCAGTGGTGACATGAAAGTCTTTTTTGAAGAGTTTACATTGATTTTTCAATCTTAATGAAAGCATTTGGCAGGAAAATCTCACACACGTAGCCTATGCACACATTCACGCAAAACAATTTCAAGGGTCAGTTTCAAATTCAAATTGCAAAATTCGAATTGCAAAAAAAAAAGAGGAAATATTGCCATTTAAGTTGTTTTAGTTTTATTTGCCTTGTGAATCAACAGCAAAAGACATAGTCCCTTTAAAAACATTAACAGAAAATACTGATGTTATCTTTTTAATTTAGGAAAAAACAATCCTGTTTGTATTTGAGTGGAGGGAGAAATCTTAGTGACAAATGTTTCAAAAACTGAGCAAATAAAATGCAAACTATGTATTTAAATTACTAATTTATGTCACTTTATTTCATATTTTATTCATGCTATTTTAATTTGCAATTTCCAACATAACAACTGATCTTGTAATTGTTCTACTTTTGACAATAAATGTCTTTTAAACTCTAAATCTCATGCTGAGGCAACAATAGAAATATGTCTGAACCGATGCTTTAACGTCACTTGTTGCTGTTTCAGGCTTCATTCCAAAAAGTCAGAACTACTTTTCCTTCAGCTACTCTGAAACGTGTCGCAAAGCGATGACTGAGTTTTACCAGGACAGGTGTGTGAAGATCCAGCGGCAATCAACAGACCTGCCAGCTGTTGTCAATTACACCAACCAACAGTCTGAAGTAACTCTCTCCCTCCACTACACACACATGCTCTGGCTCTACCACTCTCCCTCTCACTCTGTCGCCCACACACACTCATACATGTTGACATGGCACTTCTGAATAGGTTCACTCTTGTTTAATTATCCATAGTGGAACTCCAGTGTCAGTTCACTGTAATGTAATCCTCCCTGAAAAACACTGAGAGGCAGAAGTGGTCAGCTTTCCAGAAGGACTGACCACAGATTCACCCATTACGTCTCTCAGATTCACTTTAATTAACCTTTTTATATATTAAAATGGATTATTGGCAGTGTAATCAGTTTAATTATGACACCAATTAGTGATATTTTTACTGGGAAAGTTTTATAAAGCTGTGTTCATCAGTATTATTAGATATTGGTATTTAGATTCTGTTTTGTCTTTATAAACTTCCTTTTAAGATCAAGATTAAGCTCACTGAATAATCTTTGAGTCACGCATGGTTAAATGGTTTTCTGTTTTTATTATTTTGGCCCAGAAACCAAGACCCCCCTTGACAGCAATCTCCAACAAAGTGTTCTCCTACAGGCCCCTGAAGACCTTCACCCCGGCCGGAAATCCATATTTCATGGATGATAACAACCCAAACAAGTACTTTATCTCAGGTACAAAGCCCTCAGTGGTGTAGGGCCAAGCTACATTGCTAACTCCATTGTTAACTGTTTGTCTTTAGGAGACTACAGTCATCAACTGCATCAAGGTTCGCAGCAACAGCCAAAAGAAAATTGGGGATGTAGCCTTTGTCAGTTACCCCCCAAAGCTACCGATAGATATCAGGGAAGCCAAATTTTTAAAAGAAAGCTAAAGATGCATCTCTTCACGAGCTCTGACTTTCCTGATGCAGGATTAAATGTCTTTATTTTTACTGGATTTATGATTTCTGGATTTATAATGTTTTGATTTCATGATTTAATTGATGATTTGCAGATTTATGGTTTTGCTGATACTGAACTATAATCACTTCCGTGTACTCCGTTTCATCTTGTTTTTAACTTGTATTTAAATGTCCTTTTATATTTTTTTGCCTTGTTGGCCTGTTTTATGTCCATTCAGTCTATAATCATGTGAAGAACTCGATGCATATGATGCTCTTATTGTAAAACACTTTGTGATGCATTTCTTGTATGAAAGATCCTATATGAATAGGTTTATTATTGTTTTTGTTGTTGTTATTGTTATTATTGCTATTATTATTTCAGCAGAGAGAGAACTTTAACAGTTGTTTCATGCCAAATGCATGCGAAATACTCTATTTAATATGGATAGATGGATAGGTAGTCTGGCGACCTGTCCAGGATATACCCCGCCTCTCGCCCAATGACAGCTGGCATAGATTCCAGCCCCCCCGCAACCCTTACGAGCACCAGCGGTTACGGACAATGAATGACTGAAGGATAGGTTCAGTTCACCACTAACCAAACACATTAGCATGTTCAATGAATGCACAACACTGCTGAGCAGGCAGTGCATGCTGGGTGTTTAGAGCATTTTTCCTTGAAAATGGCTGCCTGCTGTTGACTCCAAAACATGTATAAATACAATACTGATAGTAGCTTTTATACTTTTTTGTGTGCATATTATGCCAAAGGATTCCTACAATACTCCAGCAGCTAACTGAGTGATGCCTTTTACAGGTTTTACAGGGCATGTGCCAAAATCTCGCTTCCTAATTGGCAAAGGTTTCCCCATCACTACAAACCAGGCACTGATCCAGTTTGGGAAGCAGCGGCGGACTGACCCCGCGTTTCGAGGGAACCCAGGGAGGAAAGACAGCACAATTATTCCCATGCCCACTATCTACCCATCAGACAGGGGTGTGGTGCCGTCATTCACAGGACACATCCCAGGTAAGTGTTAACAACACATTTGCCTTGTGATCAGCTATTTTATAAAAATTACATTAGAAAATGAATAACTTAACATCATATTCAAGTATATCTAACTCTACACCAACCCACAGGATACCAGTTCATGTATGGACATACCTATGGTCAACTTTCCAAGAATGCACTGGAGAAGAGCGGCATCAAGAGGATCCTTCAGGCAAAATCATAAAACCATCACACACTTTGTTAAAATGATCATTACAGGAAATATTAAGTCATGACATTATAATGTAAAAAACATTTTCACTGTTGGCATACATGAAGAAGTCTTTATTGACAGACTTTGATTGTCACTGGGCATCAGAGGAAGCATTCAGAGGTTGAGAAAATGATTCAGGGTGAAATAATTTAAAAGACTTCACATTACAGCAATACATTAAAAATTCTGTATTGTCACATTTTCTGTTCTTTTCTTCATCTTGTCCATCCACCAGTCTATCAAAATATACCTGACACACATATAAATACCTGAAACCACCACAAGATGGCTTATATTTGTGCAACTGAACAAACCTCACAGGAAGACATACTATTGTATATACCAAACAGTTCCACACATTTCAAATTTCTGTTTCAGAAAATGTCCAAAACCTGACTCTACAGCTATAAAAAACATTAACAGGAAGATAAGAGACCTACAAAGTACTGAAGCACCTACCATGTTTGTTAACTCATGCACCTACAGTTAATCCATGCTAGGGATTCGCTCAAGAAAGCAGAAATAAAGCATCACTCACAATCCACAAGGCTGGTGTGTAGTGTCACATTTGGCACTAGAAAGAGTGAATTGCTCTCTATTTTTCCACTTACATATGGAGGTACAGCTATGGAGAGAATGACAGTGAAATATGAGAAATGAATAGTTTTGCACCACAAGAATGTCCAACAGTCTAAAGCAGGTCAGTATTCACATTGTGTAATTGATCTTGGCCGACGGGAAATATAAAGGAAAGTTATTTTGGAGTGCAGTTGCAAACGAAGTAACTGGCCCTCATTCATCAAGCTATATCCTGAGGAAGTCAGGATGATCCAGCCTCTTCTGACCGCATTCATAAAACTCTCTCACAGCTAATATGAGCACAGATTACAAAAGTACACCAATAAAACAACAACCAAGGGACATTTTAGGATAAGGAGTCAGTCAAACCGGAGCCTGTTGCACCGAATGTTCATAAGTTCAAACTTAACCCAGTTATAACACTAAATTAAAACGGGTTTCACTGCAGAAACTAGTTCTTAGGTACTCACTGCAATATTTATACCTGGTACCTATAACTAGCCTGTTAGCGAACTCGACCAACTGAGAAAATCGACATTGGCTTCACAGCATGTAACTTGTTTAGGTTGGAAAGTGACTGATTATATAAAATATAGTCAAAATATCTGAATGCTCTTTGACTGTGATGTAAACTGGGAAAATGACATTTCACACATCTAACAGACTACATTAAATTACACTCAACAATATACTAAACACTAAGTCTGAACACGTGTTTTACCATGTATGCATATGGTAATAGGCCCTACCAACATTTGCAAATGATTGGCAGTTAGATCAAATTATAGATTAGACCTTTAAATGCTTTCAATGCTGAATGCTACAGTGACTTCCTGTTTGCATAATGGATTGGACAGTCTTTTCCTTACATTAAAATTTTTACAAATTAGGATCTTCCTTTAGTTTAAATGATGCAAACTGATTTATTTTGAAACTACCTGATACTAAGAACCTCGAAGGAAAACACAAACTAAATCCTGATACATGGTAGGACACTCGACAGAGACACACCAAGAGGTTATTAATTGTCCCACACCAGTTCACGAAAAATGGGTGGATTACTATCTGTTAAGATCAATGTTGTAAAAATTGTGTAAAATAGTTCTGATGAATGTCCAGAGGGACCAAGATGTTGGCACAACCAATAATTTGTGATACTGAGCAAAAGCAGGGCCTGGGATCTTCTTTGATCAGGTGGTGCTCAACATGAATGGCTCATTTTTAACAGACAAAAGTGTTGCTTGACACTTTCATTTCATATTAAGCGCCTGAATGTTGAATGTTGACACCATCATATTTTGTCATGCAATGTGATTGGTAAGTCACATTGCACATGTATATCTACCCTGCAGCTTCCTTGTTTGATTCTTCAAAGTCTGAAAAATATAGATACAAAACAAACAGCTGTTGGATACCAATCAGGATGATATAATTTAACTAAACGAGTGGGCTGGAGTATAGTGAACCATGGAGACGATTAAAAGCTTTTGCCATTCGAAAGTGTCCCTCAGCTCTTTAACTTCTGTCCAGCGGCACTCATTAAAAGTGTTGAGTGCCCTACCATAAATCAGGCTTTAGTAATGGATATATGAATAGCTGGTGCGAAATAAAGCTTGATGAATGTGGGCCGTTGCGAAAGCTGTTAATCCTGTATTTTATGTGCTTTCTGATCAGTTCAGCACTGTGTATGTATCATCATGCAGTTAAAACTTCGTGTTATTACAGTAAATAGGCTCCTCTCTGTCTTCCACCCACAGAGGATTCAGTTCTCAGCAGTCCTTGTTTGTCTGCGCTCCTCCGAGCTTCATTGCTCTGATGGATTGAGCCAAGAGTCCGAGCTGCGATCTGTCGAAATGCAGCCACTGTGATGGTCGCCTGGACCTATGAAAGCAAAGACGCAGAGGTATTTGTTTATGAAGTAGGGAGTTAAAGTATAAGTTTTCCGTCAGGCTAGATCCCAAATCAAACAAAGACTAAATGCAATACTTGTTTTTATTGCTCGCTGCTGGTTCTTACCTTTTGGTTTGTGCTCCAATGTGACTCTGAGAAACCGTCTCCATCCTGGGGGACATGTCAGCTGCTCCAAACAGTTTGGCCCAGCGCAGCCCACCCTGACATGGACTCTCAGCCTGGACACAGCTGGATGCAACTGGGGTCTCACTGTTTTTCTGCTCCCGCCTCTCCTCTTGCCTGCTGTCCATACTTATTTGAGACCAAGTATCTGCATAAGTCTTGCTACAGTCCTCTCCTTCAACCACGCCATCCATTAGGTCAGCCTCTTTCGGCCACCACTCTGGAATTGGAGCGAGCAATGGACTCCTGTTAGTCTGCATCCCTCCGAAATCCTGCATCATGCAATTCTGAGAGCTTGGAGACTCTTGGTGATGCAGACTTGTTTGGTGTGAAATCTTAGTTTGCTGACTGCTTTGGCTGTTGTCTGCCTTTTTGTCAGCTTGCAGTAGTGGCCAGCTGGTCACTAGAAGGGCTGAGCACGGCGGAGGCGGAGAAACACCCTGCTCATCCGAACACAGCTGTCTGTTATGTAACAGTCGGGGCTCCAGGAGCAAGTTGAGGTCAAAGGGTAACACAGAGAGTGGCTGCAGCAGAAGTAGCAGCTCCTGAAACAAGGGCTGACACTGACCCAGTGACATGGACAGGAACCCCCAGGAATGGTAGTATGTCGTCACCACATCTGCGGACACAGTATCAGGTGTAAACACATAAAGATTCAAACACATGCAATAATTTTTGACTTACGGTGCCGTATACAACATTCAGAGCATTAATATAGCAGCAAACAACTATATGTATGAAGATATTAGTGGAGTAATGACATTCTGAGCAGAGAATAAAGTCACGCTCTGTGTGTAATTCGAGTTTCTCTGGTCTTTGATAGGCAGTCCGGCGGCATGTGCATATTAGTGCATGTGAGTCCTTGTGTGTGTATCCTACTGGCCAGCAGATCTCCACCAGTCTGCACTGTGCATACAGCAGTTACCGCTGTCCTAACCCACTGTGGCATAGCGGTATCATCGCAGAGGAAGCCTCTCCAGTTCCCCCCACATCAGCATACTCACAATGACAATCTTAAAATGCAGTTTGTGAAAGTAATGACCTTGGAAAAAACAGTTGGGCAATAGAGTCTGGTCTCACTCCCAGAGCTTTAAACTTTGCCACTTGAGCATTGTCTCTTTAGCATGTGTGTGAGACGCTCCGTGTAAACTCAGCCACATTATTATTAGACATCACGACTGCGACACACCACTGCCTGTCCAGCTACGTTTGGGCCATTCAAAGCCAGGTGTTTTTTTGGCGACATTCATGGTCTTTTTCACAACCAAGTAGTTTTGTTGCCTAAATCTGAACCCCCTTCTTACAGTCGACCCCCTCTGCATCAAGATGCAAAGCAAAAGACTACCCCCAACATTATTTTAATAACGCTTGGGGCTTTTTCCCAAGCAACAAAATATTACAAGTAGAGATGAGATCATGCTGGACAATAAAAAGGCAATTTTTTCAGACATTTCAACAACAACTCATCGACCTTCCTAGCAGATCAACTGTTTTTTCAGTCAAACTAACATGCTGGTGTTCAGCATTTTATGTTTACCATGTTCGTCATCTCAGCTTTAGTACTAGTATTTGGCAAATTATTATTATTATTATAATTTTACCTTATATAGAAGCTGAATTCAAAGTGAGGAGATCACTAAATTTATTTTAATTAATTTACTTTGGGAATATGAGTATTGGTACCAAATTTCATGACAGTCCGTTCAATAGGTGTTGAGGTATTTGAATGTGGACTAAAGTGATCGACCACCGGACCAACTCACGTTGCCATTTGACATTTTGCAATGCTGCTGGTACAGTTAACTGTTTGTGTGCTCACCTTTTTGACTCTGAAGGTGACTGAGCCAGAACTCCAAAGCTCTCAAGCTTAAAGACAAAAAAAAAACAACAAGCAAAAGACAAATAATAATACAGTCAGTTCAGTAATGTCATCAGTATTTTTAGCATTGTCAATATGGTCAAAGGTAATCTTACTTAAGCAGGCCCATGATGAAAGCCCTCAGTCTCATGCAGTGGCTGGTGAGCTGAGGACATTGTCTTATTTTAATGACCAGGCTGTGTAGGACCCTGGTGGACGGACCTGTTGCAGAATGAGACAAAAAAGTTTATCAAAGAGTCACAAACAATACTGGTCCACCAGCACATCAAACCAGAACATTTATGACACCTTTGAATCATAATCACTTTAGTTTCATTTACCGATCCTAGTAGAAACCTCCACTACACTCCAGGAGTGGTTGCGGCGCTGCCCGATAATAAAATCCAGTTTGTGATCGCGAAGACCGTCCTCTAAAATATTCTGGATGGCAGGACACAAATGCTCCAGCACCAGACCGCCAATCGTGGGACTGCGAGAGCTGTTACCCAGACGCATCTGTAGCAGAAGGAAAGAGATGCGTTACAGTATATTTCCTGACACAAGTTGTTTGATCCTGTCCTAGAATGTGAGTAATTTCAGTTTGACACGTTTCCATTGTGACGCATCTTTCAAGCTGCTCAGCTCTGCCAAATTCATACCTTTTCTTCAGGGTCTCTGCTGCTGCCAAAATGAGCCATGATCAAATCCACCGCTCTGCTCACAGATCTCAGCAAGCCTGGAGACGTTGGACGAGGAAAGAGGTTGGATGAGCTTCATACATTGTTTGAGCACATACAAAACAATGATAAATTAATTCATACAATACACGTTGCATTGTAAATACCCATTTTACATCATTTCAGTTTGTTATAGTGTGATTCTAATTAACCTGTTTTCGGTGCAGTGGAAATGGTTGGACCGATTCCTTTCAGAGTCTCAGTTCCTTTGAGGTGATACACATAAATGAAATGAACCTTTAAGTTTTGATACTTTTTGAAAATATCATGTCAGTTTCTTTGTAACACTCTGTGATAATACATGCATGTTCGAAGCTCGTGATACCCACCCTACAAAACTTCTCTTCAATGCAATATCAGTCATCATGTATATGTTTATGTCAACAGATAGACAAAATGTTCATTTTAATGCATTGATTTTGCATCCCCCTTGTATGTAGGCAGGCTCAATGTTGCAAACTGGCTTCAAAAGTGTCAAAATTTGCCAAATTATGTCATACATCATTTTTAATCTAGTGCACTCATCCCCCTTGTTGTGTCTGTCCTGTCATGTCTAGAAAATTCTTTAAACATGGTAAATTGTATTGGAAACAGGTTGAAACAATAATTCTGCACTCAGCGACAGATGTTTTAATAGTTTTACACTCAATAATGAACAAAACATACTTGATAGGATTTTCACCTCACTAACTGGGTCACTGCATAGGAATATGAGAGATTTCTTTTAGGGTTAATTATTCTGCCAGAATGCAAATGTGAAAGTGAGCTGAAGATGAAAGAATCCATTTTAGCAGCATTCCTCATTGACTTGCTTTCCCCTGTTTTTCTTTTTTTCATCTCACACCGACTAGCCTCTGCAAATGTCACGGTAAATTCTTTATGCATGTTGATGCTGCCTGCAGTGCTGCACCACACTGACTGTACACCACAGTGTCTCCTCTGCTGATTAACCATCGCAGAGGGTTCAGATTTATTGAATCAAATTTGCACCAAGTGGCCCATATGGTACAACAAAATGATTAGCTGTGTTGTAAATCATTTGCTCTGTTTGTACTGCATCACTCTCCCTCTTGTTCTCTCTTGGAGCTCACAGTCACACACACACACACACACACATAGGCTACAGAGCAGAAGGCTCAGCCAATCCCGTACAGGGAGAGTTAAAAATAGGTCATGTTTGAGAGGAAGCCCCTTCAGGGTATTGAAGGCACTGCTGCAGCACAGTGAGTTTTTATTGCTGCTCTCAACAGCTCATCACTGGATAGACAATCCAATCAAGGAGGAATCCAGTCATTACTGTTACTGGGTCATGTTTTACTCCATTCAGATTTCAGTGTCTTTAATCTACACACACCGATATCAGTCATTCATTGGCCTCACCTCTCCTCTGAAGATGGCTGATAGACATGGACTCATAAGACGTATCGGGCGAGAGGCAGAACTCCGTGGGCGGCCTGTCACTCAGGATCAGAGATTCACTGTGTTGACTCTGACTCGGCTTCCCACTGAGCCCGGCCAAGTCCTGGATTTGCAGCCCAGAAGCAGCCAATGAAAGCAGAGAACTCAAAGACGAGAGAGGAGCTACTGAGGAGAGGGCAGCTGTAAAACTACCGTGAAAAAACCCAGAGTCAGCTGCAGGTGCGGCCCGGTGCTGAGGGAGCTTCTTTTCTGGTCGTACAGCGGGGGGAGGAGACAGGGACACCTGCAGGTTTGGGTGTTGGGCGTCAGTGGTTAGGAGTAAAGTGGGTGGTGTATGAGAGAACACTGGATGGTAGGGAGTGTGGGTCTGATTTGGATTTTGGGGTTCAGTTTTGCTCTGCTCAGGGGTGAGGCGAATAAGGTCCTGGTAGGTGGGAATTTTCACAAGGTTAGACTGATTTTGGGCTGAAATCAGATTTGAAAAAGTCTGAGTTTTGCATAAGTAGGGGCTTGTTTTGTCTTGCTCCTGAAGCAGTCTGGGCTTTGGGCTGAGGTGGGTTGGACCCAGGCTGCTTTTTGATGCACATGGACTCAGGCGTCCTTGGCTTCTGCTGGACTGGCTCCATGCACGTCTGCGGCTGAAGCACTCTGGACTCGGCGTGCAGGTGGAGCAGGTGTCAGAGCTCGAAGGAGCCTCCAGGAAGATGGGGCAGTGGCTGCCCATCGGTGATGGCTGAAGATTAGAAAAGCTGCTTTTACCCTTGAACTTGAGGCCTGGTTGGGAACTACTGGACTTGTTGCTCTTCTGATTCATGTATTGCTCCAGAAGACAGCCCAAGTGCTGGGTCTGGGGTTTACCAGCAGGGACCAAAACAAAGGGCTGGATGGGCAGTGAGGTTGGTCTCTGGGCCTTACTGTAGCGCACCACTGCATTTTCCAATGAACATGCACCTGAGATGGAAATAGAAGAAATTAGATTCACATAATACTTTACTTTTTCTGTTGCTGTATATTTAAAAAAGCAACAAAGAAACTCTTATCCATTGCTTTACCGTTCGCAGTGGCATCAGTATCACAGTGCTCCTGGTGCAGAATCACAGATGGCTGTGTGGACACAGCGCTTGTGCCTTGGCATTTACTGCTATGTGGGCTACACTGGCTGGGGCACAGCGAACAGGGCGAGTGGGAGAGGTTTTGGATGCTGTCTGCATGTTTCTTCCTGCAGAGGGCTTTGTCAGCGGAGGTGGAGGCAACTTGGTAATCATAGGTCTGAAACTGAGAGCAGTCAAACCCGGTGCTGCACTGTGCAGAGAGCAACCTCTTTTCCTTCAGTTGATCCTCTTTCATCTGATAAAGATGAAAAATAGAACTGCTCAGGATTACACAACCGAGACACATATGCATTTTGTACAAAATGTTGAAAGCAGCAGTTTCCCCCCCTTATACATACAGAATTATATACATAATACACAAATTGGATTTCTTTCTGAAACATTGAAAGAGGGCAGTTACTTTATTTTCCTCTTCGTGTTGCTCTTCCTTCTTATGACCAGCAGTGAGGTGCGCAGACGGAGGGAAGGGGCTACTCCTGCTTTGACCCTCGGGGCAGCTGGTGAGGCTCGACCAGGGTGGGCTGGGTGACTGGGAGGAGAGATCACAAGTTACAAGCTTGTAGTACTTCTGGTTTGTCCCCATTGCCAGTGTGGCCTGGCTTTGGAGACAGGCGGCCAGGTCTGACACCTCCAGCGAGGAGAGACCCGGGGGAAGCGGCTCCAGGGAGTAAAGATTGCAGTTTGAGTCGAGGCCCTGAGGAGACCAACAGGAAGCAGAGGGCATTGTGTCACCCTCCTCTTTAGGGGGAGAGTTAACTGAGATGTCATCATGTTGGACACCCTCGGCTGGAGTCTGAGGAACAGGTTGGAGGTTGAGGAACACAGATCCCTCAGATGACTGAGAGGGATGAACTGCGGGACTGCTGAGGTCATGAGGCGTGGCGGGGTTATTGCTCCTGTTATAGATAGTGCAGAAGTTAACCAAGACGCCATCAGAGCTGTTACAGGAGGAGTCGCTGACATACTCTGTGTTGGAGAAGAGCTCTGGGGAACATTTGTGTTGGCTGTGGATGCAGCAGGACACGTTATCCTTCAGTCTGTCTGCATCCTGCTCGCTGTAAGCCATCACTGTGATGCCAGAGCTGCTCACATGAAAGCACTGGCATTCAGTCTGCAGTGAGTCTGAGGGATGAGGCTGGTTAGAAAGCCACTCTCGGTCTCTCTCAGCACTCAGCATGGTCCCTTCATTCCCCCAATCACTGTCCATGTACACTTGGGACATTGTATGGTTTCTAGCACCATTATTTAGACCCCAGTTGGAATTTCCGTGCAACACAAAAGACGAGTCCTCATGATATCTGTGTAGATTATCTCCATCACTATCCTCATCTTCTTCATCCTCATCTAGCTCTGTATTAGGAAGGAATGAGTTGTGTGACCGCAGACTGTCTCTCGCTCCAGAGCTCTCCTTCCTCATGTGTGAACTCGCCTCTTCTGGTGACGAGTTAGAGTCATACCTCCCGCTGCTGTCACTGCCCCCCTCCTCCTCTGCTCGGTCCTCATTGAGGCTACCGTAGCTGCTGGAAAAATGTCTTCGTCCACAGGTGAAGACATGCTCTCGGTTCAGAGAGTCTTGCTCTGGGAGGGACACGGCTCGGGTCAGGCCTACTGAGCACAGCCGGCCGGGTCTCTTGGCTGAGCTGCACAGGGCCTGGACAGGAAGTTGCCAAGTGGGAAGCTGGACCACAGGGAAGTGGCATGCAATCAGGGTGTCCCCTGAGAGACTGGATGCTCCGATCATACTGCTGGATCAGGCTGGGCCATGGACACTGTCTCCATGTTCCTAAAAGAAATCCAAAAACGATAAAATAGAATCACATATAAGTACAATAAATCTGCATTGTATGGGAGATGAAATGTGTGGATATACAAAATGCATCAAACAGTCAATTACTACCACTGCTACTGTGTACACAGTTTAGCTGCCAATGGTGATACAAATGCATTGGGCATGAGAATTATGAGGATTAAATGCATTACGTAAGTTACAAATATTACAGCATCTGCAGCACACTTTCTGAGGCTCATTTGACAAAATAAGCAATGAAAAACTCTTCATGTACTCAGTAAGTTGAACAAGGAAGGTATGACGGTGAAGGAGTCCAAAAATGTATACATTCTTGGTGAATTATATTAAGACGGTCCATGTTTACCACAGAAAAACTACATCAAAACATCCACTGAAAAACTGCAAAACAACTTGTGCAGTATAATCCAAGCTCAGTGCTTCCCAAACTAATGCATTTCCATTAAACTGTAATATTTAACACTTCTTGTGTGAATAGTCTTAAGCATGGATGAGTAGCACACCTGAGCCATTTATTAAGTGTTTGAAATATTACAGTTTTACTGAAAATGCATGTTTTTGGATAAAAGTGGATAAATGAGACTTGGAATTTGCTGCATGAGTTGAGTGAGACTTTGTGAACTGATGTTTTCCAATAGTTTTCCTTTTAAACACGGACAGCTTTGATTTTAATACATTGAGAATGTTGCCTTTATTCTATTCTTCATTCACTGTGGAGGCATGCGAGAAAACCAGAGTTTAGGCCATGTCCTAGGAGCAGAGGCAGCATTGTAAATCTTCTGAATTTGAGAGAAAATGTTTTCAGTTGGACCATGGAGACACATTTTATTGCTTCATGTAAATGTATTCAGAATAACTTGGATGCTTGTTGTTTGTATCTGCATATGAAGTGTTTATGTTTATCCCCCTCTGGATCTGCTGATTTCTGGACTCAGTGACCCTCCCAGCTGTAAAGCTGTGACAGGCTTAAAGCATCAGGGACCTCATTAAAGATTTTAATGGTTAGTGGAAAAAAATTGCATCTTTAACTCTGGCGTTAAAGCATCCCAGCAGAATATAAAAAGAGAAAACATGAAGCACACCTGCAGGGTACTGCTGTCAGACTCTGCTCCCTCACTTTTCACCACTGGTCCTCCAGTCAAAGTCCTGCCGTGTTGTCTGCTTCTGGCCCTCAGCACAGCCTACCCTCCATAATTCAGTCAGCCGTTAATAAACTCCTCCTCTCGCTGCTTGGGCCAACCACCGTCTCTCACAGTTACTCAGCTGCTCTGTAACTAGGGCAGCTGCACTGCAGAGATGCTCTGCTGGCACTGCTAAGAGTAAATACATTTTCACATCAGTTTAGTTAATTTACTGTGCTCCACCATCTGATTGAGCACCTGATTTTACAGACAACTATACTCAGGAGGCAGCATGATAATGATCCTCCTCCCTCACTGAGGAGAATTGCTAAGCAAAAATAAAAGTAATTGCAAAGCACATAAAATATTTAAGCACTGGAGTGTGGATGACATTCAATCATGAAATAATTTATTTAAGTTATTAGTAATAATTAATGTTGCCAGGATAGAACCACACAGCATTTACTGATATCTGCAGTGTTACAGAGTGTCTGCGCTCTGTTGTGAATTTAAACTAGATTGAAAATCATGTTCAGAAAAGTCACTATTTAAGAGGCACCGTCCACAGTCGTAAGACATTGTCGAGGGTGTTATGTCACACATCAAGTAGCCGTCCGCTCATAGACGTCACACTGTTGTGCTGCTGACTGGGCATGATGTGTGTAAACAAACAACATCTGTTGCAGATGACCATGAAGGGGTAATCCTCTTTATCTTCACATCGCAACAAAAAAACAACATCCTTACCATGGCAACAAATAGTAAACAGATCAGAGCGTGCTCATAGACAGAAATATCAGTCTGATCGGAGTATGAGGCGGATACGGCCTGACTGTGAAGCTTTCTTCAAGAACAAACAATAAAGACAAGGAGCACTTTAGAAAAATTATATCCTACAACACCAGAGACAGGTTTTTATTTTGGCACACCTATATATTGCACATAATTGTAGTCAGGCTATTTCTAATATAGTCTATTATTTCCAGATATTGCCTAACTACAGTGAATCAGGTTTTGGGTAATGAGATCTGTGCTGGCCTAAAGACCACTTTTTGTTTCGTCTTGGACTGCATTTTTGTCTCCGTCTCAAACAAAGATGACTCTGGACTTTATTGTTAATTATCCTTAACTGATCTTTTAGACCAATTTGAGAAGTCTTTATGATTTGCATATTACACATATGCATATGCAGTGTGGGACTCACACTGGACTGGTCTTGGTCTCGTCTCTGTTTTAGCACAGTGGTCTTGGTCATGACTTGGTCTTGGTTTAGGTGGCTTGACTATAACACTGAATTGCATTATTTTATATTTAAATATGGCCAGCCATTAAGGCATTGAAATATAACCACAGACTATTGTTCAGCACCTCATTGAATGACTCATCAGCAAAGCTCAGGAGGTAGCGCAGGTACGTCTCATAGCGATGATGTCCTTGACTGCTCCCAGTGTATCTGTAGATGTTTGGACGAGACTGTCTGAATTTTACTTTGTCCACAAAAAACATTATACAAAACACATTTCTCTGGAGGAAGTCCTTTTGACCATCCTTGACAAAATCAATAAAAATAATTATGTTGTCCTTTGATTATTAGACTTAATGTCTCTGGTCATGTAATATGAGGGACAATATGGTACACGAGCGGGCTGCATTGCACTGAATCTTGATAACAGTTCAATAGTTCAATATCACAGGAAAGTAGGACAATGTGACTGACTGGCTGTCTGCAGAGGACTAACAATTTCACTGCAAAGCGGATACATCTCTTGTGTATCTGGAGGTCCCCTGACTTGCAGCTCTGTCCTCTGGGTGCTGGAGCACACTGAGATGGCTGTGATTAAGTGATTTCACTGGAAATGTCTGTCAGGTCAACTCAGTGTCTGTGTGGTTCTGTGGAAAAGAAGAGACTGACGTCCGCTGCTGCTGCTGTTGTTGATGTTGATGTTGTGGTTGTTGTGGTTGTTGGAAGTAGAATCAGATCGTGATGCTGCTTGTTATCAGTGATGTCTGTCTGATAATGAGACATCATTATAGCTCATGTTTAGCATATCAACTGCATAAGCCCCTTAGAGGGGACACACAAACAGGAGGTTTGGGGCTCCCCAACATAAAATTTTGGGCGGCAAACACTTATTTCTTGCATTCTGGTGAATTTTTCTGCATCAGTGTATGGTGTAAATGTCTTGAATTTTGTAAAAAATAAAGGTCCTGTGCTACTTTCATGTTCCTATTGGGGGGACAAATGCACATGATATAAGAATATTATTATGTATATGAATATTGAGGAGCACGTGTCCCCTGCGTACACCCTGACATCTACACCTGTGACATGAATGAAATGCTACAGCCTTTATAGTCACCAGATCTCAACCCAGCTGAACACCTACGAAAGATTTTGGACCAACACATAAGACAGTGCTCTCGACCACCAATTTCAAAAGACAACATTTCACAACATTTACTTTCATCTTCAAATAAATGAACCCTGTAACACCTGGATTGACATCAGTTTTCTTGTGCTGCGTTCAGATGCCTTTTACAAGCATTTATACATCTGAAACCTGAGAAAATTGGTTTAATTTCTTTTGGAAACATAGGTGAGAGGCAATGACCAACTTGGCAAAAAATGTGTAGAAGGTGACAAGAAAATGACGTGATAATAACCTTGGGGAAGATTTTTTAGATGTTATTTTAAAAATGGGAAGAATTTACAGAACATGATATTTATAAAAAAAAAATGTTGCCTTTTGTTAGGTAGTTTCTTGTATTTTTAGTTTTAGTTTTAGTTTTGTTGTTGTTTTTTTTTTTTTTTTTTTTTTTGTTACAAATTTCTTGTTAATTCTTTTTTCTTGTGAAATTGCCCATTGCCTGTGCTTTGGAAAGAAATCAAGTGTTTTTGTTAAGGTTACAAAGGGTTAAGTGATGTTTGTGATAGTCTCTGGTGCTACATGTCCTCTTGCTATGTTTTTCTGTCTAACTGCTGTACTCAGGTCTCTCTTGATCCCAATAAGATACATGATTAAAAAAAGGTTGTATATAAATGTTACATATAATTGAAGGAATGGTGTGCATCCCTTTAATACTGTTTCACAGACTTGACAAGGAGCATTGTGACTGTCCTGGAGGCTCATAAGGGACTACGTGGAGATTTCATGTTGTTTTTTTTTACTTTAATCGCCCATCTGTGTGTGTTGGCTTCATGATGAAAATGCAATATTCAAAGTGGCTGAAGTAGGACATGCCAGACAACAAGAGATGCACACATGCCAAAAGAACCACCCATAACAGAAGAAGCATCTTCCTTTCTCTTACACACACCCGAAATAAAACAAGACAAAAGATGAGAATTAACGCAGCTCAATATTTGACTTCAAAGTAGATAAAGCTCATAAAAATAGACAAGCGCTCATGCATTTAACGCCATCATCAGCCCATCTTCTGATCTCCTTTAACATGATCACCTACTAGATAACAGTCGTCAGTCAGAGGTGATGTCCATCCTCTTCTTTCGGGTGATTTAAGTCCAAAATTATGCAACCAAACAATTCCTCAAAAAAAAAGATGCTAATGCTCGACGCATCTCTAACGTCAAATGTGCATTAGAAAGCAAACATTTTCAGCTGTGTTACCTGATATCCGCGATTATAATCATGCTAAAAACGTTACACCGGGAATTTATAACTACACTGTGTGGTAATATGAAGCCGGTCCGACATCGAGGTCCGGACAGACACAGATGTCCCCACGCGCAGCTTCAGCACCACTCTGTCTGACGGAGACCTGACGTCACGGAGGCTTCAACCAATGAGGAGGGAGAAGGGGCTGCCACTCAAAAGTATCCAAGACACCGGGTAGGAGAGGAGTTATTATCAAAGCAAAGCCTGCTTTTTTTTTCTTTTGAAGGAATGATAAAAATAGACATCATGGGCAGGATTATATTTACAGATGGCACAGTCCCTGAAATGATTTTTGTTGTATCTGAGAAAAAGGAGTCACAAATATTAGACAAAAAACAAACAAAAACATTTTGACTAATAGAAAAAAACATGATATCATTTAATATAGTCTACCAAGTCAATGTGAGACAGTCCTCGTTAGAAGTACATAGATAAACCAGATTTTCCAGGTTTATTTAAATCATTATGAAGTTTTTTACAGGGGGGTTTATTCATGTCATTCCTAGCCTGATCTGTAATAAAATGTATTAACAAAACATGGCTAAAGTAGTTGTTTTTGTGTCTGTGTTTTGCCGATGTTGAGGTTTCTGGTGGAAATTTATGCAAATTAGTACATGTTAACATCAAATGTCAGACAACTTGGCTCATCCAAAAACGATCATCTTAACGTGGGGACGTGTCTGAGCTGCAGGGCTGTCATGTTGATACTATCTGGTAAAATGAGATAATGCTGCCTGGGCTACCTCACTGTCTGTGAGTCAGTCATAAATAAACCAAACCCATTCAATTACACGCAAATGTTCAAATGTTTTGGAATTTCTGTCTGAACAATTAGAGGAAAATGAATGGGAAAAATAGATTGTCTGACACAGAGCCAAAGACAACTGCACATATGTTAGACAACTTAGCCGAGGTGTGGCTCTTTTCCATGAAATTTTGACTCATCAGTTATTGTGACTCCGGTTTATAGGCCAATAAAGAATGTAGGCAGTGGCATCAAGTCTTGTAGTATATCAAGACAGTGACACCTAGTGGAGAAGATATTTTTTTTAGTGTTGTTCCGGATTGTGAATATTGTAGCTATAGAATAATAAATAGTTAGTGAGTCTGTTTCTGTAAGTGGCTGAAATATATCTCCTCAGAAAAATGTCAGGCAAAATATAAAGACAACGGCTACTTACTTTAGGCACTGAAGATGCGCTTTATTATAGGTGTGGAGAGATTAAACAAAAAATAAAGTAAGAATAAACATTTTTGGTTTGCTTGCTGGAGGTTAAAAAATAGTTCAGGGCCAAAATTGGCCTTTGTGGTAATTCCTAAATACTATTGTATGAGCTTATACAAGACATAGACAAGGAGGTAAATTCAGAGGAAATGTCAGTGTGTATTCTGCTTAAGGGGTAAAACCTGTCAAAAGGAGAATTATGTTTTGGGGCCACTTTGCTGTTTATAAGATCCAGCCTCAAAGCTATAACATTCATTCTGTTCTTTTTTCATGTTTTTTAAGACACAGAAAAAAAAGTATGTTTGGTGACTGGCTGTATATATTTTAAGAGCCCAAGATGTAAAACCTTTTTGTCACATTTTACCTGATGTTTCAGAATCAATAATAATAATAATAATAATAATAATAAATAATAATAATAATAATAATAATAATAATAATAATAATAATAATAATAATAATAATAATAATTTCAGAATAATCAATAAATCAGTTATGAATGCGTGTTTGAGACAAAATGGTCCACAAAACACTGAATGAATGACGTTATTGTCATGCGATTAAAATCAAAGAGTTTTCGTCGGTGAGATAGTTATTTTCCCTACATTTAGCCTTCAACAACCGGCTAATGTGGGAAAACACAATTTGTTCGTATAACATCTAATGGATGTTTCAACACTACCATGTTTTACATTATTAATTACAACTAAATAGGATGTTTTGTATAATGAATCACTGTAATATATTCGTCTATTGCTGTGTGCTCCGGATAGCCGTCGTCTGTCGAAGAAAGCGGAAGTGGTAATCGGGAAGTATTTCGTTCCGGATGTTTGTCTGCGCTTGACCGAGAAAGTTCCTGAGCGATCAAAACAAAAACAGCTCCCACACACAGCAGCTAGTGTCAGTGGGGGCCACTGCTGTTAGAAACCAGCCTGCTGTGTCATCATGCTACTGAAATCATGCTGCATTTACAGCACCGGAGTTTTGTCCATACTGCTCTTGATCCTCGGTATTGCTTTGGTCCTGTCTAACGTGTTTCCACATTTTCTACAGTCGATGGTTGAAAAGGTAAAAGTCTTTTTCAGGCCAACGTTTTGTAACAGGCGTTAACAAGATAATCGCTAAAACGATTGAAGCTAACGTCGATATTTTGTTGACTGTTAATGTTAGCTAGCATGACTTTACAAAACCGATCTGCTATGTTAGGCGGTTTTAAGTTAATCATACTCCCATCTGTACTTTCATTTTAGATATCCATGTAGTATTTCACCAGACATGTGCTCTCACTAGTCAAAATGGTGACAGGATATCTACTACAACATTGTTAATACAAATTGAGTTTTAAGATATTTACAACTTTAATCGTATAGGTCAAAACTAAATTTAAGGTCATACATATCATATATTCAGATTTGCAAAATGAAAAAACATTCTAGTTATTCATAATGTAATTCTAGAAATCCCAAAATATTTTTTAGTAAAAATGTCATTATAGATATCCACAATTACGATTATGACTAGTTAGGGTGAGAGGAAATAATCAAAACACTTTAGCATCATAATATCTTGTGTGGCAATATTGTATCAATATAGAAATGCCAAGTATTGATATTTTATTGAGCCTATATGAATTATTTATGCTACAAATCCATAATCAGTTTTTTCAGTCTACTAGACACATGTTGCTGCAATAAAAAATGATTGAAGTGAAATGAACACATTGCAAATTTTTACGATAAACAGAGGATGAGTACGTTTTTCTGTAATTTGCAGTAGAAAATGGGGTATTTAATCACAATATCAAGCAAAATATGTTTTCACAATACTTCAAAACTTTTGATATTGCAATACTATAACTCCATGACCTAAAATACATGATAATATTGTATCAGGGGGGCTAATGTGATTCTTATTCACAGTAAAAATGCAATTTAAAATATTTACAATTAAAATCACAATTAGGGATAATAATTTGACGATAAAAGTAATTATGGATATCTGAAATTTAAGCCCAATACATATGATTGGCGAAACTGATGTAATTTTTCCCAGGAAAAATAGCATTATTGATATCTTAAGTGACAACTGTGGACAGGAAGAATGTCACTGTAAATCTCTGAAATGCTCCTTTTGACTAGAAGGACTTAAATTACAGATATTTGCAACAGGCTACATATCCAGTCTTGCTGTGAAATATCAAAGTGTGGTGCTACAGTCTGCTGTGTTTCACCTTTACCACTGAGATTCACTATGTCAATGTTTGCTTTTGGTCTTTAGCTGAATTACTTAGTTGAGTGACTAATAACTCACATTTGGACTGTGACACAATGAGTTTGACATGTTGTGATGGCCGTTTTTTTAGTTAGTTAATTGTTTATTGAACTGTTGAAATGTTTTTAGCTGTTGTGGGAGAGGTGGGGCTGGACGGGTATATTGCTGTGTCAGTTTAAACTTAAAAATTAAATATCTGATAACATTTTGTATTTCATGTAGCATAATCATACACTCATAACTTTGTTTAACGTATGAAAATCATTATCACCTGGATATTTATTTTAGTCTGTACTTGATACCTTCACCTCAATTTGACAATTTTAATGTGCAATAAATGGCATATGATAACAGGTAATCCAAAAATCTTTAGTCAACTTGCAGCGGATGTATGCAGCAGCATTTGTCATATGATGTGTGGGCGGCTTAGTCAGCAGCAAACTATTTATCTGTCACATATTTTTCTCAGTTGTGCTGGGTAAGTAACCCACTGGCCTTTGTTCCCTATAGGAAGTTGTTTTGAAGAATGGCACCGAGGCATACGAGGCCTGGGAGAATCCACCGGCCCCGATTTACATGCAGTTTTACTTCTTCAATCTGACCAACCCAGAGGAGGTGCTGGATGGGGGACAGGCCTGCTGTGGTGGAGATTGGACCATACACATATAGGTGAGAGGGGAAGAGGAAAAAAACTTTACTCTTATTTCCTCTAATCACCTGTTTAATAAATCAGAAGTGCAAAAGTCACCAAAAACACAGCCACACAGAGCTGAGGGGGAGGGCACAAACACCACTGTAATCAAGAAGCCTTTCTCTGTTGCATCACATATAGAAATAAACCCAAGAAGCCGAATTGTTAAGTCAGTGAAAAACAATCAAGACTGACTACAGCTCACACAATGAAAACAAAATGTGTCCTTCATCAAAGTGGAAAGGTGCTAAAAAGCTGATGATCAGATTAACTGAAGCACAAAGAGGAAAGAAAAAGACCCGAAAAAACAAAAGGCAAAACATGCGCAAGCAATACACAATACACCATGATACAAAATATAAGAATATAAGTTTTGAATGGTTTATTACAACCACAGGGGTACGATAGCATTTATCCCACATATGTGTCACACGTGACTACAGTACATTTTGTTGGAAAATTTGTCCTTCTCACTCATATTGTGCATTTTGTTGCATTTTCAGCAAACAAACTACTGACACTAAATAGTAAAAAAGATAGAATATATGTTTATGTCCCTGTTAAATTACTGTCTTTTCAAAAATGGGCGTGGCTTTTCTCAGAGACAGAAGCGGAGATGTTTGTGCAGGCCTGTCTCTGGCTTGATTGAGGCAGCTGGTTTGCCTCTCAGCAGGGACAGACGCAGTAGCTTTGTACCGATGTCTATCTGTCAGGCTGAGATTTTTATAGAATTATTTCTTTGCTGCCAAAGAGCATTTTACTGTACCAAAAGGCAGTTTTTAATGTCAGCACAACAATTTTATTTTCCAAACCATTACCTGAAATAACCCCATGGACCATTTACACCCTTGCAGACTGCTCCATTTTATTTGTTTTTTGTTCATAATATTCTAAAAGCTCAAACTGGGTAGATATCTTACCACACCCTTAAGATGGTTTTCTTACATTTTTTGGCTCTGAACTTCTTTGAAGTCACACTGGACGCTGGACCAAACAGATACACATGTTCTGCTGAATCTCTAATAAATTAAACTGTAACAGTTTGAGGCACATCATACGGAGTTGTTGAGAAAAGGTCAATATTACTAACTTCCTGACCTAAATGATCACATTAACACAGATTACAATGATCAGTCGTTAGAAACTGATTAGATTCACTTCCTGTAGGGAGAGTTTCATTTTCCTGGATTGTCAGTGAGTGTATCAAAGTCTCTTTTCATCATTTCTTAAGAGCTGCAGAGATGTGTTCCTTTTTTTTTTTTAAGAGTCACATGAAATTGAGCCATGAAAGGAAACCTCCTCTTCCCGCATGATGCCAGCTGGCATAGGCAGTTTTATTTTTGGCATCACTGGACAAATAGCCCATACTAACCTTTCAGTATATTGCAATTCAAGTGGTCTGAGAGAAAACAAGCCCTCTGCACCTTCTTTTGGCTGTTTTTAGGCTTTAGAAAATCCAGCATGTTATTGGAGACTTTGGCAACAACTGCCTACATTGCAAAGCAACCACAAAAAAGAACGACAGACTCAAAAAGAGCCTAAAAGAGAGTCTGACAATAAATGCCATAAGACACGTGTAAATATTAGCGAAGCATTTCAGAGATAGAGAAAACAGTTAAGCCTTCTGCAGAGCAGAACTGTAACAAGAAACTATCAGTTGACTTCTTTCAACCTCAACCCGGTTTTTATATTTCCCTGTACAGAGAGTACCGGCCCATGGAGCAAGTGGACTTCCAGGATAATGGCACTAAAGTAGCAGCTGTCAACACTAAGACCTACGTATTCCAGCGCAACATGTCCCGCGGTCCAGAGAGTGACCTCATCAGGACGGTCAACATCCCTGCAATGGTGAGCCACAGGAATCCAAACACTACTAGTGTTGTTTTTCTGATAAATTATTGAGTCACAGCAGTAATGTTTTCTGTTTTTATCTGTTTATTTTATTGGGCAGCAACATACACATGAGGAAGATGTCTTTGGTTAATATCTAATGAGTTTTCAGTGATTTATTTTACATTTTAAAGTCAGATATCAAAGATCAGTAGATTATATGTCTTCTATTTAATTACAAGGAGTAACATTTTCAAGCAAATAAGAAGTACTTCACTGTATGGAGTTACAACACACAGCTAATTATTATATGATGCTTTGAAAGCCACAAAGAAGTCAAATTATTATCTAAAAATGCACAATTATTATGTTTACAATGTTTTTAATTTATATGATGCATGCTTTGTATTTTTTTCAGCTTCTACCGATAATTATTCAGCTTGTCCACTTTAGAGTTTGGTACATATTGTGTTGTTGTTTCACCGGATAATCTTTTTCTCTCTAGTGTTAATATTTATTTTGCTTTGTTAGATGTAATTTCCTTTAATTGTTACAAAAATATTGCAGTAAATGATGTACTGCCGCACTGAGACTGATGATATATTCTGTTGTGTGCTTCTGAAATGTAAACTTTCATACAAATTAAAAATAAAAAAAGTTATTCATTATGTAGTGTTTTACACAACATTTTGTCTTTCCGTTTTTCTCCTGGTAGACGGTGATGGAGCAATTCAAGGACTCAACTATCTTTGCCAATCTGATCTCCGCCTACATGAAGTCCACAGGCGAAGGCCTGTTCACCACGCACACAGTGGGAGAGCTGCTGTGGGGATATGAAGACCCCCTGCTCAAAGCCCTCAGTGCTGTCAAACCCGACCTGGACAGTGTTTTTGGACTCTTCTATAAGGTCTCCTTTAAGCAATACATTATTGTACACTTTGTACAGACTGGAGTGTGTTTTTTCATAATAAGTTCTGAGATAAAAGCTCAGAATTTTTATTAGAAAAACAGCAACAGTTTGTTGAAAATATTCCTGTTTTTGTTTCTTGTAGAGCAACGCTTCCAACGATGGTGAATATGTCTTCTACACTGGCCAGCAGAACTACAAAGACTTTGCCAGAGTGGATACATGGAAGGGTGAAAGGTAATCGTCTCCACTCACCTGCAGCAAAAAAGTGACAATGAAGGAATGACAGTTGTCTCTTGATCTATAGATCCAACTGGTGAGAATCATCAATTACATGCAGTTTAAATGGATAAGAGATAAATAGTGATTGTATCAGACACAGACAGGCACATGATCAAGGCTGGTTTCACCCCGTCTAATTCAGGCATCACACAGTGAATGTCCTGCTGATGTTTCCCACCATTGTCATTTTCACAGTTATCACTGATGTTAATCCTCTCTGTTTCACATCTTTGTCTCTCTTTTCAAACCTACAGTAACTGTTTCACCTACTGCTGTTGTGTCAGTCACTGAGGTATAACAGTGATCTTCCATACTCGATGTGTTAGGAAAGTAGTAGTTTGATATTTTGGGAAATAAATATATTTGCTTTCTTGCAGGAGAGAGTTGAATGATAACTGAAATGCCTGTTTTGTATCTGTCGGTTAGTTTAGCTCAGCACAGAGACCAAAATGTCAAACTATTCCTTAAACCCACTAAGGACTACAAAAGCAGCTGCAGCTTTAGCCAAGCTTCTTCTGACCTGATCACATCTATTGCAAGCCCACATCTTCCAATCAAGCCAACAAAGAAAAACGAATCAAATGTTTGGGCGCTTGCCTCTTTAAATGCCTGAAAACTGGATTTCTAAATGCATAAATGACAAACTGCTATATATTTTTATGTTTATATTTTATGTGTGTATTCAGCATGCTGAACTGGTGGACATCAGATGAGTGCAACATGATCAATGGAACCAATGGAGCATCTTTCCATCCAGTCATCACCAAGAACGAGACGCTCTACATGTTCTCCTCTGACCTGTGCAGGTTAGTCGACTACAAAGTGTTCGCAAATCGACACAGCATATAAGGGTGGTTGTAGGTAGAATTAAAAAAAAAACACCACAGCAGCTTCCTTGTAATTTAGCCTTGGAATGAAATCAGAACGATAGTTTTGAACACTACAATGAATGTGTCTCAACTATATTTCTTGGCCTGGTGAGCACAACTTTAGCTAATATGAAACTGATTTCAATGAAATGTGTTTTTCTTCTTCATCTCATGCTGAGTTAGTCTTTTTCTTGTCTTATCTGCCTGGCTTAAGTTGACTAGTGAAACAGCTCTGTCTTCCCAAGCCTCTCCCTCGGTTATTTGTGTCTGATATCGTATTAAGGATGCTAATTTAGCCGTGCTGGTCAGTGTTGGCCTCTTGAATGAGGTCGCTGTTAGATTACTGCTTAGTTAATGCTGCTTAAAACAACTCATATCAGCCCTCCTTGGCTGTTCATACAATAAAACCGGAAGTGCAACATATGCAGGTCAACTAACAGCTGACTGATGTTGTGAAAACACAGCCGAGGTTTATGCGGCAGTAACATGCCAAAGACCGGCACAGCCTTTTAAACTCTTTTGGTAAAACCTGCTTGTTCAGTGCAGGTTTCCAGTAAATCAGCTTAACACAAAGCTCACAGAAATTATTTGTGCCTGCAAGATTAACTAGTATCTGACTCTGTTTCCGAGGTCTCTGTACGCTCTGTATGAGGAGGATGTGACAGTGAAGGGGATTCCCGGGTATCGCTTTAGTCCCCCCAGCGAGGTGTTTGCCAATCAGACCATTAACCCAGCCAACGCGGGCTTCTGCGTCCCTGCTGGAAACTGCCTGGGCTCTGGCGTGCTGAACGTCAGCATGTGTAAACAAGGTAGGAAGTGCATGAAGCAGCTGGTCTGTATGCAAAACCAGACGAACGTTTCAGTGTGTCACATAGCGAAATGTTGTGTAGAAAGCTGTTTCACTGTGAACTGCTTTTTTTCCCTGAATTCCAGCTGAATATTTCTCATGGTGTTATTCTAACTTAATATTTTGTGTGTTTAGGAGCTCCCATCATAATGTCTTCACCGCACTTCTACCAGGCAGATGAGAAATTTGTTCGGGATGTGTTTGGCATGAAGCCGAAGAAAGAGCAGCACCAGACGACGATAGATATCAATCCGGTAGGAATTTTAATTCTTAAAGATCCCCAGCAAACATTTTTTAAAAGAAATATAAGAACTTCCAGCTTTCATTTCTCCATTTGGAAACATTAGTCAGTGTAGAAGGCTGATAAAATGGTGTAAAACTTTATACAAAGACAGTGACGTTCACCACTAGATGGTGAACTATCTCAGCTTTGTGACAGCAAGCCAACAAAGCACAGCTTGTTTTTTTAACAGTAGTTAAAGATTAAAGCAGAGGTACCTGGGATGGAGCTGTCAAAGATAAGCTCAATCAGCTCTTATTATGTGTAAAACTGTAATAAATGAATGTTAGTATGTATCAATAGAAAGAATTAATGACAATAAACTAAATTCATCCTGCAAAACTCACATGAAATGCACCCAAACATGAGAACAAAAACATTTAGTCTCTTAACCCAGCATGCAACAGTGACACACTCTCTTATTTTACGCTAAGTCGTGCACACTTTAACACCACTGGTAAGGTGGTGGCATCATGAGGTTAAATCAGTCTTTGAACCCAGTAAACAAGCTACTGTTTTGACTGTTTATCCTCCTCCTTACACCGTAATCTCCACTGTGCCACTAAATGAGATTATCGGTCAAAGTCTTGTGACATCTGTCATGAATGCTGGGTTGCGGTGCCCTGTCATGGGCCGACAAGCCACCTCCACTGCCAATTTTAGGACTGTGATGTACGTTCAGTAAGGATGTATGCAGATACATCTCTGCTGTATGCGTAAAATTCTGTTTTCGCTCTGAGATCATTTCTGCCTTCCAGACTCAGAAAGTACATTTGCTAAAAATGTTTGCAGCATAAAGATGTATAACGTAACGCGCAGTGTCTTGACAACTTGTGGTTTTGGTGCTGAGGATGTTGTAATGAGGCATAAATGTTCATACATCAGGAGTGTGAGTACTGATCTGCACTTAGGTTGGTCCTTTACTCGAAGCAACAGTTCCTGACAAAGTTTGACTCGGTTTTACAGCTAACGGGAATCATCCTGCAGGCAGCAAAGCGGCTGCAGGTCAACGTGTATGTCGAGAAAATCGCCACCTTCAGGTAATGAGCTCATTGCCTTCATCAGTCTCTTATTACTGCACCTCTTGTCATAAATCTGACTGTCATCATGTTGGCTCTGATGAATCTGTAATAGATGTGAGTCGGGGAAGGGCTGCCAGTAAGATATCTGTAAAGCAATTATGCCACCATCATCATTATGGGTGGACTTTTGGACTCGTGTTGTGCATCCATTCGGCACCCGAAAGAACAAAAAATCTTCATATAATCTCCAGACAGATTTACACTAACTAAATGTACCCTATATGTGAACAGCATGTTATTAGTTTTTTTCTGTCTTTTTGCCATTTATTCATTAGACATAAAATGCATATTTCGGATAGAAGGTAAAACACTGAATGTTCTTTCTGTTTCAGTCAAACAGGAAATGTGAGGACAGTGATCTTTCCTGTGCTTTATCTCAATGAGGTAAAACACACACACACACACACACACTTTACTGCCATTTAGTCATAAGTTACATAAAATAGCAAAAAAAAAAAAAACTTGAGACGTTGTGTAAAACATAAAGACAAACCAAATGCAATGATTTTCAAATGCTTGTTGGTAATTTTTTTCCAATCTCTGCCTGATATGTGACTTCAGTTGCCTTTGTCTTTGCACTGTTGTATAATAATAGACAAACAGCTCTGGCAGCGTTTTCTCTCTTTTCTTTATGCTGAACTAAACCTTCAATCTCGCCCTACTGCCCTCTCCTCAGAGCGTCGTCATCGATGATTTGTCAGCCACGAAGTTGAAGGTGATCATGGTCGAGCAGAACGTGGTGGTGAACATTCCCTTCATTCTGATCGGTCTCGGCATCCTTCTGGGAGGGATCTTCATGCTCCTTATGTGTCGACAGAAGATCCCCGAGGTGAGTGTTTGATCATCAGAATTGTTATTAATCAATGATTAATATTCTGCCGATTCAAAAATGTATTAATTTAATAATCAACTTAGCTCAAGTGGTCATTTGGAAAACAATTATGAAACACTTCAAATATTGTTGAAATACATATTTAACATTAACTAGGGCCTAATTCATTTGCCACTATAACATTATATCTGTAGAAATGTTTTAAGTGTTTACTTAATATTATTGTAAAATGTTTGTGTCTGGGTTCATTTTTCAGAGCACTGCAGCTGAACGACAGCCGTTGCTCTCATCATAGCACCAAAGAGTGTGTAAAAAGAGGAGGGATCGCCTGTTTGCAGTTTAAATCCACATTTCATGGCTTCAAAGGATCTGAAGATTTTACCATTAACCTCCAAGTAATGTTTTCCGTTAATGACCAGAATTCAGTCTTTTATTGTGTTTTTTTTTTTTATTGGAAACAAAGTCACGAGGTTTGTTACAGGGCTGGGGTTAGTGTCAGTTCTAATGATGTTAAAATCCCTACTTTTTTTTTTAATCAAATCTTAAATATTTTTCTTTTTGAATTCCTAATATGGGATTTTAGATTGAACTACGTGAACTGAGAGAATTTAATTTCCCACCAAATCTAATGTCGGTCGTCACGAGATTCGACCTTGAACTAATCAAACCTCCAGAAATTTAAATCAATACTGTGCCATGTTTTTACCATAGCCCATGTTTTTGTGTAAAATTGCTGCTTTTCTCTGTGTGTGTGTGTGTGTGTGTGTGTGTGTGTGTGTGTGTGTGTGTGTGTGTGTGTGTGTGTGTCCATAATACTATGTGTTTTTATAAAAAGTCCCAGTCATCACTTTTTGGTCTGGAGAGATTGTTAAGTCATCACTAAGAACAAAGCTCATACAGCTGTTTTGATGCAAGTCAAATATTCTTCCTTTTTACAGTTTCACATCAATATTTCACATTTTTGTATTGTTGCAAAGCGCAAGCCAAGTGAATAACAAAGGCAAGCTGTGTAAAATGACTGCTGGCATGACGTTTTAATCTTAATGTCGTAAATCTGTAGTGAATTCAGCTTCCTTTTAAAACCATTTACTCTGTTGTAACCTTGTATGGACATCCACTTATCCACAATATATGCAGTAATGTGGAATTGCATCCAAATAGTATTACTTCAACAGTAGCAGTATAAAGGGAAGATTTTTGCCTGGTGCACAGTGCAGTGTCTCGTTTCATGATGGTGTGAGGTGCAATGCAATATTTTCTTTCCTCTAATTCCAATACTTCGAATGTGTGATTGTTTTAATTTAAAAGTCAGTGTATGAACAGCTTAATGCTAGTGATACTACTGATAAATATTATTGGCTCATAGAAAATTGTTTTTTATTCCTGTAACCACTAGGAGTTGTTCATGATTTTCATGGTTTCATTTTTGCACTTCTAAATTAATTGAAGGTATATTATGCAGGATTTTCCTGAAACAAAACTATGCATAGACTCGTACAAAAGTAATCCCCCTCAGTCTTAACTTATGACCCACAAGAAGTGTTTTGCGGTGTATTCGTCTGCAGAAACTCTGCTCTCTGCTTTTATTTGATATTTTCTGATAATTTTATCATATTTTCTGTCTTATGGACATTTCTGGGACCAGGTGTCAAACCGAAGCAACAGGCACCCTAATGTGAGCTATGAAAATTACAGACACAGTGCAAAAACGCAAATATAGAGAGGCAAAATCAAAGCTTGTCAACTTTCACTTTTATTTTTGAGGGCAATCTCTGCATAGTGTACCTTGGAAGTTTGTGAGCAAAAAAAAAAACTTTTTTTTTTTTTTTAAATTGGGCTACGGATGATAAACTTTTTTAAAAATGTAATTGCTTTTCTGTCTGGCACTATACAGAATGTCACTGCAATGTGTTAATTGTTTTGAATAACCACTGTTTCACACACATCACTGACTTGGTCGTTGTTTCACGTATAACAGAGATTATTGTTTACACTACTACACCTGCATATTAAAATCAATATGTAATCACTGTTTACATACTCACAATAGGTCACATATAACAGTTGGCGCATTGTCTTGTCATTTGCTACAGCTTCAATAAACCTGGTGTGCTTCTTATTCTCTGAAAGTCTCTTTATGTTTCCTCCTTCACACTTACTGCAAAATGATGAAATTTATATAGAGATCACCAGTAAAGCATCAATAGCTTTATGACAAATTTCAGGCATTGGTCTGATTAATTTATTATTTGCAGATGTTGAAAGCCAATGTTGAAACTTTTCTAATTATAGCTGCACCTAATACACACACACACACACACACACACACACACACACAGAGCCCCTTTGATTTCTGACTCTGATTTATTGATTCACTGATAAACCAGGGTAATCATACCTTTGTCCTCATTAAATAAACCTTTTTTTTCACAATAATTTGACAAAATTTGCAACTAAATCGATGACTTTGTTATCCAATGTTACTGTTTGGAAGCTGGATCCACAAACACTATCAGTCAACCTGTTGTAAGAAATGTGTTCATGGGCAGCACACATCATTCAGTTGCAGCTCAGGTGAATCAGAGTCTCTCAAGGTGAAGTAAATGTGTGGATTAATAAACGTCTATAGTCTGTGACACATTAAGGTTTCAGTTATATAGCTCCGACGTGGAATTGCCCTAAATTACAGGTAGTTAACGTGTACTTTGACTCCCGCCAGATACACTTTGATTTGCTGTCATCATAAAACTGATAAGCATTCAGAAATAATTGCATTGTTTGCTCTGACTTGACATCAGCTTCTCTGCCAAACCTCAGCCTCCGTCATTAAAGCAGCAAATTAGAGAATTAATATTTCATAAATGTCAAAGGGTAACTCCTCCCCACCCAATTGAAGCCTTTAATACAAGTGGCATGAGACAACACGCCAGCCTCACTGTAGAGCGGTTTCTCTCCTGAGCTTGATATCTGCAAACAACATGAGGACTCTTCAGGAAAAAATCATTGTTCTCTCTATTCTTCTGTCTCTGATCTGTGCCTTTCAGGTAAGATAATAACCCTTCTGATACTGTTTCCTTCATCTTTTTGTGCTAATATGGAACATCATGTTTTTTGATTTGGACTTTATTGCCATATATTATGCAGGCTCTTCATATTTTATATATTTTCCTTCACAGGTTGATTCACTGCCCGTAGCTGAAGATTGGAGTGGTTTGATCCTGCGGACCAAGCGGTCTCTCCTGTGGCGTTGGAACAGCATGAAAGCAGTGGGCGCCAGCTGCAGGGAAAACGTGGAGTGTGGCACAAAATACTGCAGGTACAGCACAGCTTCTCTGAAATATTGAGGCTAACATAATTTGATATTTGGCATATTTAGGAAAACTCACACATTTGCACTGCTACTGATGGCTTTTACCCCATCTCTTAAAGGAGCAGGGTATAAGATTTAGGAGAATTTAGTGGCATCTAGTGGTGAGGATTACAGATTACAACCAGCTGAAACTTCTGGTTAGAATTCCTTCACTGTTCACTGTTAAAGGCGATTTTACAGGGAGCAAAACAAACTGACCTAGTGATTTAAACCAGTAAAGACACTACATAAAGCAGTTTCACGTTAAAAAATAGTATTTTTCTGACGCTGCTTGTCATGGGGGGCTGCAAAATACAGTGGCCAATTTGAAAAGGCACTAATGCAAATGGCCCTATGTAGAGTCAGTGTTTGATTTGTCCATTCTGGGCTGCTGTAGACACATGACTCTGTGGTAACAAAAACACTATGGTCCTTATTTTCAGGTGATTATACACTAAAGAAAACACTTATTTATTTTGTATTTAATTTCTGCCAATATATCGCCCTAAATCCTCCTAAAGTGTTCTGTCATTAATGTGAAACCAGATTATGTTTCTCCAAATCACATTCCATGAGATTACAAAGACATAATGCTCCTTTTTGCAGTTTTAGCACACTGTGCAATAATTTCTCTGTGCTGTGTGTGTTACTCAAGTGCAATTTGCATGGCATAGACAGGATCAGGAAGTAATGACACTGCAATAAAGTTATTCCTTATCTTTTCAGGAAAAATATCTGCTCCTTCAGGAGCTCCACCTGAAGATGATACACAGACAAAGCAATCCATCACGGTGACAAACAAACATCTGCCTCATGGATCAAAGCGACTGGTCTCCAAACTGTGAAATGATCTCTGCCATATTCTGTCTTGACCTGCTGGCACTTTATCAGACTCTGTGGTTCAGATAATCTGATTTGGCACTGCACTGCAACAAAACAGAGCTATAAAAGCTGCGTTCACATGAACAATAAAATGGCTCCATCTAGAGCGATACTGATTTTTATGATTCAGTCTATGTAAAACACTTGCAGAACACCAGGCGGGCTGTGTAAAATGTTTTAATAAGAAAATATAAATGGTCATGCAAATTTTGTGAGACACCGGAGTTTATTGATTCATGCTCTTATTATATATTTATTTGTACATATTGTAAACAATATAGATATTTAAATATACTTTTTCAAGAGGTTGTGTTACCCACATTGTGTTTGTCAACAAATTAAAATATTCCTCACGGTTCCTTCTGCTTGATTAATGCAATGCAAAAACATGATTTAAAAAACTTTGATGGTAATTTAAAAAATATATATACTGTTTTTTTATTTTCCTTTAATAGAAATGAAATATTTTCATTTTAATTTAACTCTCATTATTTACCCACTCTTTACTTATTTACTCTCAAGAAAAAAGCTTGGTCTCGCTGCTTTTGTATGTTTTTAATTTATTATTAATTCTTTATTGCTGTATTTCCATTAGAAGCTCTTGTGATGAAGTACCACCAAATATTGGAATTCAAATAAATATGCATAAACATTGCCCATCAGTGTGAGAAATGGGACAAAACTGAACAAAGTTACTGTGTCAAAGGTTCTGAAATTGGTATGATTGGGAATTGTGAGGATCATTTTGAGTGTGCGTGGTTTTGAGAGAACAAATATTAAAACTGCTCTCAGCTTTTATGTCTTACATTGACAAGGAAAGCTGATCAGATCTGGTTAAAAGATGACGGCCTAGATGATATCCGATCCGCTCAGTCTGGCACCTAAACATGTTAACATGGAAGATTTGATGAGGCTTCTCATTTTTTACCGTGCTGGAACATATACACAAACATGAATTTGATGTGCTGGATTGGATTACCTTCATGTTGAGGTTAGACTGCTCTGAGATTTCCTTGCACCCACCCACATGGTATAAATGAGGAGACAACCCCTATGTAATTTGGGGTGTCAATATAGGAAGGCTATATGCAGGTATACAGAGACTTTTCTAAGTGTACCCACCCAGGGCATTTTAAAAAGTCAAAAATCAAAAAAGCTATTGTAATAGATAGAAGAGTATACCCACTTTCTCTTCAGTAACCTACCCAGAATACACCTTACCTCATCAACTACACCACTGGAGGTAACCACATGGCACATATTGTACAACAGTTCTTGAAAATATATATATATATGCATTATTTTCTCCACTGGAGGGCGAGCTGAGCCAGGTTCAGCGGGATGAATATGCCACCAGCACATCTGAGATGTGAACTGTAGTATTTTCTAAACTCATTCTTTAAAATCTGCCAGTTGTTTGGTTTAGAGTTACACTAATGTGACTGTATGCATCATTATTTCCATTGTTTAGGGATTTAAACAATTACACTAAATAGTTCTACATGCATGCTAAAATTATTTATTACTGATGTGGAAATGGATTATTCTGACAGTTTAATTTTTTGATGTTGATGATCATCTACAATAATGCTTATTTTAGATAATATAATTTCTCATAAGAATGATAAGGGAGGACAGTGAATGAAAAAGGCAAAACTTTTAACCAAAGGAAATCACTATAAAACTTCCTCAGTTGATTACTTGCATCAATATGTTTTGTTGCGGTAGACTACTGTTGCATCATTATCATCATCATCATCATCATAGGCCCATATCATCAACATGACGTATTTGAGTGGCAGAGTGTTTCATAGAGATGATACATCCTGATTTTACACATGAAGACCATATTAACTCATTATAAGTACAACATATGGAAGTTTTTGTTGGACACTGATTATAATAATATTATATAATAATATTAATATTATATAATAATAACCTTATTTATATACCACTTTTAAATGATAATCTACAAATGTGTATAATCACAAACATGTCGTTTTATATTTGTTTTTTGTAAAGTCATATCCACAAAAATACAAGTGATTTTTCAAATATGCATGACTTACTCTCATATTTGCAAAGCATTCTGTTTTTTTTTTTTTTATGAAGTCACATACTTGAATGTCTCTTTGAGCAAATATACACATTGACTGGTTTATTAGTTTTCATTAAAAATATGTTTTGCTTAGTTTTCAAACAGCCCATGTGATAGAGTAGAGCTCCATTTACACATTTTTTTAATTGAAAATGAACATGTAAAAGACAACAAATCGAAATATTGTAAGCAGGCCTATGTATAAAGAGTAAACAACTGACACAAATAAACAAATAAACACACATACACACAAAGAATTAAAAACATGAAAAGATGAACAGTGGTTAAAAAAAGTACATTCTGGAAAAATTGATTAAGCACCATTTCTACATAAGTTTTTTTTGTGTGAAAACATGACAGCTAGTCATTTTAAGGGGGTCAGGGAACACCAAAAATCCTATGCATAAGGCTATTCTGTGATTAGATAACAAAAAAATGTTTTCGGCAAAAGAAGAAGGAATTTATCATGTTATAATTTATTCTAAGTGTGTAAGTATTTTGTAAATCCCCCTTCACCCAGAGCATGAATGGGGGCACAATGGGGAACAGAAAAGGGGCTGGTCACGAGAGCACTGGGGGAGTGACGTCACTTTCCTAAACCGGGCAACAGCCGTTGAGTAGAGTCCCGGAGAGAGATACACAGGCAGGACTCTGTGAACAACTTTTAATGTATGCGGGCCAGTGTGTCGGTCTGGGCCACTGTTTTCTCCTCCTTTATGCATCCTCCTGCCCGACGACGGCTCGCTGTTTCTTCACCGGCTCGGTAGCTAACCTGTTTTTGGCCCAAAAAGCGGCTGTGTGTCAGTTTCTTGTATGTGACCGACGCTCGCACGACTCCAACACATAACCGGGTAAGTGTGTCCACTGATTTCATATCATGTAGCGTAGTTGTTGGTCGAAATGATGACTAGTAATTCTTTAAAAAGCCTCATAACTTGCTGTTTGAAGTCTCAGTGGTGAGTTAAACGCGTTCAGTTCATGTGACAAAGAGTCCAGTCTGATTGTTTGTGTACAATGATGCACGTCGCGCGCGTTTGATAGCTTACTTTTTGTGCTAAACGAGCTGCAGTCGTGTTTGTGCATGCATTCATGCATGACTTCCATCGTTTGCGAGGCTGTATGCACAAGAAGCTACTTGATAAACTGTGGTTTGTGATGTTTGTTGGTCGTGGATGATTTATTTGGCGCTCTTATTGAAAGTTTGACAATGGATCAGTTAGCTTCTGCTACCTACAGAGACAGTCCACTACTGTTTTTACCAGATTTTTCATTTATCTGCTGCTGATATCTCTCAGAAAATTTGCCTTTTGAACATGTCAGGCAAGTATATGTTAATCTGACTGGTTTGAATGCTGCCCGAGGAGTCCAGACATGGCTGTCCTTGATACACCCACCTACAGTGCACCCCCATATCAGTATCTACACACATAAAGACTCTTCAGAAGTACCCTAACACTGCTGTGTGTCTGCAAAACCTTTGTGAGTTGCTTACATGGTTGAAATACAAGCAGACACAGTAGAACCTGGATGTAATGATAATGAAGTAAGATGAATTTTGCTGGAATGCACGCAATGATATTTTAGGAGTAAATCACAGACAATCATTTCAGGCATGGCACGTTTGAAAATATTACCAAAGGAAAGCTGGCAGTTTTTGAAAATATCAGGGGGAGCTTTATGGACCAAAGACATCAGTGGCCTCAGGGCATTGAAATAAGAATATAAAGTATTTTAGCCCATGTAATATTCATCAGTAAACACCTGTTTTCAGCTCTGTTTTTGTTGCTGTTGGTTCTCTTTTGTTTTTGTTTTTGGCTTGTCCATCATTTTATGGTATATATTTGCTACCAAGACAATTTCCTTTATATATCATATCTTATCATATCTGTTGTAGGCTAGTTGAAAAACCACAATAAAAATATTGTTTAAATGAAAGGTTGAAATTGCTAGAGGTAGTTAGGGTGCAAAAAAAACAGTCATCAGACATCCCTAAGGTTCCTGTGGTGATTGAAAACATCCTTTTAGGAAACAATACAAAGCCAGATACCATTTCCAGCAATTTGTTTTAAATAGAGCTGCATATGGTATGCAAAGTCCATTCCTAAAACCACCCATTGATTGAAGAGGAATAGAAGACTGTTAAAGTGCTTCAGGTTTGTTTCAGCTTGACTATGGAGTGCTGCGATGAAGTTCATGAGCATTGTTGCTTTTGTCACTTACTGTAGTACTAGAAGTCATGCTGCTGACGAGGTTTTAATAAACAGCATATTTTAGTTTTTGTAAGGAAAATGTTAATTAAGGCTGTAGATTACTGCTGATGTAAATCCCTTCTGCTGGACTGAACAGTCTCATACTGGCTGAAATCTGTGTGGATAAAGCTTCACAAATCACGTAGTTTAGTCTTTTAGAAACCCCATTTGAAATGGAGGCAAACATCACTGAGGGTGAGTTAAAACATCTACATCTTTTTTTCTTCACAGCATCGACTGAGTGATTGAGTGAGTGACTGCATGGACCAGACTGAACATGAAGAGCCTCAAAGCGAAGTTTAGAAAAACTGATGTAAGTACTGTAACATGTGTTCATGCCTGTGTTAAGCATGTGTACATGCAAGCGTGTGTGCTTGTCTGCACGGCTGAGTCAGCGTCTGTGTATGCATGGTTTGAGCGGTTGTGGATGATTTATGGCAGATTTTCTCAACCTCTGGGTCAGCAGCACCCCACGGCTTGTTGACGTTTTGCTATTTAAGACAAAAAAAAATAGGCTGGAAAAATAAAATAAATAGATTTTAATCAGAATGTCTGTGTAATCCATTTAGAGCTTCCGCCGTGCTCTTGAAAACAGAAAAAGTATGCCATGCTCAGTTTCACATGACAGCTTGTCAGCTGTAATTGTAGGTGTCATGGGAATTTAAGGAACTAAAACTGGGGTCATGATGCGTTTGAGAAACTCTGATAAATGGTTTTAGCAATGCAACACTCACTTTTATACAGACATGTTGAGCCACTTTGGAATGAGCCTGTGGATGTGATGGAATTTTTTTTTTGATTAACCCACAAAGACCACAAGTATCCTCAGATACTGTGCACTGCTCCAGATAAGGATTTGATCCCTCTTACTATGAATCAGTCTTTTGGGAGTAACTTCTGTGTATTGGTTCAGCCATTCAGTCACAGTCTGAGATACATTCACAGGAAGTGAGGCGTCTCCACAGCGTCTGACTCATCTGTTGTCACGGTGACCATAATGACACAGAGCCAAACGCCAGACAGGAAAAAGCTGGAGGGTTGCTGGATGAATGGGATACGTTTTAGGGGATGGAGGGAGTGTCAGAAGTAGAAGAACTTGGCAACTGGGGAGGAGAATGCCTGCTAAATGAGATACTTGGTTTATGTAGACTGTTTCCATGAGATAAAGAGTTTGTGGCAGGGCAGGATGGTGAGCTCTGGTTAAATGGCATGTTGTGTTGAGAGAGAGACTGTCCCAGAAAGGAAGAATTAGGTGGAGTACATCCCTGCTTTTACTCACTTTTAACCATAATATATTGAAAGGCATAACTAGCTCATAGCTGTTGAAGAACGAGACTCGTGCTCTGCAGATCATTTAAAAGAAAATTCAAATGTCGAAATGGAGGTCCTGTGTGTAAGATTTAGGGGGATTTAGTGGCATTTAGCAGCGAAGACAGTGGATAGCAATCAGTTAAAATTTCTACTGGTTAGGATTCCTTCAGTGTTCATTGTTAAAGAGTTTTTTTTCAAGGGGAACTAAATTATAAAAATCTGTGTTTTTCGGACACTGCTTGTTGCTTGGAGGCTGCTGCTATCTATGGTTACGTGAAAAAGCGGATGGCCCTATCTGGAGCCAGTGCCAGGTTTGTCCGTTCTGAGTAACTGTAGGAACATGGTGGTACAACATGATGTGACTCCATGGACGGGGCTGGCTCCTTTTGTAGATATAAACTGCTCATTCTAAGTAATGAAACAACAATACTTATTTTCAGATGATTGTACACTAAAGAAAGCATACTTATTATTTTCCATTTCTGCCAATATATTCCCCTAAATCCTGCACACTTGACTTTTATAACTCTATAAGTAATGCAGATGCAAAAATGTATTTATAGAAAATGGAAAAAACAACCATTTATTCCAAGTTTCTGATTTAATCTTTACCAGCCTGCAATTTTACAAGGGTCTACAGCCTAATATTAGTAAATTATTGCAAATTCATTCAGCTATGTGGGGGAGTACAATAGTGTCCTTTGTTCTAGAAAATGGTGAGTCCAGCTTTGGGCAGCAAGGTCACAGTTGTTCCTCCTCAGTGTGCAAAATGCACGGTGGCTGTCTCACCTTCACTGGATTGTTTCCAGTCAAAACCAGTATTGTTACATTAAGAGTTGTAAACTGTTTTGAGATGGATGCTTTTGGAGTGGAATTCTTGTCCTCGCTGAAATAGCCAGACGTAGGCGGCATGAGAGAAGAAAGGGAAGAGCAGTGGATGTGAATGTTGCTTAGAAACACGACTGAAGCCATTTGCAGTCATGCATGCCTTTGCAGACCTCACACCCACACACATTGTCACACTATGTCCGCTTTGATATCTGATCATTTTTCAGTTTGTCTTCTAATTGTAATGAATCTCTGTTTTCAAATTTGTGCACTGATATGATGATGTTTGGGAAAGGAAACAAGTGACCCATTGTTACACAAACATCTAGACCAGTGACAGTTTTGATGGATGTACCAGTTCTTTTGCACTCAAACTGCACACATTATATAATAAAAATAAGGTAATGAGGTATGATTATTTTGCGGTAGAGCACTGCATAATTTAATAACCGATCTGACTGCAAAGGCATGTTTATATTGCAACTAACAATATTCTAATTTTAGATGGTTTGCTGTTGAGCAATTTTGTGCAGTACAGTACAAAAATAGTTAGAAGAAAGATCCATAGATATACTTCTTACGACAAGTAACTTTCAGCACATTCATTTTTCATGCAGAGGGATCCTGGGTAAAACAGTGCCAGCATTGTAGTGCACACTTGATTAAAATTAATGGTCATGATTAAGATATGCAGAAAACTGTTTCACAGGCCAGCATGTTTATCCTCGGAGCCAACAGTAATTCCATTGCTTTTTATAGAAACCCTGAACAACCTTAACAGAAAGAAAATATCTCCTTAGTTCTATTTTAGGCCGTGTGTGTCAGTGACAGATTTCTCAGGAATGTTCCCCCCCTAAAACCTAAAACCAGACCCTCATTTTTGTCAACAAAATAGCAGAAACTTAATGCTTTTGTAAATAGCTTCGCTGTGAAGTCAAGACATTTCCAGATAATGTGTAATGGAATCTGGGTTTTAATGTCAAATCTTAACTAAATGCTGAACTTTGGGGATCTGCCTCCAGCCGAGAGAACTGAACACATCAGGCAGCCAAACCTTTACTCAAACACCTCTCCAGCATGAGGCCTAAATAAGGTAGAAATGTTAAAAATGGGACTGGAGGAGAGGATAAAATGTGTTATCACTGTAATGTGATACAGGCAGCATAAGGGCTAACTGTTGAGCTGAATGATATGTCTGGATAATAAAACCTGGATTGTTTATTTTACAAATTCATGGATGCTTTATGATATTGAAAGATTTTTATGCATCTGAATTAACAACAGCTGTGACCATAGGCATCGTTTTTTCGTCCATCTGTCCCCTTCTCATGAGCCTGATATCTCAGGAATGCCTTGATGGATTTTCTTTTAATTTGGCACAACTTGCATCTGAACTCAAGGGTGAACTAATTAGATTTTAGTGGTCAGAGGTAAGTGTGACCTTCCCAATCTCTGGTATGTCGTATCTCAGGAGTGCACGGAGGGAGTTTCTTAAAATTTGGCACAAATGTCAAAGGCCACTGTGACCTCAAAAAACAAATTCAAAGGTCAAATGTCAGCCTTGCTATGATCACATAATACTCTCCAAAAACACTTTTCTGGCCATCATTCAGCGCCATAATTTAGGAACAGAAGGGGAGACATTTGGTCGGATCCTCAATTGGTGACACAAATCTTAGGTGCTCATCTTAAAACTGCTGATTATACAGTAGATCTTCTCTGCTTCCAGGTTGTGTGTGAAGCATCTAGAGAAAGTACACTTAGGCTAATACCTTTTATTGAATTCTTTCCTAACCTAAACCCATGGATGTAAATTGCTGTTAGGAGAAGTTTGCTTAGAGGGCTTTCTGACAGTAAGGGGTATATTGTTAAATGTAAAAAAAAGTGGTTTGCTTTGAAATGAATGGGTTTCTGCCAGAAAGGGCTTTTATGTCAGAAAGTCCTCAAAGCAAACGTCTCCCATGTGCCTGACTGGTTGGCAGAGGCATACGACCACAAGGTGGTAATTCTAGTTTAGTTTCTTTACTCAAGCAAGAAACGCCACGACATAATTCAAACACATTAATAGAATAGACATGTTATTATTCATCAACCACACCTACCATTTAAATGCACACCTCACATTTGATTTGAAAGGCCATTCCACATCATGAATTTGAATGCTGGACTGTGGGAAATGCTTAACAATATATGCAGTAAACACCTACAACGTTCAATTTGATGTGATAGTGCAGCCATAAATTATGCCTTTGGGTGTGAATATTAACCTCAATATTAAGTAAGGGTCATAGTTACTAAGAGAGAGAGATAAAGAATGTGTATCAGATTGTCCACATGCACTTAGCTTTACACTTTTAATCATGCACAGTTGGTTAATCCCTAATTTTTTAGAATTCTTGTGGTTGGAGTGTTTTGCCTGGTGGTCTTATTTTAGTTCAACATTAATATTTGTGATAGTTGCAGAGGTAATTGTTTTATTTTTCTTTGATCTTGGGTGTGCATGTGCTTATTGTGCCTCTTGAATGTGTCTTAACGCCTGGCTGCACAACAGTTTCCTCCAGGATAAAAAGGCTGAAAGTTTATGTATGTGACTATTGTGGTACGATGTGTAAAAACATTTTATCTAACTTTATAGGCACTTAGAGAATATTTAAGGTTAAGAGGTGAGTTTATCGCTTTGCCCTACGCTGTACCTTATATTGTGAGCTGCTGTATTATTGATCAAGCTGCTGTACCAGAGTGTGTCAGCCTCAGAGGTAAAGGCGATTTTTACTGATGGGAATAGGTCAGGTTGTGTGAAGATTATCAGTGTGGTTCTCTAAGACTACACACGCGCATACAGAAAAATATAACGCACCCATTTGGCATTGCACTGTGTTGGTTTGGGTAGTTTTTGCACAAGGATGATTGAGGCAGTAGGCTGCAGAGAGCAAACGTAAATGTCTGACCGAACTTGTCATCATAATGAATTGAAATGTAACTGGCAGTTTGAGGTGCAATCAGCGATTCTGAATATCTCCTCACGGTCCGCTCTGTCTGTTCTGTGTGTGTGCCTGTGGTCATACACGGCAGAGTGGCTTAGACCATGCTATGCAACACTTTGCCAGCTACTCTCCCTCTTCCTTGTACTCGCCCACAAGGAATGGCACTAGACCATGATAGTAATATAATGTAAATAACGTTTGAGATATTACTGTAGCTTAGAGTATTAACAGAGCAGACTCAGCAAAATTTATCACCAGGTTAAGTAAATCAGCTTTCTCAAATACTGCACTGTGAGAGCACTGTAAGGATAAGGAGGGGGAAAACACTGCCTACATGTAAGGTGGCCATGCTTTTCAAACCTTGATATCAAACAGCATTATTGCGGCACAAAAAAGATTATCTGAGAACCAAATCTATGATTTTCTCACAGATTGTACAGCAAAGGTAATAACAGTATTTTTTTCTGCACTGGGATCATCATAGCCGTGTTGAGTTCTGACTTGTTCCACATTCAGCTCGTCAATCAAAATTCTGTGCATGCCAATACCTAAAAGGGAGTAACGTCAGTGTTGCTTTATCAGCAGGTGTGTAGTTATGCAAGGTCAGAGTGAATCAGAGGAATTCTTTTAAGTGTGTGTGTGTGTGTGGGGGTGTTTTGAAATGTTTGCATGTCTGTCTGCTAGACTCAGTGTCTGCATTTGAGTGTTGTTCTGTTTGTCTGAGTCTGTCTGAATATGTTTTTGGGATGTATCATTGACATTTTGGTATTCATTTGTAGATCTTTTTGGCGAAGCCTGTTTTGGCTAAACAGTCAGTGTAATGAGGGAGTTTGGGTGTGTATGTGTGTGTATGAGCAGTGTTTAAGACAAGCAGACGCCGTAATCTGGTTTCTGGGAATAGGGTTGGCGATCAGCCACAGGGAGACTTAGCAGGCATTTTGCTCCAGCCATGTCTGAACAATCAGCTGTCGGAGGTGGTTTTGTTGTGACCTGCTGTTGCCTATTTCTTGCCTTAAATGTTTTCAGAACCATATTTTAGTGTACTGTTTAGCTGTCAATGAGACGGATTGTTACCTGGTCACCATGTTGGATAAAACTAAACAGAATATGAAGCAATGCTCACCAGCTGGACCAGCTTTATCATTTTACAGCTTAACAGTCCACAAAAATATGTTTCTGAAAACATTTCAGGTGAGAAATAGACGATGCAGTAAAAGAATTTTGATTGATATTTGATCAGCGCTGCCTAGTTTGACAGTTTGCCTACAGTTCATAGAGTGATTGACATTATTGACAGCTGTGTTACAGACTCTTTGTCTGTAATTGGTTGTTGTTGCATTGCAACACTGATTCTAGCAATGCCACTGAGGCAGTAGGAAGTGAAAAAGGTCATACTATGACTACTTGGCTCATGTACTTCTTTTAGAATATAGTGAACATTTCAGCAAATATGGCTGTTATTTTCATAAAGGTTGCCAACTGTAGCTGTGAACCGATCAATTCTATCCTAAAATAGGTTAACAACACTACAGATTTGAGCATGTCCATGAACACAGTGCAGGCGGAGCTCCCTATGATTTTTTTTCTCCTCAGCAGCAGTTTGTGTCTCACAGGGTGAATAATTGATCAGTTGATCTGTTCAGAACTGATCACATCAAATCAGTGGATGAGAGGAGCAGCTGCTGTGAGTGAATGCAAACTCAGTTGTACTTTCAAGGCGCCTTGTGTTCTGCTGCTCCATTTGTGCTCAGTGTGATGCAATGAACTGGAAGATGTATATTTTCAAACAGCACTCCTAATGAATGGCCCACCTCCAAAAATAGAAAAAAACATTCCATAGTATGGAAATTATTCTACAAACATACTACTCTGTTGAAACAGCCTTAATTGAAGAAAAAACAGTCATGTGTAATTAGTGTGAGGAATCTTAATTAAATCTTGTGGTGTGCGTCGACCCTTTGAGACCACATTAACAACTGCGTCCCTGCTGTTTGAGTGGAGCTGTTCTAAATTAGTTAATTTACTTACACTGTTATCTCACTCCTAGTCCCGTACTACCATCCCCCAAGCACATTACTCACTGCCTGTACTGCACACATGTACATATGTACTACACACACACACACACATGCACACAATCTGTGCTCGTTATTATGTGTGTATTCTATTGTTGACAGTGGTTCTAGTATTAAACCCTCACCCAGCCCTTCATACTGTCACTACTTAAACCTGCTCCCCCAGCTGCTAGACTATAAGAAGGATTACTCTGGGCTTTCACACACACTTTCCCATCCATGAGCATAGACTGGTATCCACAGCATATGCGCAGACACACACACACACCCACCCCTTATCATCCAGTCTCTGCGAGTCTAATTGATGTGTGGATTATGCTGTCTCCTCTCACTCCTCACAGCTGTTTCATGGCTTCAGTTCATTCAGCTACACAACACAGACCCTTAACTGTACATTTACTGTTTGCTGTAAACTTACTGAAATGTATAGAATCTGACTTAAGCTATCTAAACACCGGAGGAATGCTGTCCCTATTATCAGTAGTTATAAAATGTGTCTGATGTGTTCACTGGAGCAGCACTGCAAAGAAAGTCACATGCTGAGCATCTGAAGATTTCTAAAAAAACTGTCCTCTGTGTGACTGAAAACAATAAACCACAATATTTCACTTTCTTTTGTACGCTGAGGAATAAAATGTTACACCCTAATATTCCATGATTCCATGAAAGCTAAAACATACTGCAGCAGTCACAAAATAAAACCATTATATAGTAACAATAACGTAGCAGCCCTTCAATTATAGAAGGCTTCCTTTTAACTGAAGCACAGCCACTTGGCTCTGTTTGATTTGGCCCAGTCTGACTTGGTTTGGCATGGAATGGTTTGCTCTGGCTTGGTGTAGTGAAAGAGTATTAGTGTTGGTAGTGACAGTAAAGCCTCAGGGACAGCCCGGCATTAATCTGGCAGAGGAGGCGGAGGAACGGTGTGTGTCTGTGGATGTGTGTGTTTGTCAGTCAGCAGGAGATAATGCAGCAGTCCAAAGGATAACTACAGTATGTTCACCCTGTTCACACTGACTGCAGTGTTTTATTTAGATAAAGGCTAGTGTATCAGATTCTATCTTAATCCAGCAGAAAGTGTCAACATTGATGTAAATATACAGATGATTGTCAGGAGGATGAGCGACCCACCAGCCAATCACATGTATGCTATGATGTGGATTAGGTTTAGAATTGAAATGATCAGTTAATTCGTTGAGTTGATTGAGTTTGATTTTTCCATTTTTAGGCAAAAGTGACAAATTTTCTTATCCCACCTTGACAGATGTAGATTTGTTTCTTTTTTCTGTCTGGTTTTAGACTGTTGGTTTGAGAATGGCATTATCAGAAATAGAGCTGAAACAAGTAGTGTATCGATTGTTGATTCACCGAAAATGAGTCGACCAGTTTCATGATTGAGTCAACGTATCAAGCAAAAATTACAGGTATTTTCAGGATTCAGCTTCTCTCTAGTGATAATATATATTTGGATATATCGCAATTAATTACCATTTTTCAACTGTCAATTGTGTCCCCAAGAGGAAAATTGTAAGTATATAATTTGTCTATTAAGGTTAAGTTTTAAAGATAAAGTTTCTCACTTAAATACTTTTTTTTGCAGCAAAATATATCACATGGACTGAAAAAGTCCATGTAGAAGGTCCAAATAGAAGGCCACCAAAAGCTTAATTTGTATTTGTAATATTAGTAAGTTTTATAATTTAAGAAAATCACTACATGGGGTCTGTGTATCAATACAATGTTGCCACATAAAATATCACAATACCATGCTGTATTGTTTTTTTTTACCACACCCCTACTGAAAAGTAGTTTCCTAACCTTTTTATTTATTTATTTATTCACAATTGTTGAGTGTTACACAGACTATTGTGGTCTCCTTAGGTGCACCCAGCCTTTCGCAGTAACCTGTAATCATCTCAGTACTGCGTTTACATGATTACTAGTTTAAAATACATTCCTAATTCTTAAGCTTCTGAATTGCTTCATGTGGCACATTCAAAGCTATTAGAGCAGTCCTTTTTGTGAGTTCAGTATGTCAGTTTTGGCATAAGGCATGAGCAGAAAGTAAATGTCTTCCAGTCAAATACTATTTTTGTCTCCTTTGTGGAACCGGCTTGATAGTGTCACAGTATGGAGTCTAGTCATTATGATTGTTTTAGTGTTACAGTAACTTCCTGTATGTACCATGCAGATAACCAGTGCACATACTGGTATGCACGCCATGGTGAGTGAGTTGTTGATTACACTAGCCGCTGTGGTCATTAAAGTTTCACCCTTAATTTTGCCCCCAGGGCTTCTAAATGAAAGTTACAAAATACAGACTTGAACTAGTTTAAAATGATCCGAAGAAGCTGTGGGAAATGGCTTAGAGTCTGTTTAAACACGGATCCAATTAAAGCAGGAACTGCCCGTGGGATCTCTTTATTCCTTATCGCCTGTGTACATGAACTACAGATGTACAGCCAGGAAACCTGCTCGTCAGCAAATACATGAAGCACCGTGCATGGTGAAAGCAGGCGGGTGTGATTCATGTGTCTGTGCATGTGTTTGCATGCTCATTTATGTGCAGGTGGGTGTTTGTGCATGTTGTTTGTTGTCTTTTGTGGGTGGGTGGACATGATCCAAGGGGCTTCTCTGCTGCTTTATGTATATGTTTCGGATCATTTGTTTGTGAAGGTATATTTATCAGAGTGAGTCTACAGTTCTTTAGAAAAGTGTTGCTGTACTTCAAGTGTGGCATGACTCACTACTGTCTAGTTTATTGGGTTCAGAATTACGTGTAGAAGAATGATGCAAGACATTACTTGTCACTGATAATGATGGAGCATTAGAGAAATAGAAAAAAACAGAGAATGTAGATAAGGGGAGTTCAAAGGTTGTGGAAAAGAGGGAGTTGTAAAGAGTAATAGAAGAGAGACAAAGACGAAGGAATAACAAGGAAAAGAGATTGAGGATGTTGGAGAAGAAAGTGAGCAGGAGAGAAACTATAAATGAGCGAGACCATCTCCCCGCCCCCAGTCAGGTTCAGTTGGGTTGTTTAGTTTGGCCTGTGCCGAACAACTGGAACAATATTCATGCTCGGGGATGGATGGAGTGAGGTTAGACTCAGTTCATCTGAATCAAATATGAGAACTTTCCCTCATGAAAGACTTTTGGCATTGCACTGCACCATTTGCAGTGTGCTTCCAAGAGCTGTTTTTAGTTCTGTCTAATGATTTCACTGATGACAGTGACAGTTTTATGGAAAAGACTTTAAGGTAGAGTAGCCAGAAAAATACTGTTTCCTGTTTTAGATCTGATGCCCAAAGATTTGTCCTTGGAGCTTAACTGAAAGATCAGTGAGACTGTGTAGCATATATAATTTTTATACCTTGACTCTTTGTACACTGACGTCTGTGTGCGTGAGCTACCCTATCCTAACTGAAGTGAGGAATACAGTATATTTTTGCCCTACTCCACTGACTTTATGAGCAGTCCTCAGGCGTAATGAGGTTGGTTACTTTCCAAGTCCAGCAGTGTGTATTTATAGGGCAGGAAAGGCTATTTGTGTCAAAAGGAAGTGTTGCACGAGGGCTATTTTGTACTGCAGATATTTTTGCACCCATAAATGTCCCAGGCTGAATTTCTGCATTAATTCCTCAGCTTTAAATTAAGCACATTTAATGAAAAGAGCTTTGTAATGGTTTGTATGGAAAGAGTTTAATGGTAAAATCATGTACATGTAGGCTTGTTCCTTTTTGGCAGCCGTAGACTTCATAAAAATAATAGAAGTTGCCACCATGTTGTCCCCTATTGGTTTGTGGTCTCCCGTTCTGAGGCCTTAAGTTTGGGCTGTTGAAATCTTGGATTTTGGAGATGGAAGTGAACATATTTGGATGAGAAGATGGAACTGTGGGGAAGCGAGAGGTGAGTCTGACTAACAGACTCACAGACAGCCTGTTACTCAGAGCATCCACGCCCTTAATTATGCATACATTTAAGTTGTAGTAGTATATTACAGGTGAGTTATGAAAAAAATGCTGTGATACAGCTGGCATGAATGTTGAAATTAGCTATAAGAAATCCAAAGCCATTTTAACATGGACGTAGATGGGGATCAACTGAAGTGACCCTTAGATGAACTGTTTTCGGCACTTCTGCCTCTGCTTCATTTTTCAGCCGCGGAGATTGCCGCTTGTTGGCAGCCTGTAATGCATTACGCAAAACCTAGCTTATTCTTTAAATGGTCTCAATGCAGTTCCTAGAGTCATGGTGGCCTCACAGTATTACTGGAGCTACACAAGTTGTTTATCAGAGGAGCACAAGAAAAGCAGTCAAATAAGAGGTAATTAGAGAGGTTAGAGGGAAATGTTTTTCAAAGCTTTAACACTGAAGTGAAGAGAGGGTAAGAGGGCCTGATTGATGACGTGATGACAAGTTTTCCTCTCTGTTAAGTCCTAATGTCGATGTCCTGTCATCAGTGGAAAGGCTGAGAAAGAGAAACACTTTTGAAACAATGACAAGATCCTATCTGTAGTTTTTAGTTAGAAAATAGAAACAATGGTATTAATTTGTGATAAGTGATAATGCAGTTGGTTGTTTGAAAGCGTACAGGCTATATTAACTGATACTAATTTAATTAATCGTTTTAACAACAGGATGTATTGATTCGAGTCATTAAGTTTAATGTGAAATCTAAAAACACCCACATGTTGCTCTGCTGCATTGCATTGGTATAATGCGGTATCCTTTTGAATCATTTTAAAACATTTTGTACTAGTTTTTTTTTTTTTTTTTTTACAGTTTTGTATATTTTGTATATATTTCACCTGTTGGAGGGCCCCAGAGCCACGCACAGAGAAAAAAAAAATAGACTAACCACAGATAAATAGAGTTGAGCCATTCAATTCCTATGTGTGCAAACATGGCTTCTGTGGTCAGTGTAGCAGCACACATCTACTGCAGGTATGTTGCAGCAGATGTGTTGTGCCACGTCAAAGTCTCATGTATTTCGACTAAAAGTGTAAAGCATAAACTCAATTAGGGCTGTACCTGATTCATAATTATGCCAGTCAAATCAAATTTTGCTGTTCAATATGAGTATTTGACAGTTTGTTTTGTTTTCCATACAGTTTTAAAGTTTGAATGGTTTCAGCAGGATGTTCAGTGTGACTGCGGCATCCACGTCATATAGTAAACAAGCTAATGGTGCTAATGACAGGTTGCAATTGTGCAATAACATTTTTCGCAGACACTAGATATTAAAAAAAAAAGCCAGAGACTTTATCATATTAACTTGCTGTGAGCTGTAAATTCACCACTTCTTCACCTCACAGTGTGGTCTCTCTCTCTCTCTCTCTGCACTGCTGCAGCGTGCAGAGAAGCTTGAAAGTCAAGAGCACTCACTCTAACAAAATCTGGGGACCAAAATGTCCCCACAAGTACGCTGCACAGAAAAACAACTGCTTGATTTAAAGCAATCTCAATCGACTTAGGGTTTCCAACCAATGATTCGAGTCTTTGACTTTCAAGGGGCAGCCCTAGTCCTTTTTTTGGCATTCATAGTACTTCCTTCTGAGCGTCTCCACCGCACTGAATTTAGCATTTAAGCTTTGCATTTATAAAGAAACTAAAAATTACCAAAAAAAGTATGAAAATTTTGTATATTATAAAAAATAATCAGTTTTTGCATTAAGATCTTACAAAGTATACCCAGTAACATCATGGCAGAGCTATGAGCTAAGGTAGATTTGTATGGTAACTGCTCATTATCATTATCATCAGTGTATCTTGGGCACACATATTCTCCTTGGCAGTCTGATGTTGGCAAAATGGGTGCAGAGAAGCACTCTTGGCAGACATTGTGTGTTAATGGGGGTGCCGTTCAACTTGGCTGTCATCGGTGTCTCCAAAAGGAAACTCCAACGATTCTGCACATCAAGGTCTGTTTACTGATCTTGCAGAATATTAAATTACATGCCAAAAAAGTTATATAAAAGCAGAATTCCCCCAATCATCCTTATAAAGATCCATAATCATGTCTAAAGTTATGAGCGATGTGTTGTTATCTATTGCTGTACTTCACATGGTACACATACACCAGCATGGCATGTTATTGCCAAGGCCATGCCCCCTTTTGAGGGAAAGAAGTGGGTCAACTTAGGTTTTCACAATGAGATTTAAGGAACATGAGATTATGTGAATATTCAGTGTGGTAAATGGCTAAATGATGCTGGTGACGGTTATTACTGACAGCAGATGTTAGGTCAAGTGTAAACAATAACTCAACAAAAAATAAATGCATACAAACTAGCCAAAATTATGATCCAAACACGTCAACTTTCACCAGCATGTACAGAATCAAGTATGGCTGTACTGCCACACGGAGTTTCACATTTTAAACTACTTAAAGTAAGTCATAGAAAAAGGGTGAAATAGTACAGAAAACATATGGAAAAGCGTTTAACATTCATTGGTAAAAACTGTGTGGGAACCCTGAATAAGTTAGTACAAGCATAACACATCCAAATCTCTGACCCAACTGTTGATGATTGCATTGCATTGTGAGTAATGTAGGCACCAGGTTTGGACACACACTCCTCTAACATTGAATGAGACAATGTTATAGGAGTGCAATGCTTAATCCGTAGAATACTCACGTACCTACACTATTAGCTGTTGTTCATTTATGGACAATGTACAAACATTCAGTAGTTTTGAGGGGAAGAAATAGAGTAAAATTGCAGTTTATCCAAATGAAAGTTGCCAAATGAGAAAAATGTTGCCATGATGTAAACTTACTTCATTATCTAAAAGTGCGGTCCAGATTGGGCTGTATTGTGAAATACACAGCAGCATCTTTCATCATGAGAACAACCATCTGGTCTTTGTTTAACAGTTCTGTCAACTAGCTCTTATTCTGGGTTTGAGTTTCAGAGTCTAGTAAACTATTGTGGTGTGTGTGTGTGTGTGTGTGTGTGTGTGTGTGTGTGTGTGTACTACAGAGGGCAGTAAGCGGTTTCAGCTGTGGCCCAAGAGAAAGGATGTATTGTTTGAGGACATTTGAGCATCTGCGTTGTTCAAGATAAGGGGTTTGAAGTTTGAACAGCCACTACTGATCAAAGGGCAGAGATATTGTAGATGTGTCACTGTCTTTCCTTCACTATTTCTTTTCCTTTTTGTTCGTGACATTGTTCACACTTCCATCCTCTCCTCTACTTCCGGTCTGTACTGCCCTCCTCTGTCTCTGAGCCTCTTTCTCAAACAAAGAATATTTTTGTAACCTGTATAGATGTAATTCCCCTCTGGAGTTAAGTCTGTGTTTCTTGTGTGTCGTACCTCCCGTCTAACCTACTTTTCTCCCTGCATTTATTTAGCTCTGCATGTAATCCCACAGAGAGCAGAATTCTCATTTTACACAAAAGATAAATCTGGTTTTGTGTGTGTGAATGGGAAGAGTGCATGGTGTTTTATATTCATGTTCAGTCTCCTCTCTGAGAATCTGTTGAAAAGAAAAGACTTTCATACAGTTTCTCTGTATTTTCATCATAATGATCTTGTCTTGCTTGGGTTGTTTTTTCCTTTTCCACTTTCCATTTCCTTTTCATATTTCCTCTCCATGCTTCAGCCTTATAAGCCTTTTTTTAAATGAACTACTGACAATGTCCGGAGTTTCTCTTTCACACATGAAGCACACAACAGGAGATTGTTTCAGAAGCATTATCGCCTACTGGAAATACTCTCGTAGAATTAGATGAGGGGTGGCGTCTGGGTAGAGCTTGCTGGAGGCAGGACATCACATGGATAGGGTTGCGGTGATACATCGGTTTTTACGGTATACCTTGATATGAAGGTTGATGATTATCAAACTATGTATGTTTGCTTATCTACAATATTTAAGGGGAGACTTTGACTGACAATTACCTGCTCTATTCACACTTTGTCCTGAGAAGGTGGTGGGATAAAGTCTGTTTCATGTCACATCCAACTGATTTGGACATTTGAGTTCTCACATATAGCTCCTCCGGGTAATGTCCAGTTTTTTTCAGGTTTGCAGCGCATGTTTGAAAGCTTTTAGTTACCCCTTTCTCATTGCACAAAAACACCTCTATCATCTGGATTTTGTAGTTGTGCTCCCTGGAATCAGAGATTCAGATCATCAGAGTTTGCTTTAAGTTTTTTTTTGTTTTGTTTGTTTTTTGCCAGTCAGTGTGCTGTGCAGTGTGCTTCTGGGGATGTTTTGGTCCCCAGACTTTGCTGCAGAGTGAGTGCCCTTGACTGTCACACTAGTCTTTGGTAGAAGCTGCAGCAGTCTCTCTGTGCATTATCTTTAAAAAGTAATCCTTTAACTACTCAACTACTCTGTTTTTCTCCTATCTTTCCCTTCCCTATTCTCTCTCTCTCTCTCTCTCCTATGTATCATATTGTCATCTACTGTGATTTTATTGTTGTTTACGACATCTATTGCATGCTTTCCATCCTGGAAGAGGGATCCCTCCTCAGTCAGTCTTCCTGAGGTTTCTGCTGTGTTTTCCCCTTTGTGTTAAAGGGGTATTCTTGGGGAGTTCTTTCTTAGTAGCTGTAAGGGTTCAAGATCAGAGGGATGTCGTATGCTGTAAAGCCCTCTGAGGCAAATTGTGATTTGTGATAATGGGCTTTATAAATAAAACTGAATTGAATTTTTATGTCAAACTTTTTTGGTTTTCTTGTACAACCAACGGAAGGGCCTAGTTGGTTGGTCTGTGTGTAAAAAGCTTCAGAGCAAGATTTCCTGACAATTACTGCCCAGATCACCGTGAAATTTGTTAAGATTGTTTTTTCATCCCCATAGTATATCTTTGAGTGATGCTGGTGCCACAGTCAGGTCAAATTTCCCCTAAGCAACATCAAAAGGCATCTTAAAAGTAATTCCTGGATTTCAATGGAATTTGCTGTGGATATATTGTTTGTAGTCCTGGTTTTACCCTTCACAAATGTTTCTAATCTTTAGATTTCCTGGAAAAGGATTTGCTTTGTTTTCTTTTTCAGTGTCACGTGAGTTCACGTCGTGCGCCGATATAGTACATTGACAAAAAACAGGGTCAAAAGCTTATGAGGTCAAACTTAACTTAGTTTTAAATTATTTTTATACGTTTTTAAGTAAAGCAGCTGCATTGAATAACCTGTATTTTTTACATAGTAAAGGCAAACAGGACTACCATAAAGCTTAAGAAGAACAAACATCTTTTTATCCATAGATCAACAAACATTTTAAAGTATTTTTTAAGCATTTTTTTTAGGTTAAACTCCACCTGCTCTTAGTGGCTGAACTCTACAAACACACAGAAAGTGATGTAGGAATTATTCTTTCCTGATCTTAGTTTGTTTTTCCTTCAGAGAGCTGAGGAAGTTCAGAGAGGCAGAAAAAACACTCTGAGCAGAAATGTTAATGCACAAGCCATTAGTTTAACAAACAGGCACACACACTTGATGGGCATCTGTTTTCTTTGCAGTTTATTCTGAAACTGTAGTAATGATGAGATGTTTGAAGTTGTTAGTCCATAATTTGTTTTTTAGACTCCATAAATAGAGACATTAACACTCGGGAGACATCTGAGGAGAGGATAGGGGGCAGAAAACAATAACAAAACAGCACACAGAACATATATACAAATTCTGATTTGTACCAGCCTAATGTCTCTGTTTCTTTTTGTCTCTCAGCATGTCTCTACTAATTCATGTATTGCTTTCTCTTTCCCTCACCTCTTTTGCTCTCTTGCTCCTTGTCCTCTTGTCCTTGCCCTTGCAGTCGGCCTCAGGCCTGGTCAAACAGGAAACACTTAGTGTTATCAGTCGACTCTTTGTGTGTCTTAATGAGTGTCAGACTAAAGACAGAGAGAGAACACACACTACCGTCCACACCCTGATCCCACTGTAAACAAACTTATCGCAGCACAAGAAAGAGAAAGAGAGGCAGAACCTGAAAGAGAGGGGGGCGGACGGACAGAACAGGAGAGGACGGGGGGCAGTTGGGGAAACAGAATTGAAAACGAGAGGAAGTGAGATCCTTTTCACTTCCTGGTGGTACACACAGGACGACGGTGGTCTTAAGGATTAGTGACCCATTACTAAATTTATATGGGTTAAATCCATGCTGTCCAGTGCAAGCCAATGTAGGTTAAGCCAACAGTGTTCAATACTTATTGAAAGACCTATTGAACATTTTTTTCATGCAAGTACACTACTACTACACTATAGATCAATACATCAACCAATTACGTTAGGCCTATATACTTTATAAAACATGATGAAGGGCCCATAGTCTGAACAAAGGCGGCAAACTATATTACTCCTTTCAGCCTTCGCAAAGGCAGCGCATACCATATCCATTCTTTCTGTTCTGACTTTTCACAATAAAAGCCACAAGGAAGTCAGATTTAAGGCATTTTGCTGAAAGGAAATTTAAAAAAATAGCTAACAGCAACTTATAGCGATCGCTGCTCTGCATCAGTAGGATCCCTGTAGTTGTTTGCATCACTGTGGGCAAATCCATTTGCACCAAAAAATGTTTCAATGAAAAAGTTTTGCAACTGTCGCAAATGCATTGCTGCTGGCATGAATTATTTTGATGCAAAAAATTGCAAAGTCTTTGTGTTGTTTCTTTGTCTCGCCTCCAGTGTGTTAAGGCCCTAACACTGTATCATATGATATTGTGGAAAGCGTCACTTGTAGTGATGAACCTACAGAGATTTATCACCTGCATCTGCAGCAACAAACTAGACAAAGATAGAGACAAACTGGTGAGCATATTGGAGCATTTAGTAGTAAAAGGGCCAGATTGCCTCAGGGGTTGGTAGAGACTCCAAACGGAGCTAAAAGAGAGTGAATATTGGATTAACGTTTGTCAGGTGATCAGAAACACGACTTCAAATGATTGTTTATTAATCTGTTGAGTGAGTTTTAGGAGTAGTTTTGATGACAGTGGCTAGGGTTGGCCGGGCATTGTGTTTTTTTGTCAGTGATAATAGGATTATAAAAAATGAACAGGTGTCCTGAATGCAACCCTTTTCAGCATATTTTTAAGTTTAGAGTTCAGAACTCGTTCTTAAAATCTAACCCGATCAGCTACTTCTCCCCACACCTGTTTTCCCATCACAGGAAAAAAAAAACTTTCCCATGGGAACCACATATTTAGTTTCCTACCACTTTTCAGTTGCTGATACAGTCTGCCTTAAAGCAGCTTACTTCTAATCTCTTGTTGTCAAGTACTCATATGGATACAAGAAAGCAGCATTTACTTTGAAGACATGATAGATATTTTTTCTGTTGCACTGCAAGGATATTGTACACTGTTTGTTCTCCCAGAACAAGCAATTATGCCTGCATCATGCCCCTCGTCAGTTAAGAAAACTCATAAATACACTTTGTTCAATCACTTTTTGTTGATGCCAGGGCCCGTGCTGATTTTGCACCATCTCTGCCAGCACATTATTATTTGATCAGCCTCCCTGCGACGACACTTTTTGTGTATGTGGCCGAAACTGGAGCAGTGCATTCCGCTCCACTTAAACCTGTCCATTGCAATGTACTGTAGTCCAGTGCTATCGGTGTCACGCTGCTCTGTCGTGACTGCGCTTCATTTTTTGATCAGCCTACAAACCATTAGTGCTGGTTGGCAGAGGGTATTTGTGTTGGAAGGAGTTCAAAGACCATTCCAGTTTATCTTCCACATGCAGTTCTTGATAATGAGACTTAAATACGAACATCCACTGCAAGCATCAATTGTGTACTTGTTAGTTTTTGGATAGACATGTTTCTTTGGAACTAAATAAGAGCAACTCACTTGACGGAATCCAGCGTCAGTTGACAGAAAATTACTTGTGCATGACCAATGTGATGCTTCAGTGTACAAAGAGGAAGTTCTGCTCAATATGAAACAAGGGAAATAATCATGAACACTACAGAAAGTGTGAGATGGAGATATGTCAAATGTTTAAAGTACGCAAGTGTTGTAGTTCTGCTTCTTTTGTTATATAAACCCCTTCGGCTAATAATAAATTGCATGTTAATAATAACTTACAGTGCATATTTCTGTTAAATAGAGAAAGGGAGTGTCGACTCTACTGTGCAGACGAAGTGGAGGTTCAGATGAGGTAAAATGTTTCGTAGAGTTGCATACTTTTAGAGTGAAACTTTTGCCTATGAGGCAGTTGTTAAAACACACACACACACACACAGTAGTTGGCCTTTCTATCATTTCCTTTGCCCTAAATTTTACTGCAGTTTCTTGATTCAAAGCAACTGACAACCAGCCGCAGCATGAACAAATCTTTACTGAAGCGAGCAAACAGAGAACTGGCCTTCTAGTGTTACTGGCAGTGTTTTTAATGATAGCAAAAAGCCCTGAACCAAGAAAATATACAGATCCCTGGACTGCAGTTATAAAACGCTGAACCAGTTCATATCTTTTTTCTGGTTTTCCGTCTCTGTAAAACCGCACTTTAACTTACTAATTGCAAGGTTTACTCCTCTTACTGCCCTCTTAGGTTGGACAGGTTTGTGTGGTTGACCATCTTTCTTGGCAACTGTACTTAGTTTCCTCTTGAGTTTTTCTGTAAATCTTGGGTGGGTACATCTTAAGGATAAACACTGGTAGTTGTTTCAATGCATTCTGCACTTCTTTATGTAAGACATTTTCCCAGCACACTTAGGCACGTACAATTAATACCCATCCAGGCACTGTACCAGAATTTTATCTTAGCAATATTCTGCGTCATTTGTGACATGCTACTCTGGTTAAGCAACTCAGAAAATGTTAAATATTTGCAGCTTGAGTTGAAACCAGGAACTGAATTGTCTAGTATCATTGGGGAAGATCTAATTCCTGTACTGCTGTATGCTAGAGTGTGGAAAGCTTCTCTGAAAAAATGCATATTTAGTTATTCTACAGCCTGGAATAGACAAGGATGCAGGATTAAATTATTTAGAAAATGTACTGAATGTGGTTTGATCAGATTGGTCACAGGGAAGCTGAAAAAAGCTAGTGGAACAGTCAGTCGCATGGCTTCACATACATAAGCAATATATAATTTACTTTCAGGGTTCAATATAGGAAATAAGAACATTTAGGTCAGTTAGCAGACTTTTCATGCAAATACCAGCAAGCTTAAATTCACAGTAAATTCCCACATAAAGTGACACCTCACCATCTGCGAGATGTGTCTGCTCCTGTTATTCAGTCGGTCATGTACAGGAGTGGGTTTGTTTTGCTGCTGTTTCCAGATCATAAAAGGCACTCAATTACAGCAGTGAGTTCCACCCTTCCTGATGTCCACAAAACATGATAAGAAAAGCACTGGGTACTGTGTTGAATAATATAAACAAAGCGCTCTCCAAGTTCCTCTTACACTGTCTTTGAAGATTTTGGCAATGCTTGGGCAACAAAAACACAGCCCACATTCATATGTATATACATGTTTCTTTCCATTGTCTTCAGATATGTATTTTCATCTTTTCCTTTTTAAGTTCTCACTGTATCTATTTTTAGTATGTGATTGCCCTAGTGACCTGTGAGCATATGACTGTCTCTATGAAAATCATGAGACTTTTCATATCAGCATACTGAGAGGCAAATCTAACCCACCTCTGTGAAAACAAGGAATCTAACAGCTACACCATATGGGATATGTCCTTTACAGCCTTAGTTATCTCGTGCTGTGTCATGTTTCACTGCACATCAATCACAGTTTGGACAGATGCACGTTCTCTGATTTCTCTGTTCCACTTTCATTTACCCCCACAGTACCTTTGTGAATGTTTCACTCTGCACCATGGGGTTTCCCCTAAGAAATACAGCAGCTCAGCAGAGATGTTAAGCCACCTGATGCAGGTCCTTATTCAGCTTGTCTAATATCAGTTTAGTAATTTGATGACAGTCAAAATGTTTGTGACACTCATAGAAATATAGCATTTGCTGTGCAAAAAAGCTCCTCTGTTCTTTTTTTTCTGGAGGTTAGTGTTTGATTTTATACAAGCGTATTGATTTTTTTTATGATGTTTGCTGAGGTAGTCAACATTTCAGGCAAGGTGGTCAACAAATGTAAAACTCAAACAGAAAAAATCAGAGCAAAATTACACATGTAATGAACCCCATTGATGCATGACTGAGAGTTGTCAACACACTCCAACTTTTCTTGTAAGCAGATGGAAATTACATTTACATTTTGTGTTTAGCATGGAAATGTATTGTGTGTATTCTTGGGGCCTAACGAAATGAAGATATATAGTCACAACATATATTCTTCCTCATAAAACATCTGCAAATCCTTTTTTTAAAAAAAAAAAAAAAATTAAAATTCTGCAGTGTTTACATCCATGTTTGCCGGCTTTCAGTCACCTATTTTCTTGCCTTTGTAGGCATGAAACTGGCGGCGTTGATATGTATCATGTTTCCAGCATGCTTGGGCACATGTATATGTACTCTTGTGCGTGAGCATGATGCAAACAAGACTTAGACTCACTAGTGAACATACTGCTTCATAGCGTAACTAGTGGTCAAAAACTTGGCAAGGTACCTTTTAAGAAAACAGAAGCAAATAGACAAACTACGGGTAAATACAGAATTGCTGTAAGTCAACAGAGGAGCAGTTTCTGCAGGATACCCAATATCGATAATACAAGAATAGTGCAATAATCAGAATATTAAATCTCAAATTAGCTAGGCAAGGCAGCTTTATTTGTTCAACACATTCCATACCACAGGGTAGTTCAAAGTGTTACAGAGCAATAAAACGTAAAAACATATTAAAGGATAGAGACTCAACAATAAAAGAGTAAAGAGAAAAGATATGAAGGTAAAATAAATTACTAAATGATTTACAATTTAAAAGAAATATCCATTAAAAATAGCAAAAATGCAGACAAGAGGTGTAAAGATAAAAAGATTAATTAAAATCATTTAAAAATCAAGTTTAAAAATTAATTTGCTGTCAGTACCAGGTGGAGTAGGGCAGTGAAAGGAATGTTTTTAGTGTTGGGTTTTTTAGTTTTCTATGATGACGTCGCTGAAATTCTTACCACTGTACATGTGTTATAAAGGAAGGTTTTCCCTTATCCTGCATTTATTTTGTGGCAAATCTAAACTAGTCTTGTGTATTCTTGGAAATACTTGTTGGAGTTTGCCCATCACTGCTCATCACTGACACGGAAAGCCACCTGGTAGATTCATATATCTTTTCACACGTCTCTGTCAGTGCCCAGCTGAGTGTTTTTATATCCAATCTGTTATTTCCAGTCTGTCAGAGAACTTTCTCATCTTACACTGCCTCCTAAATAGTATCTCACCTCCTGCTTTAGTGCTTTGAAGCCTGGGTCACAAAGAGTGTCTGTGGGTTTACAGCAATTTTCCAGAGCTCCTTGCCAGTAAAGAAAGAGTACTTCTCTGCTCTCAGTCATCTTATACTTTATTTTCAGTTAACAAAACACTAACAATTTAGAATTTTTAATTTCCTCACTGGTCCACATCAGATGCTCTGTGGCTTAGGCTGAGGAGCTCAGTGGTCATCCTAACTGTTTCAGTGACATAGGGGAGTTTTATAGCCCAGCAATTTTCCACCAGCTGTGCAAAATGTACTGCAGTGATTGCATTTGGGTGTTTGCCACAGCGGCTATTTACACCATGTATTGCTATGTTGGCTTATTGCACTCTTAAAATAGGGTACAGTTTGCCACTGCAAGAATTTCTGGAGTCAGAGAGTTCACCCCCTTATCACGTGTAGGTCAGTAGGCTATCGGGTCAAATCTAATATTGTGCCGCGTCCTAATATGCACAGATGGTTGCAAGGAGAGCTGACTAATGAAATTGTGCTGCCAACATGTTTGGGGTGCACCGATTCAGTTCTCCCCCTCACTCTTTTATCAAGTCAAGGAAACATATTCATTTATTAACTTCAACCACAATTTCTTTTAACATATTTTCTAATCTGTATTTGATGTAAGTTCTTTGATTTGATATAAGCACTGACTTATAAGATATAAGTCAGTGTGTGTGTCCACATTGAATGTTGCTTGTGTTTGTATGTGTGCTCTCATATCAGAGACAAATCTTTTATGTAAGCTCAAGCAGAGCCAAAAAAACACTCTCTCCCCCCTGAGACACATTACTCACATTCAGGGCATCTTGGCCATTTTGGCTTGTTTTGAGTAAGATTTGCTCATGTGTCTGTTAATGTCTAATGATAATGTTGTGAAGGTATAGATTGTGTTTTTAGATAAAGTAAATGACTGATTTAACGTACTGTCTTGTGATTAAAACCTTGGATACATGCATCACAATAATAACAATATCTTTAAAGTCTGTTAAATGTCTTGATGATAATGATGTTTTTCTTGTCCCTTTTAGGTCAATGAGTGGAACAAAAACGATGAGCGCCTGCTTGCTGCAGTGGAGCATGGCGAGGCAGAGAAGGTGGCATCACTTCTTGGGAAGAAAGGTGCCAGCGCTGTAAAGCTTGACAGCGAAGGCAAATCAGCGTAAGAATTCTTATTCTTATTATCTACAAAAGGATAAAGGAGAAATGGATGTGGTACAGATCAAAGTGCAACTTTTTATCACAAAATTACTTCTGCAGATTAATTTACAGACAATACTCGGTAGAGGTGTAATGATCCATTGATGTTGATAAATATATATTGATAAAATGATCAGTGATCCAAATATTATCGATGCAGAGAGAAACGATTGATAGGTATCATCATTTTTGAGATGTGCCTTAAAATTCCCATCTCTGTCCTTCTTAAACATTCAAACAGTGCTAGCAGCCTTGTGCTAGGCAGATAAAAGGAAGCAGCCAAGACAAAGACATTGAGAATATTTCCTGATATCATCTAATATCAATCACAGGCCCCTGAATTGAATCAAATCAAAATCTTACTGTGTCAGACTTTGTGATATTAGCAGACATAATAATTATGTCGAAAGAATCCTGATGAAACTTGTGATTTACATCACAGTCCGCAGTGGCTTCTAAAGGACAGATACTGTTTGAGCTGGGGGAAGTACAAAGCTGTATGTCATATCAAAAATGACACTTTGATTCAGATCTGTTACACTGATAAGACTGCAGCCCAAAAACCTTAGCAGAATACAATCTGCAAATCGCCGGTTTGCAGCCTAGTTTGGTAATATCTGATAAGCAAAATACAGTACAAGTGAAGCTATTCAGGTGCTATCTGGGACTTGGCTCACACTTTCATACAAAGGTGTGATAAGAAATAGTGTGACTGTGGTAAAATAAAAGTGGGTGTATTCAATTTCAGTGAAATATCATCCATTCTTTGTGATTTTTGTGTTTTTCTTTCAGTTTTAGGATTACATATACCTCCCTCGAGCAAATGCTCACATTCTCAAGTCTTGGTCTTATGAAACTCCTTTCACGCTCCACAGCACAATGTTAAAAAATGAATGGCCAATCTAAAAATACAGCTGTTTCTCTGAGTTCCTGACATTTTCATCCATTCATTCAGCCTCCCTGACACTCGGTGTTTTGAGAGCCGGCTCATTTCTGCAGAGGCGGTGAAACTCGTTGCCTCGCCAGTTGAGATTTTTGATAACACAGAGGCTCAGTGTTAATATTTGACCTCCTTTTTTTTCCTGAAACACAACACCCCATGACCTCAATGTGTTGAGCAGCTCCCGCAGAGCCAGGAACATCAAAACACAAGAACAAATGCAAGGAGAAACAAAAGTGCAGATTCTCACATGCTGAAACAAACACACAGGCTATTCTGTTCCATCGGTGGTTCACATCCTTGACCTCTTCTCTGTGCACGACCAGAACACAGAAACACATACAGATGCATGCTCGCAGCCTTTGTAAATCACGATGAATGTGGTGGTTTGGGATCTCAATGCTTCAATCTTTTCAGTACTCACAAAGGAGGCGTCTACAGTATCTCTATGGTGATAAAACCTGATTGAAAGGCATGTGGGCATAGTTGTGTGAGGGTGAGTGTGAGTTTGAGTGTGTATCCCACGCACACACCAAAGAAAAGCTGGGCATGCGTAGTGTTTGGGTTTTTTTCCATTTTTTTTCTTTTCTTTCTGCTTCCTGAGCTGGAAAGGGTTGTATTGATTACTCACCGCACACATATGCACAACCACACAATCAAGAGTCAAAAGTTGTGGTTTTACAGCAGGTTATGTGCTGTACAAACATGTAAATGCACTATTTTTCAAAGCATCAGCTTTTAAGGAAGTTGAGTTTCTCACATCATAAGATCTTTAAAATGGATACTAGGTAAAACTAGGCAACTGATCAAATATAAACCAAGAGTTTTAGTGTGCTGCATATTTCTCATCTACAATATTTTTACAAACAGCGAGTGCCACACTCATTTTCTCTGGTTATATGGCACCAATTGTGTCTTTCTACTTCAAGTCCATCTTTCCAGCAGTGAAATGCTTTTTTAATGTTACTCGGTGAGCTAAAAAATAATGTAAAATATCCGTCTTAAAAACCTCTCTGCTGTTGTGATTTTATGTGAAAATTACTGTTTGTAATTCCTTGTTTTGTGTTTGTGTGTAGTCTTCATGTGGCAGCTGCACATGGACAGACAGACTGCCTATCTGTTATCCTGTCCCATGGAGCTGACCTGTCAATCACTGATGCTGCAGGTATGTGCTGCAGTTACATACAGCTGTGATTAAAAAACATTTAAAAAATCAGTATTTCTACATAAATTAATGAAAAATTCGTTTTTTTTTTTTTAATGAAAACTGTAAATAGAAAAGTGTAATGTCCACATATGTTCTATTGCCACTTCTAAAATGCATTCTTGTGTTTTTGTTTTATGGAGTTTTGTTACATTTTGTTTAATTTGTCGCAAGAGTCTTTGGCCTAATGAAAATCTTAATTTAGTCCTTTCTTGACTTACGCTCAGGTCTTAATCCATTACACCTGGCTGCCAAAAACAATCACACTGACTGCTGCAAAAAGCTCATTCAGGTAAGTTGGATAAAGTAAGGGAGGCTTTTGTAAGTAACAAGTTGTGATGCCTATAATCACTTTGTCATATTTAATGGCCTGAAAATAATGCAGAAATTTGCTGCAATCTATCAAGTCATGTATTTTACTCACAATATGGTCTCACAGTGATAAGATACTTAATGTTTTTTTTTATTTAATATCATGGCTGTGCAGTATGTTAGGTTCAGTGAAATCTCTTTAAGACGCGTTGTACAAAAATAACACCAAGAAATATGGAGCTAAGAGAGTTTTAATGGCAGAGCATCAGGCCACCCAGCAGGATGTCTTCTTGGACGCATTATTTTGTACAGAAAATAAGGAATGTGTGAAAGCAGGAGCGTGAACCGTATGAAGCCCACACTCTGAATTGTCTCGCTAAAACCAGACAGTTTCACTGCTTCATTTCTTCAGTCTGCTTATGAGTGTGTGTGCAGATCAGCAGATCCCAGCAGGCGGAGACACACAAACAATCCTCTTCCTCTGATCTGCTGACCTAACTGTCCCATGACAGTCTGCAGCATCTCAGCAACACACACTTGCCTTTTTAACACCAATCTCAAGTCTCCTGGGACACACAGCAACAATTTAAAATCTCTAAACATCTTTTTGCCCTCATGCCCTAAACTAATTTGTACTGTAACTTTCTGAAATATAGAAAAGTCTTCACGGGTTATAAGTTACAAATAACGCTGGAGTATGTACAGTTAGAAAAAAGTAAAGAAGGTAGAAGGTAGATTTATTAGTTATTTTTTAAACGGTTAAAAAACAACATTTCATTTGTCCTTACAATTTGTAGCGGGTCACTCCTACCAGCAAGAGAACAAAATATTGAATAAGAGTAATAGAATAAATAATACATTGTGTGTTGCACATGTGTGCATTTACTGGTGTGAGTTCCTGAGAAAATAAACTCTATTATCACTGTACTCTGATACTCTACACCAGCATGAAATACATGCAGCCACAATATATTTTGAGTTTTGAGAATTATTGGGATGCCTTTTGGGACATTTAGTATAATAATTCACGTATAACATTGATTTGCAGGTCTAACGTTTCTTTTCCTCTGCAGAGTAAATGTCCTGTCGATGCTGTGGACAGCTCAGGAAAGGCGGCTCTGCATCACGCTGGTAAGTTTCTCAGTGTCCTGAGAGTTAATTAAACAAAAGTGGTTTTATTGAAGATTAGTCTGCTTGGACAAGGACGTGGGAAAATAACTTGAGGTTTAATTTAATCTCTGATTTTATTTGGATGAAATCCTATACCACGTTTGGAATTAAGTGATTAAACGTGATTTCGGCCCAGTTTGTTTCAATCAAAAGTTCCCGGAATACTCTTGCAGGTTTTTATTCAAAGCAAACACTGAGTGTTGAGGAGGTTCCCACAGAGTTCATCATTTTGTCATGATGCTGACACTTTCTGTCTCTAAAAATAATGATTTTTAACATCATCTGCCCACACTGAGTATGAAAGATAGTTTTGAATTTGTTTTCAGTTTGTGTTACAATGCAGATGTCAGTTGACAGCTGTTTAGGTAAATTATTGAAATTATTTTGTCAATGTTGCATTTTTAAAGTCAAGACAAAGCCTTATGTCAGTGCAGCTACCATAAGTAGCTTTTTTATTTGAAAAGGAAAGTAAAAAGCGTGATTATGTTTAAGTCATCTTAATTTGAATTAATTTGCTCTTGTGGAAATCAAATAGGGAGACAAAGCAGATAAATTACTTGCCAAATTAAATCCTCGACACCTTTTGTGCCTCTTTTCGTGACTGACTTTCTGTTTTATTTTATGCTCAGCTGCCAGCGGGAACATCCAGACCGTCCAACTGCTGTGTGAACTCAAAAGTCTCATCAACCTGAAAGATGCAGTATGTACTTTCATTATTACTTCAACTTTCTGTCTTTCCTGGACTTATTTTTCCTGGCAAGATAGTGAGAGTCTCTGAGACAGGATAAAGACCACAGAAATGCTCCATTCAGTCTCATTCATATCGCTTGTTTCCAGAGAGGAATGTGTTCAGGGAAGAGTGATCACTGTTTGGAGATTGCAACAGGATGCTCTCAGGATTTATCTGCTGCAGATATCTTACTCCCCTAAAAATTGTTTTCTCTGAGTCCCTTTACGTGCTCTTTAAGTTTGTAATTTAATTGCAGTTGTCTCTCACAGCTGTAAATCTACAACATGGAGGATCCTCATTTACTGACATTTCCTCTCATTTGTCCTTCTCCATTTAAAGATTGATTAATGTTGTACATTGTGTGTGTGCGTGTGCTTGTATGTGTCAGTGTGTGTGAGGTAGGGGGTCAGTATACTGTGGGAACTCTGCTCTCAAGCCGCAGACATGTGGTCTCCATTGCAGTGATGCTCCATGCCTGTGGTTTTTACCAACCTCGAGTGTGTGAGCATGATATTTTGTGTGAGAGTGTGTCTGTTCAATAGAAAAAGAGAGCAAGTGAGAGCAAAGAAATAGAGAAGAGAATGTGTTGCCCACATTTATTTCCCTTTTTATTATCACGCCACAGCTGGCCTTTTGGAGATAGATGCACACACAGCGGTCTCTTAGCCTACATGTAAATAAGTTTATTTGTAATTAAAGTTTATTGCTGCCTCAAGCTTGTTAAAGCCTTTGACAAGTTGTATGTTGTGGCTTTTGAAACTGGGTCATGCTACCACTTAGTACCACTGGCTGTAAGGGTTTTGACGCTTAAGTATAGCGTTTCTGAAATCCTGTTGCACTTGGAGCAGCCCCAACCAAACTTTTTTTCTGACATTAATATGTGGTCATCAAACATTCCATCCTGATCAATCAGAAATTGTTAAGCATATTTTTGTAGCTCAAAGACAATGCTCTAGTGCTGTTTTCTGTTAACAGGAAGATGTGATGTCATGTTAATTTTTTCCAGGCATAATCATCTGCAAATGTGTGTGTGAGATGTGAGCAGTACTGTCAGCTGTTAGCGGACATATAGACTGAGAACCACAAAAACGTCTGGAACATATTCATGTTTCTGTGCTGAGCAGAACATGCCAGTTTATAAGCCGCGGGCATCCATCGTGGCTGTAACAAATACCTGTAGGATACAGAAAGAAATGGAGGAACATCAGCCAAGTCTAACATATGTCAGACAAAATGTTTATAGGAAATCAAGTGAATGTAAACTTAAATTCTACTCAGAGACAGTGATACTGTGTAGTGTAAAAGCTTCCTTATGTTTTCAGCTGGAAAGAAATATATTTCTCAGTTTCTTGAAAGGAGCTCAGCCTCGACAGAATTCATAGACTTGGCTGGCTTTTCTTTGCCATTTGGTTTGAGTGAGTCAAAGAGTTTTGGAAGAGTACAAAAGGGACAATTTGGAATAAACATGATTTCTTTACTCTGGAAGAGAGTCATGTGGCTGAGGATACACAACTTCCATGCAGAGTATAGCTGCATCAACACTTGATTTTTGTGGCTGATGTTGATAAATTTTTTTAAAAGCCAGAATGATATATTTACTAAGTTATTTAAAATACACACACACACACACACACACACACAGGCGCCTGCAATCTCCACAGCGGGGTCCTATATATATATATATACATACAACATCATTTTTTAAAATATTGGACCTTTCAATCGCCACAAACATTTTAGGGTCAAATTTAAATTGGCATAAGTCATTTCTAGGCTGGTTTAGTGGACATCCACATATCAAGAAGTAGTTTGGCGCATTATTCATTACTTTACTGAAATACAAGTGTAGTGTTTTTCTGATTAAGTTTTTAACTATTATTTTCAATCTGAGAATGAGGAGGACCTTGTACAGAGTCGCAAGACAGGAGAAGGGAAAAACAATTCTCTCACTCGACATTGTAAATAGACTTTTTTCCCGTCTATCTTTCTATTTTTGTGGGTAGTGTACCTCTTCAGGCCTCTGAAATTATTGAAATGAAGCAATCTGATCGAACTTATTTGATTCAACAGTTCACAGCTCATTGTCATTTGTAACGTGTGAAGAGGTGTCACAAATACACGTTGCCTCTTTTAATAAGGTGGCATGCTAAAAAAGGACAAAGCCGCCCACTCCTCATTTAGCAGCACATAAAGTAATTCAGAAAGCACAACGACCACTTTCATGTGTGCTCTCATGTCAGTTTTTATGAGTCAAAGGTGGTATGAAAAAAATGCCCTTTCTAAAGTGGTCTGTCACATGTTGTACTCATTAAATATTCACTCACAGGGCTGATACACACGCAGAGACCTGAGCTGTATGTACAGAATCTGTGTCTACATCAAGAAGCAACCACAGAGAGTTACAAATATAATGATTCATTCTCTCTCTTGAATTTCAACACTGGTCATTTTTCTCTCACAAGCTGGTGTTAAAGCCAATTTAAACGCTTCTAATGTGTTTTGGTAGCTTTTTTGGTAATTGTTCCATTATGAGTGTATTAAGCTTAAAACAGGGGCATGATTGTGTGTGTTTGCATTGATTGACAGGCCTCTCAGATTATCACACTTGGCTGTGATGCTTGCTGCTCTATGTCAGCTCTGCCCAGTCTTTGCCTCAATGCCCAAATTTGGTATTCTGGCTTAAAAGTGACAAGGTGGCAGCAAGTTGTAAACGTAACTCAAATAAGCAGTGTAGACAAACATTTGTACACCTGCACCCTCACATTCACCTACATAGACTCTGACTCTATTGCCCTGAGAAGAAAAAATATTTCTTTCGTTTAGATTCCAAAGTAGAAACAGTTCAGTAGAAACACATACTGAGTTGAGCAGACACAGGGCTGGTAAAGTCTTTAGCAAAGCTCAGAGGAACCCACAACATACTTTTGTTCTCTGTGGTGTGTGAAAGCAGCAGCCTTGTAATATAAAACACAAAGCTATGCTGACACACTTTTCTTGTTTCTTGACATTCTTTGTTTTTCCAGTTGTACATGACTTCAGATTTACTTTCCCCTTTGTTTCGCTTTTAAAAAATGACCAATGGAAATGTCTGTTCTTACAGTTTAAAGGTCTAGTTTGTAGGATTAAGTGGCATCTAGTGGTGAGATTGCAATACTGAAAAAAAACATCTCCTGTGTGCCAAGCATGTAGCAGAACTACAGTGTCCGAGGCGAAAATGTGGCTGGCCCTTTCAGGAGCCACATTGTGTCCTAAGCGAGCATCTGCTTATCGTGCCCCATTGCGTTACACCAGATGCTCTCTGCCCACACTGGATCCTTTAAAGCCTCCAGAGAAAACTTTAGTTGAAACATTTAACCAAATAATTTTGGTCAGTTTTTTAAAGTCTTGTTTGCCTTGTCTACTTGTGTTTTTACTTTTTTTTTTTTTTTCTTGTATATCTTCCCATTTTTTTGGCTAGTTTTGGGTGATTTCATCATTGCACTCTTCCCGTTTTTTTGGGGTTTTTTTTAAGAAAGAAAAAATGAAGCAAATTTTCATGGGTTTCAGAGGGTTACATTTTGGAATACTTATCTGCTGTCCTACTGTCAGCTTAGTGGAGATGATGTAGTGGCAGCAGCTCCTTCCAGGCTGTACACTGCCTTCCACAAGCCTAGCCAATCAAATGTTTAGTTTAGATTTAGGTCATAGACGTTTAAGGTTAGGTTAAATGTCATGCTTGGGGTTAGGAACTGTCAATCGTGGTGAAAAATTTGGGATTACGTTGCATAAAATACTGCCTCAGTTGCCCAACTCAGAGCAATAAACTCTGAGTCAGCCCCTTCATTTAGAACAGTAAATATATCATTTCGGGGATTTTCCAAAAACTGTGCCTCTCCAGAAAGAGGAACAGCTTGGGCTTTTATATTTATCGGCTGGGAAATTCATTTAGTAGACATCCACTCCTTTTTCACATGGATCTGAGATTTCTCTCACCACACAGACACTTACCATACTTCATGTCCTGGCCCACGTCCTGATGTCACACCAGATAAGTTATGTAGGTGTGTGTGTTGTGTTAGTTTGTCGTCCCTCTGTGGGATGTTTTCGGTCATATCTTTGTCTATAATGTCTGTTTCTCCCAAAGGACGGGTTCACCCCCTTGCTGCTCTCAGCCAAACACGCTCATGCTGAGGTGTGCAGCACTTTGCTGGACTGCGGTGCTGAGATCAACACTTTTGACAACAGCGGCAGGTACAAACACAGTCGTTCACAGTCATTTATTATCAAATCAACTTTCTTTAATGAATAAATGGAATTTAAGTACTGTATGTATTTTTTAAATGATTAATGCCAACAAGTTTGGATTGAAGCTGAACATTTTGTAAGATAGCGTAATTAATTTTTTAAATGGTTTCATCTACTCTTTTCACTAAATTTTAACTTTTGGACTTTACAACACAGTTATTGTGCAGACACCAATGGAATCTAATCCTGCAAATGATACAATATTGATAATATTGGTGTAGCCTAATCTTTATCTGTGACTGCAGAAATACTTGGTTTAAATAGAATGAACAGACGTGCAATTAAAAGGTTCATAGCATTCAGATATTGATTTAGAATTTAAATCTCAACATTGAATCTCCATAGCTTTGAACTATTCAGTACAGCCCTACATTGTAGACACTTCTGTTCAACCGATGATCATTATTTGTTTTCTTCGGTTGTGCAGGACAGCTTTGATGCTGGCCAGCGAGTCCAACGCCGTTTCTGTTGTAGAGGTCTTGGTTCAGCGAGGAGCAGATCTGTCAGCTGTTGATTCACAAGGCCATGATGTCGCACACTACGCCAAACTGCTGGGCAACGCTGAGCTCAAAATGGCCCTCACCGCTGCCCTGAACAGACAGCAGGTCTCAGGTGAGAGGTATTCAAAGTCTCACACACTTCGTGAGCATTGAGGCAGCAGGAGGGGAGTGTTGGTTTGTATTCACATTATCTGGACACTTTCTTTTGGACCAATGCCCACATGCTTGTTTTGTAACTTAAGGTCATTTACATTATTTCTCTGGAGACAAACCTTAGACCAAACACAAGTCTTGACCAAAAAAGTCTTACTGTTTGATGATCAATCTTGTGGGGGCCAACTTTCTGTCCCCAGATGAGAATTGAGTCCCCTTAATGTCCCTTTTTTTTAGATCTTTGATCTATCAATCTCTGATGATCAATACCAATACACACACACACACACACACACACACACACACACACACACACACACACACACACACACACACACACAAAGACGTATCACCTCTGTGCCATAGAGATGCATACTGATCTGGTTTCAACACAAAGTCAACACTGCCATCTGGAGGAGTTCTCCTCTTATTTTTTTCTTCCAATTTTTTTGTGTGAGTTGTTCTATGTGACCTGGATTCCTGTGGATCCTAAAAATGTCTTAAAAAGCATTAAATTTATTAGTCTAAAAATAAGGCCTTAATTAGCATGAGAAAAAATTAAATTGAAATCACTCTTACAAAAGTCTTAAAATGTTAAAGACACAGTAAGTAGGCTATTATGAAACACTTTTTTGCAGACATTGCATTGTAAACTCTTGAAATAATTAGTAAAATCTATTTAGTAAATAATTTCCCAAATGCCTCTCACATTTATGTCATGCAGATCAGGACAAAAGAACAAAGTTTAAATTCCTTTTTTAACATTTCAAGTAGATTTTCTGACTTTTTAATTTGAAATGTTAAAATAAACATTTGGGAAAAATTGTTCCTAACCCTGAGTAATTTATGTCTTTTCATGTTCTTTTTTTTCCTTTAGTTTTTATTATTGTAAAATTAGTCTGAAATTACATTCTGTGGCATGAAAAATGTCTTACAGTGTTAAATTAAGTTGTTCACACATCAATCTCAGGTTTATTTATAGAGGACATTTTATACAGGACGCATAGACTTAATGTGTTTCAACGATGATTCAAGCCTCCATTTGTTTTTAGTTGTTGTCTTTGAGCTTCTGCTAGTTCTCATATAAAAATTCTCAGTTTTGTATCTAATTAATCTAGATTCGTGTGTCACTTTGCTGTGTTTGGTCCTTTAAATTGAGGGAAATAAACTCGTGAAAGTTTCTGACTTAAATGTGTAAGAAGTTGTGGGAACCCTGCTATGAATTTGATGTCACCTGAGGTAGAAAAATGTAAAACATCTGAGGATAAACATACAATTATTACTTCTATTTGATTTTTTTGTGTCCATTTTTAATGTTCTTCCTGTCTCCTTTGACAGATTCAAAGTCTCCTAGAAGTCCTCAGGTAACACACCTGTATTGTTTTTCAATACTTGTTACTTGTTCAAACAGGCAATTGAAGTTACTTAAACACCTGAACTTACAATAATCAACTAAGTCTAAATTAGTTTTCAGTACTACAATTTGATGCAAAGTGACAAAAGAAAATTAAGCCAATTTCTAATTTCTGTCCTGTAGCTACAGCTAATGGATTGTAGTTTCTTGTGTTGATATGAAACTTGTGAAAGATCTTTTAGTTGATTGACCCTCCGCTTACTAACCAGCACTGAATCCCACCTTTCTTTTTCTTTCCGTTACCTTTCTTCTTTCGTCTCTTTGCTGGCTCCTCAGCATGATCAAGTAGCTAAACTAAGTGATGAACGGATCACAACTCCCAAAAAACGAAAAGCACCTCCACCTCCTATTAGTCCACTGCAGGTAAATGCATGTCTCTTTGTCTGCTTGTATTAGTATGCCACTCTTTGTATTAATGCATGTCTGCAGTGTATTCATAAAAATAGTGGTCAGACCTGTACGTGACTTGTCTGTTGATACATTATCTTCTACATTATTGTTCTGTCAGTCAGTGCCTCATTGGTTTAAGGCTTGCCAAAGTATAACAAAATACTTTACTTATGTACTATGTATTTGTGTACTAATCTGCCTTTTGTTTTCCAGAGTTTAAGGTTTAAAAATGTACTTAAATACAAACATCTAAGCCATCCGTTTTATACACTGTATAGGACACTAACATTTTGAATCTTAGTCCCTGGGGTTTTTGCACCGATAGATTATAAACATACTGCACACATTTGTATATAATGATGACATTTTTTTCCCCAATCAAATCATGACAAGGGGTTATTAGGAAAACAAATCCAAAAACTAATCGACTTCACCCTCTCTTAGAGCTCTGGACCCTCTTCTCCTTCAGTCGTTACCTCCGCTGGGACCCCTGGATCCAACAAAAGTGACACTCCCAAAAGATTCAACTACAAGGTAATATCAAAACAACAGTCAACAAAAAAAAGATATAAACACAAATAAGAAGCTTGGCAATACAGACTTTATTGCATAAGCTGCTTTCATCAACAACATGCTTTCCTCAGAGCTTTAAGGTCCAGTGTGTAGGATTTAAGGGGGTATTTTGGCAGAAATGGTATATATTATTTCTAACTATGTTTTTATTAGTTTAAAATCACCTGAAACTAAAAATTTTCATTTCTCGTTACCTTAGAACGAGCCATTTATATCTACATACAGAGCAGGTCCTCTTCTTTGGAGTCTGCCAAGCTGTTTCTACAGTAGCCCATAATGGACAAACCAAACATTGGCTCCATAGATGGGGACATTCACATTTTCACCTCAGCCACTGTAGTTCTCCTACATGCTTGGTACACAGTACCGCCATTAGAGGCCAATAAATTCTACACAACAGACCTCTGAAATAGTCTTATTTATTGCTGTAGGGACATCAAGATGTACAGAATGATTAGAGGAAAATAAAAAGTTGAATACATTTACAATCATGTTATTATAGAATTATATTAAAATATTAAATCAGCCCCAAACTTCATGAAATCTACCCAGTAGTTTTTATTGTAATCCCTCAAACAAACAAACAAGACAAATTTAAAACATAATTTCATAAGGAGACCCACAGGGTCCATAGAAAAAACACAGCCTGTAACTTTAAGTTGTACGAGGTCCACAGGAGCAATGAAAAGGTGTGAATACAGAATAATGTAAATTACATTTATAACTAGAAAACGTAATATACAGTGAGACAAGAGAATCAGCCAAAAAAGTACATTATGAGGATAACTGCTCCTGACCCTAAAAATGTAAAATAAAAACAGATATAAAGCAGCTTTGCCTTCATTGATGAAAACAGCTTCAGCCATTTACTGTGGTTCACAGTAAATGTTTGTGCAAATTAGTCTTCAGGTGTAAGAAGTTTAGTAGAAAATGCAAAGATGTTTCCAGAATTACTTCAAATATGCAGCATTTTTAAATTTCCACTCCAAATAGACATTGTGTACAATATTAACTTATTATCATCATATAGTAGCATCTCGTGTGCCAACCATGTGATAAGTGATTTCTTTCAAGCTTCATACCTTTTCTTTCTATTCTTCCTTTCTTTATTTCCTCACCCTAACTTTCTCTCCTCTCTTTGTCCATCTTTTGCTCTTCTCCCCTCCCACTCTTTTTTCCCGCCACTCCTCCTTTTTCTCATTTCGCAGGAGGATGAGGTTCGAGGAACGGCACTTAGAGAGGAGGTTGAGAAGCTCCATGAGGAGAGAAACATGTTGCTGGAGACAATCGAAGACCTGAAGCAGTCGGTGGAGCAGACGTTGACTGGTCCTGAACTGGATACGAAGGTGACTAATGACTGAGTGAAACTATAGTGACTGTATTTATGTTACTGATGAGCACATTTCTAAGCAGATGTTGTGACTTAAACAGAATCAGGAAATGAGGTCAGACTTTTAGTTTAAAAGTGGAAAAATACAACAGTGTAGAGTACAGCACATGCATTGAATATGATTATTGGTGTGTAGCATTCATGAATGTTAAACTAAAATGTCTCTCTGTTTGGATGAATGGAATTCAAAAACTTTTAGGCTGAATATACAGTAAGAAGGTATTTTTACAAGGTGGTTATTTTTTGGTCTTTTCTATGTATTACAAGTTGACTAAAGTCTTTCTGTTTGTGAAAATCTTAAATCAACGCTGCTTTTGTAGGTGTAATTCTATACTCTGCAGACAGACAGCTGTGCACTGCTGAACCTTTTCACCTTGGGCATTCTTGAGGGAAGTCTAACCTAAGCTTTAGATGTGTCACGACTTGCTTTGTTTTTCAGCAGGTAGCAAGTGGTCTTTAACATTGCTTTTCTGTCTCTGTGTGCCTCTGCATATAAATATATGTGTGTATGTGTCGACAGGTCGAGCACACTTTTACAGCATCTGCAGCTCTGGTTTCTGCTCTGCAAGCCAAGATCAACAGTCTTACTTTGGAGAATCAGCAACTTGCAAGCAAACTTAAGGTATGTAAGCCATTCATTCATACTCATGAGTTAAACATAAACCAACAGATGAACACACACTCATGGTAGGGGGCAACAAGCCGTATACATAGGCTAAGCAAATGGTACTCAGATGGTCTTTATGTGAGAAACAAAGAACCTAAACTAGAGGACAAAAAAATCACAGAAGACTTTTTCAAGTTCTGTTTTTATTTAGACATTACAAGACAGTGTACACACAAGTAGTATTCTTCAGTAGTCATTATATAATAATAGTATAAAAGTACATTTTAAGGAAAAAAAGACACTGTGTTAGTCACCCTTAGCTGGTTGTGAAAATATACTGGCCCTCTATGTATCGACAGTCTTTAGCTACAAAATTTTAATTCATGCAAGTGGTGTGTGATTTGTAAGTAAGATTTCATTTTTAATTCCCTCACCCTGCAGAATCACCCATCCCTCCAAGGAATTGAGGACCTGAAGGACACCAGTCGTCCAAACAGCATGGCCTCCAACTCTTCCTTCCACTCCACCCAGGATGAGTTTGATTCTGTGCCACAAGTGGAAAAGGAAGATGGATCAGGTGTTGTTTCTGTCAGGCAGGAGGAAGAAGACGGTGAAAGAGGGAGAGGTGGGAGCAAAGAGGAGATCAGACTGTTGAGACAGGCCCTAGAGAGTGTTCAAGTGAAACTGCTTGAAACCAGGAAAGAAAACCGCTCACTTCAGGCCCAGCTGAAACCTGAGCGAGGCAGAGAAAGGGAGGAGGATGAAAGCGTAAGGGAGAAAGGAAGAGAGGAAGAGCTGATGGAGAGTCTCGCAGAGCTCCAGGCAAAGCTGACAGACACTCAGGAGAGATACCACCAAGCTGTGGAGGAGGTGGAGGAGCTGAGGGTGAGGATAGGAAAAGGAGAAGGTGAGCTGACGGAGAAGCAGGAGAGCCAGAGACTTCAATCATCCACACTTGAACATGAAGTAAAACAGCTGAGGGCCCTGCTTGTCCAATCAGGGTCAGAGAAAGAGAGCGCAACTCAACGAATCAGACAACTGGAGGAGGCGCTGAGGAGGGTGGAGGAGGAGAGAAGGAGTGTAAAGGAGAAAGAACAGAGGAATGCACAGATTGAGGAGCTGTACAAGGAGGCACAAGAGGAGATTAGGATGCTCCAGGTGAGTATAGGCCTTTTTCTCTCTAAACTGTTACCTTTGGGGTAATGTAGGCACCAACTTTTGACAAGAAAGAAGAATGTGTGGATTAAAAACAGACAATATATCCGTTTCTGTTGCACTGATCATCATGAGTGCAGCACTAAATCAATGGAGTACTCTTTGAAAGTGCGGAAGAACACTAAGGGAATTGCTTCAACATTGATTTATCTTTAAATCATTAGTACACTTCACTTACTTCTTGAATTCTATGGCACGTTTCCTATATTTTCTTATATTTGTCCCTTTTTGTTGTTTAGGAGGCTCTGAGGGGCACAGTGCCAGTTGAAGCTGCAGCCAAAGACTTTGAAGAAATGAAGGCTGAGCTAAATGAGGTAATTTCTGGGCTGCAGCGCCGCTTGCTGGAACTCTCACACTCCTACAGTGAAACCAAGAGTCAGCTAAGTGCTGCACAGAAACAGCTGGCTGACAGCAGCGCAGCCTCGTCTCCCTCCTCAGAGCAGCAGCAGCTGAACAGCAAGGTGGAGGAGCTGCAGACGTTGCTAACGGAGGCAGAGAAGAAGCTCTCGGCTGCTCAAGAGGAGATTTCACTGCTGAGGCAGGAGGCAGAAGCTCAGGCGCAGAGCTCCGTGTCCCTCGCCGACCACACGCAGGTGATGTCATCTCTGGGAAATGCCATCAAAGAGTTGGAAAGCCAGTCAGAGGCCCTGAAAGAGCAGCTACATCAGAAAGTCTTGCAGGTGGAGGCTTTTCAGAGCAGGTGAGGAGAAAAACTATGTCACCTATGTTTGATAGATGCATTTTTTTTACACTTTTACTAGACTTGTTGAGATGGATATAAGGCTTATGAAATGGTTTATTTACAAAAAAACAATGGAGTTAGGCACAGTTTTTAAACAATGTACAATTCTGAGGTACTTGTACTCTACTTGCGTAATTAGTGTGGAGACTGAAAGATGACTGAATAGAAGATAGCTTCTCTGGCTTTAGCACTGGGAGGATCAAGGTGACCATGTGTCATTTATCAACATGAGATTTGTTTCTGTTTCATGAAAGGCTGGCAGCAGAGAAAGAGGTCACCCCAGATGATTCAGTCTCCCGAGTGGAGCACGAGACCGCACGAGAGCAACTGGAGGGCGAGGTGAACCACCTGACGCAGCTCCTCCAGGGGGCCCTCAGGAAGCAGGACGAGATGGCTCTGGAGGCTGCTGATGCATGGCAGAAGGTAAGAAGAAGAGGAGCCACAGAGGAGGCTCTACACGCTGTACTCGCCCCTCTCCTGCTCTGTCTTCTCTCTTGCTCTGCTTTCTTTCTCACCTCTGACGCTTTTCTCTAGCTCTACACGCTTTACTCTCCTCTCCCCTTTCACATTCTTCTCTCCTCTGTCGCTCTACCTCTCTTGCTCTAAATGCTCCTCTTTCCCTCTAAGCGCTCTATACTCTCCTTCATGCTAACCTCCCGCTCCATTGTCTCGATCTACTCTCCCCTCTGCCGCTCTCCCTTCTCTAAACTCCCTCGCTCCACCCTCTCTACTGACACCCTTCACGCTCTTCCCTCTTATTGCCAAACCCTACCATGCATTTCTTAAAACTTACCCATCAACACTCGAACCCATCCATCAGGCTCGGGATAATCGTGCAGAGCGGGAGGCCCTGCAGGAGCTGGTGATGTCGAGGGAGAAGGAGAACCAGACGCTGACAACCAGGCTGACTGAGGCCCAGGATGCTGTGTGTCAGCTCAAACAGCTGGTGGAGAACCACACTGCATCAGAGAGAGAGAAGAACAAGAGGGTCAGTAATAGTACCACTTTTACCATTGCACTATATCTTTTTTAATGCATTGTCTCACGAACTGCATGAGAGTTTTATGTTTTCCCCTCTCAGATAGATGACCTGTCACGGGAAGTGGGGAAGCTAAGGGATGCCTTAAACAGCCTTTCACAGCTCTCCTACAGCTCTGGTTCTCCCTCCAAGAGACAACAGCAAAGCCAGCAGCTGGAGACGATGCAGCAACAAATCAAACAACTACAGTACCAGCTAGCTGTATGTTTTGGTCAACATTTTTTTTACAAATAACAAAATAACATACTGTACTTGAAATACTTGAATGTAAAGGTGAAAAAGATGTGTATTCATCTCTTGTTTTCTCTGTAGGAGTCAAAGAAGCAGCACCACGAGATAGTGTCGGTCTACAGGATGCACCTCCTCTATGCTGTCCAGGTAAATGAATGGTTAAACCAAATTATGAAGAACTGTATTTTTCTGACTTAGCCTGCATGCATAGCCATGCATATAGTTTTTGTATTTTGTTTTGAAATAAAATTCCCATGTCCATCCCTATTCAATGGAGGAGAAAAGAACTGTATTCGAGGAAGTGGCAAGATTAAAAGAATCCTTTAAAAAAATATTCCACAGCATAGAAAGTAGTTCCACTTAAAGCTGTCTATAGTTACATCTGTTAATTATCACTACAACAGTTATATTCTCCTCCACTGTATTCATTTGGCAGCAAAAGACATCTAAAAAATCTTTACAATTCAACCACAAAATGTTTTATCTACTGTGTGTTATCAGGGTCAGATGGACGAGGATGTCCAGAAAGCCCTGAAGCAGATCCTGATGATGTGCAAGGTGCCGAGCCAAGCCAAGGAGGCCTGTTAAGACACTCTTGGCCTGGTTTCCCCAAAAGCATGTTGTTAGCAAAACTGAAGTGAACTGCTGCTGTCACTACGTGTCCTCCCGTCCAAAATCACGCATTGCTTGTGCTGATAACAAGCAAGGCCAACACATGGTGCCTCTGAATAAACCTTGAGTATTTGTTACTGTGGAGTAGGTTTACAGTCATATGTTCATTGCCTTTGCTAATGTCAGGACCGACTAAGAGAAAAAGGTTATCAATATTACGATGGGTGATGTTTTTGGGAAACCTCAGCCCAGCATACAGATACTGTACAACAACAAACTGACCACTCAGCTGAAGCACGTAGTTCCAGCCAAACATATCTCAGTATGTGCATGTTAATACTACACTGTCAATGTGCAGTAATCTTAATCACATGCAGTTGAACAAGCGAGACAAAGGTGTATACTCTGACATATACATGTATGTGCACACCAATCAGTCCAGTGAGTGGTTTGTTTCTGTTACAATACGCGCTTAGATTATTAAAAGACTTGTTGTGGTTGCTAGTATCTATTTTATGATACAACAGTGTTAGTATTATTTTACTCATTGTCTAAAGGTTTCACAGATGTCAACATTTTCCTGATACAATCTAAATTATTTGTGCCCTCTTTACAATGCATGTAACTTTGCTCAACGCCAGCCCAAAAATCACATAGAAATGTTTTTCTGGTTGCACTTCTATGAAGAAACAGCATGATACAGTTTGTATTGCTATTTTCCTATTAGCGCAAAAAATTATAAAAATGTATTTTGCTGAATTGTATTGCCATGCCATGTTTTCTAAGATACTTTAATGAAGAGGTTTGATAGCTGTGTTTTCGATAGCCTTGTGTCTGTGTGAATGGAATTCTTTTTCCTTGAGTATGACAAAGCACTATTTGATCTAGTGACATCTGAATTAGTTAAATGTTGTTATTCATATTCTACATATAAGGGGTTGAATATGATTGTGTACTGTTTAAAAAAAACTGTATTGGCTCAATATTTTAGTGTTTCTGACTCAAAGGATAGTTAGTTAGGAGGTAAGATTCTCATGTTTTCTCTCCTCTTGCTAATGTTACAGTTTGGTCTCTTGTTCAGAAATTCCTTACTTGAAAAGCATGCAAAATACGTTGGCTGAAAGCAAATGGTTAAGTCTGCTTTCATGTGCCTGTCTGCAGTACTTTCACCTGAGAATTAACGTCAGTATTAGTAATTATTAGATGCCAATTCCACCAGGCTTACTTGTACTCCCTTATTAATTTATTTACATTTACCAGGAATGTTTTTTCTGTCTTTCTATTTGTGATACTCTCATCTCTTTCGGTGTTTCTTTGTGGGTATGGATATACACTGTACAGAATGAATTTGTTTAAATAAGTCTTTTCAAGGCTTCTGAACTGTTTTCACATTACACTCCCTTGCCTTAGTACTGTACTTTGAGCCATACACACTTAGATAATCACCCTTCTGAACAGTGTTTTAGATTATTGAGAAGCCAAACTCAACAGAAACACTGTTAACCTTGACTGACTGACGCTCCCATTCTCGTTTCTCACTCAGGAACTTTTATACTGAACACGACTAACACCTGACTGAACTTTGTTAGACTCTGAGTCGAGCTTTTGCTTTATTTCATAGGTGTAGAATATCAAACAACATATTTCTCTTTTTCTCTCTAGGCCTTGACTGAAACGTTTTTTACTACGAAAGGGAAAAGAAACACCTCTTCTGTTTGTTGTTTCTTCATGAACAGTTTTGTAGTGACATGGAAAAAAATGCTTGTTTGCCAACTTCTTTTTTGGCCACAGTAATAAATTTTCAAGATGCTGTACCTGCAAGTTTGCTTTATATTTCCCATCTCTTTTGTATCAAAACATGAAAATTGCTAGATTGTTGTAAAAAGGTAACGTTAAATAATTTAAAACTTTAAAGCGTCAGTTCACTCCCAAAACTGAAATACATATTTTTTTGTCTTAGTTTAGTGCTAATTATCAGTCTAGATTGTTTTGGTGTGAGTGTTGGAGATATAGGCTGTGATGATGTCTGCCTTCTCTCAAAAATAATCAAACTGTATGGTACTCTGCTCGTGGTGCTTAAAGTGCCAAAATATGTATTTTATAAACTCAACACTACTGTCACCTTCCAACAATCACAAACCGATTACTCAAGATAATTCACAGACTCTGTGTGAGCAGTTTCATGTAGGAACTATATTCTTTAGACCAAAGTACACCCTCCAACAGTATTACTGTGCAGAAGAAAACGTGCATCCGCTGCTAGCTCCCCCAGCGCCATTAGTGTTTATATCTCTTGCTGTCAGGAGCTTGAGCCTTTCGTATCACTGCACACATGTGATGTTAGCGAGCTCAATGGTTCTAAGTGAGCTAACTGTAGATGCACAGCAGTAGATTTTATACAGTTGGTGGATGTAGTTTGGTAGAAGAGAAAAGGTCTTACATGAAATTGCTCACAAGGTCTGTAGATTATCTTGAGTAACCGGGTCATGATTTCTGTAGAGACACCACAAGCCGAATGCCTTCTAGTTCCATTATATTGGAAAGACATCTCAACAGCTGATATCTCCACACTCAGCAACTCACACCAAAACAATCTACATGGATAAATACCACTACAGGTAAGAGGAAAAATATGTATTTTTGATTTTGAGATCAACTGTCCCTTTAACTTGTTTGTTTTAGGCAAAGTAATGGATGGATTTACCTGAATGGATTGAGGAGGTGCATCCTATAGAGGGGAACCATCTCATGCTGCTACTGCTTTGATGCCTACAAAGAAAACATGAGGGTAAATACCTTTATTTTTCACCATTATATTTAAGTATACAAATTATAGTATGCTCTTGTGTTTTAAAATGGGAATTATGTGTTCTATCGAAAAACAGAACAATCCCTTTAAAAGCATGAAATTGGAAGGATTCAGTTTTTGGTTTTGTGAGCCCAGCCAGCATGCTTTTATACGCCACAACAGATGAATAGCAACAAGATTCACAATACCACATATACATGTTCGAACAACAAGACTGCTTCCCTTTTCCAGCAAAATAAGACTGTGTACATAATAAATGACCACTAGATGGTAGCCTTTGCCAAAACTGAATCTCTTGTTGCTCCCATAGAGCCATCCTGCTCGCACCCCACAGACGGGACAAATTGTAGAAAAAATCAATTAAAAAATCAATAAATGACATGAAAAGAAATGGTTTGATGACTATGAAAATTATGTGATGGGGCGATCACGGTCACCAAATCGTAACCTAATTGAACTCTTATGGAATATTTGGGACTGACATGTTGGACTCTCCAACACCATCAAAACACTAAATATAGGAATATCTTTTATAAGACTGATGCTTTATCCCTGCAGTAGAGTAACAGAGAGTTGTAGAATTAATGCAAAAGAAGCATTTGAGGCTATTCTTGTGCCTCGTGGTTGTTCAACCCCTACCCACGTCCATGTGTTTGTTTTTCTTTAATTTGTCACAACGTACAGACACAATATCTAATGTTCAGTTTCTGTTCTTTTCTCTAAGCCCATGCATTCACTCTAACTTCCTCCAGAATCAGAGAAAGAAATATACTCTTATACTGGGTAAATTATTATTGCATTGTTTATCTTCCTGTTGGGTTAGGCACACCGTCCTCCATGTCAACACTCTGTCCTCCCTCAATGTCCACTCAGCTTTGGCTCTCAGAAGTCCTGCCAGCCCAACTCTGGGTAATTTATCTGCCGTTCTGTTTCCTCTAACCGGTGGCACAACCACACTTCGTTTCCTGCCCTGGCCCTGTGTTCTGCCCGCTGGGCAAACACACACACGTACACATATGCACGCAAGGAACTACGCACACACATACACATACACCTCTGCCTTTACACGACAACTTCCTGTCAATCTTGCTTTCCCACACGTTCTGCCCTCAGGCCTCGGGGGTTAGTGCAGAGAGATCCAGCGCTGTGATCCTAATCCAGCCAGGGCTCATATTTGTAAAGCATCCCAGTCTGTGAGTGGCAGGATGAACTCTGCTTGGCTAAACTGAAATATTCAATTGGACGTTATTTGAAGAGGATGTTCAAACATGAGAATGTTTTTCACAAAATGGTAAATGTTTTTTATTAATATGCTTGTTTCAATAGTAGCTTAACTAAAATAACTACCCAATTAACCAATTATCGATCAGAAATTTATCAAGGTAATTTAAAAAATTAAACACAGAAATGAATCATCAAAAACTTGGTGAAAACTGATAATGAATTATTTTTAAAAAAAAGTTTATTGAGCAAAAGTGTAAAATTATCCTTTTGCAGTTACTTTTCTTTATCTTATGTGACTTCAAATTTAATATATTTGGGATTTGGATGGAAATGAAACATTTAGCTCTGGGAAAATGTCAGAAAACAAATCTATTTTACAAATAAAATGAAAAATTGCTCTATTGACAAAATAATCTGCAGATTAATCTGTACTAATACTGTCTTGATTTAAATATTCCAAACCAAAGTTTTTGATTAGTATTAATACACCATTACATCCAGTTGAGAAATGGAGATGTCTTGTACATTTCTCTGTTGTCCAGCATGTGCTTGGACACTTCCCAATCTGGAATAGAATTTGAAATAGAGACTTTGTAATGATGATTTGCCAGTGAAGCAATGAGGGTCAAGAGGTTAATGGGTTTAGCACACAGACTGCCAAAATGATGAGGTGACCCAGAAAAGAACCCAGAGGAACACCAGAGCACAGATAAGGTGTTTTGTGACTGACACATCTTCAACAAAAAGGCCATGAAAAGACAGCTTTTAGACAATGTTAATAAGTCATAAAAGAAGGTCAAAGCCCAGGAGAGGAAGACTGTGGCTGAAAGAGTCCATTCGGAGAGGAAATGAGAAGAAGTTGTGGCCAAAAGAAAAAACAAGGGGAAGCAAGAGTAGCAGATCAGTTGGGAGAGAGGGACAAGTGTATATGCTGAATCACTGGAAGAATGACTAATCTGCCACTAACAGACTCCTCTGAAGTTGCGTACAAACTTGTATAAGTTGCCAGAAGCATGAGAGGAACATGCAGAGGGAGGGAGAGGAAGTTGCTGATGAAGGGATGACTTTTCTAGTTAGTATTCTTGACAACCATGACTCACTAGTGATTAAAGGCAGCAGCAATAAGGTACAGTTTCAGCTGCCAAAGTGCCATTTTTAGAACACATCTTAATTTTTCTACCCATGTTTTTACTGTTTATACTGTGTATTTCCTTTTAATCAAGGTTTGTGGGCTTAGTAAATATTGTTGAATGGCTTCTCACAAATGTGCGTCATAGGCCACATTCTTCGTCTCAGTGAGCAGGCCTGCGTTATCTTCTCAAGTGTTGGTACTTGTAACTGACAGTGTGTGTTGTTTTTGTTGTTTTATTTAAGTATTTCCTAATATTTTGGCTGCTATTAATGACATCTTGACAGGACAACCTTTTAGGTAACAATGGCACATCATACACTGCAACTGAACTACGCCCTGCAACTCATCAAAATGTGGTAAGTTGAGCCCAAATTAAAATGCAATATCAAAAAGGCATCACTTCACTGGTTTACATTTTGCACCCACCATGGGGAAAATACAGATGTGAACACCTTTCACAGTACTAATATCAGTAATTTCACTAACATTTTCACTTGGTGAGATGGTGAATTAGTCTAACATTGTGTGTAAATCTGCAGCTCATTGTACACATTTTCTACATTGTAAACAACATCGTGATCAGATGTCAGGACATGTAGTAAAATTCCTTATTTTGGCTGCTTAGTTCGAACCTCACCCAGAAAAGATGTATTCAGTTGTCCAAAGCAAAGAGCTATATTCAAGGTAAAACACAGGTGAAGTGTCAGATGCATTGGCTTGGTCTGTCAAAACACTTACTCATAACCCATTAGAATGCAAGTTTAAGTTCAACAGAGTGTCAAAAACATACAAAACATCAAGAGGTGTGGCTCAGTGGGTAAATCAAGCGGTTAGTGTGCCTGAGGTTGCTGGTTCAAGTCTTATCTGAGACAGCTGACATTTGACTTTAATGACATAAATAAAAAATATTGGCTGATATATCTGTCTGCTCTGCTGATAAAAGTCATCAATGAAGTACCTTGCAATGAACACTTAAAACAGTTAAAAAAAAACACATAATTGTGTCCGTGTCTCTTGACAGATGTCACCTCCAATATTGAGCTAAAGGGAACATCGAAAGGACATGAAGTGCCTGGAGGTTTAGCTCAGTGGGTAAATCAGGTGGTTAGTGTGCCTAAGGTTGCTGGTTCAAGTCTTACTTGGGACAGGTGTATTTTGAAGACTGAGCTAAACCAAAGCAAGTACAAAGCTAAAGGTAACATTGAATACATGAAGTTGGGTTGAGAGACAGGAAGTTGGGGGAAAGACAAGAAGTTAGGTTAAGGGACAGAAAAGTCAGTCAAGTTACATGCAGTTGGGTTGTGAGACAGGAAGCTGAGGTGAGAATCAGGAAGTAGGGCTGAGAGACAGGAAGGTAGTCAAGTTACAACAACTTAGTTGAAGAAACAGGAAGTTTGAGTTGAGAGAACAGGAGGTTAAGTGAAGGAAAAAGATGGAGGTAGAGGATGAGAGTATAAGAGTAGAAAATAGGAATGAGAAGGGTCAGAAAGTAGAATATAAGGGAATGGAATAGGAAAGTCAGGAAAGTGGCAGAGTAGGAAGAGTCAGGAACATAGCACAATGCAGCCTAGCATAAGTCTAGAAAGGTGATACATCCCCTTAGGTCTTGAACGACAGGGTGCAGTCCTAAAACGAATGGAAGGCTGTTATAACATCGATGATGTACCCATCGAAGGGTTACATCATCGATGCGCCGATGCTGTGATCTTGCCTTTGGACAACTCCCTTTCACATATGCATGAGACTGTTATCATCTCTATCAACATCATCATAGAGAGCAATTACTAATTTTCACACCTACCATTATTGTAATATGACATGCATCTGTTTTCTATTGTTCTGTGCCCCCCCCCCCCCCACCCCCCCCACTCCCCTCTCTTTCTCTTTCCTTTTTTGCCATGATTGTATTTCACTTGCTATTTACGACATCTATTGCTCGTCTTTTTTGTCCGTCCTGGAAAGAGGGATCCCTCACTATCCTCTACCGCTCTTCCTGAGGTTTCTTCCTCTTTTTTTTTCCCCGTTACAGGGGTTCTTTTTTGGGGAGTTTTTCCTTGGGTGATGTGAGGGTCTAAGGGCAGAGGGATGTCGTACACTGTAAAGCCCTCTGAAGCAAACCATGTTTTATGATAATGGGCTATATAAATAAAACTGACTTGACTTGACTTGACTTAACACAGTTATAAATTGTCTCCTTGTCTCCTGAATTTTCATGTACTGAGTACTGAATGTGCCCTGAGTTTTCGACAGACGCCACTGCCGATACTGATTTTTGAGTTGTCAACACCATATGACCCTTTTTTTCAGCAAGCAGACAGATATATATAAGCGAAATTTCTTTAAGTTTATGCCATAAAATTATCACAATCAGTTTCTAAAGTGTATGAATCTACAGCCAAAATGATATTCTATGGCATAAATTAAAAAAAAAATATCAGAGCAGAGCAGATAGATATATCAGCTGATATTTTATTTCATATATACCATTAGATATAATTTTGCCTGTACACTTTCATACACTTAAGACACTGATTTTGATGATTCTGTGGCATACATTTAAAAAAAATTGGCTGATATATCCATCTGCCTGCTGATATAAGGGTCATATGGTGTTGAAACGCAAAATTCAGACATCTGTCGAAAACTCATGGGAACATTCAGCATTCAGTATATGAAAATTCAGGAGACAAGGAACAATTGTTTTACAAATGGTGTTTAAGTGTTAGTTGTAAGTACGTCATTGTCTTTTCCAGACTCGCGCTAGTTGCATCGTGCTATGTTCCTGACTTTCTTCTTACTACTCTGGGCACTTTCCTGACTTTCCTACTCTGCCATTCCCTGCTTTCCTATTCTCAGACCCTTGCTTTCTATTTTCTTCTCCTGACTCTTTCTTATTCCTATTTTCACCTTCTTATACTCCTTTTTCTCAACTTCCACTCAATTTCCCATCTTAACTTGTTGTAACTTGACTCAACTTCCTGTCTCTCAACCGACTTCCTGTTTCTTATCCTCAACCTCTTGTCTCTTGACTGTCCTTCCTGTCTCACAACCAACTGCATGCAACTTGACTGACTTTCCTGTCTGTTAACCTAACCTAACTTCTTGTCTTTTCCCCAACCTCCTGTCTTTGACTGTCCTTTCCCATCCTTCAACTCAACTTCACGTATTCAACGCTCCTTTAGCTCTGTGCTTGCTTTGGGTTTTAAACTCAGTCTTCAAAATTGACCTTGTCCCAAGTAAGACGTTGAACCAGCAACCTCAGGAACACTAACTGCCTGTGATTTACCCACTGAGACCAACCTCTGGACACTTCATGTGTTTTCGACGTTCCTTTAGCTCTGTCCTTGCTTTGGGTTTAGCTCAGTCTTCAAAATTGACCTGTCCCAAGTAAGACTTGAACCAGCAACCTCAGGCACACTTAACTGCTGATGTTTACCCACGAGCCAAACCTCTGGACACTCATCATGTGTTTTTCGACGTTCCCTTTAGCTCTGTCCTTGCTTTGGGTTTAGCTCAGTCTTCAAAATTGACCTGTCCCAAGTAAGACTTTGAACCAGCAACCTCAGGCATACTAAACTGCTCTGATTTACCCACTGAGCCAAACCTATCTGGACACTTCATGTGTTTTCGACGTTCCCTTTAGCTCTGTCCTTGCTTTGGGTTTAGCTCAGTCTTCAAAATTGACCGTCCCAAGTAAGACTTGAACCAGCAACCTCAGGCACACTAACTGCCTGATTTACCCACTGAGCCAAACCCTCTGGACACTTCATGTTTTTTTGACGTTCCCTTAAGCTCTGTATTGACAGTGAACGTCTGTCCAAAAACTTGACTGAAAAAAAATAAGTTTTTTCATTACAAGAGGTTTTTTTTTTTTTTTTTAGTTTGGTTATTCTTAAAACTACCAAACAGAATATTTTTCGCCTTACAGCCGGACATGGTACCAAGTTTTGATGAGTTTTCTGAGCACATTTAGACCTCAAAAATGTAATTCAGTTTTGCTTGAAACCTAATGAAGTTTAAAGCATTCCAAGAGGGTCCAATCCACCACTTTGGTGCTTGGGCCCTAATTATATTAAAACTTTTAAAAGCCTCAACATAGATGAAAACCTTACTTTAATTTTTTAAGGACCTGGATCGACATCAGCTTTGTTGCCTTCAGATGCCTTTCATGATCTATTTAAAATCTTTGAAACCGTTTAGCAGACGAGTTTAAAAACCCTGTGGGAGGAGAGGCCGAATGACATAGTACTGGCAAGAAAAATTTCCAAAAAACACCTGGACAAGAAATTATAAATAAAAGGTGACACAAACATTAACTGAAAATTAGTTTAATAAAAGGGAAGGATTTTTTGTTGTTTGTTGTTGTTGTTGTTGTTTTTGGCCATATCTTGGTTAGTGTTTACTTTCTGGTTACCTTCTCTCAAAAGTTCAAAGGGTGTTACTTAAGCTCTAAAAAAGGAAATAAAAGACATGGGAAATGTCGGAAAAAATGACCGAAAATGCAAGGCTATAGTAAGGCAAAAATGTCAAAATATAGACATAGAACCAAAAACACCTTGAAACCACATTTAACCAAATAAAAATAGCCTTTATAAAGACATGCCATAGCATAAGGAAAGTAGCAAAAAGCCAAAAACAATATAACTTTGGCATCATGTCGGAAAAAATCACCAAACAAAATGCAAGGCTATAGTAAGCAAAAGTCTAAATTATGACATGTCCCGAAAACTGCTAAAAACCATCTTAAATACACAGAAAAAAAAAAGCCCTTCAAGACATTCCATAGGCATAGAAAGTTGCAGGAAGGGCCAAAAACAGCATAATTTTTGGCATGTCGAAAAAATGACCAAAATACTGCAAGGCTATAGTAAAGGCAAAAATGTCAAAATAGGACATGTCCCCAGAAACAGCTGAAAACCATCTTAAACCACATAAAATAGCCCCCAAGCATTCCATAGCATATGAAAGTTGCAAAAAGGGCCAAAAACAACCTATAATTTGGAATGTCGAAAAAATGACCAAAAATGCAAGGCTATAGTAAGCAAAAATGTCAAAATATGTCATGTCCCAAAAACAGCTAAAAACCATCTTAAACCAGTAAATTAAAATAGCCTTTAAGTACATGCCATAGCAAGAGAAAGTTGCAAAAAGGGCCAAAAAACACAGTCCCAATTTGGAATGTCGAAAAAATGACCGAAAATGCAAGGCTATAGTAAGGCAAAAATGTCAAAATAGGACATGTACCCAAAAACAGCTGAAAACCATCTTAAACCACATAAAATAGCCATCCAAGACATTCATAGCATAGAAAGTTGCAAAAAGGGCCAAAAACAACTATAATTGGAATGTCGAAAAATGACATATGGTCAAAATGCAAGGCTATAGTAAGGCAAAAATGTCAAAATATGCGTCATGTCCCAAAAACAGCAGAAAACCACCATCTTAAAACACAAATAAAAGTAAGCCTCTTTAAACCACACAACCATAGCATAGAAAGTTTGCAAAAAGGGCCAAAAACAACACAGTTAATTTTGGCATGTCGAAAAAATGACCCAAAATGCAAGGCTATAGTAAGGCAAAAAGTGTCAAAATATGTTCATGTCCCAAAAACAGCTGAAAACCACATCTTAAACAAATAAAATACCCCTTTTAAGACATGCCATAGCATAGAAAGTTGCAAAAAGGGCCAAAAACAACATAATTTGGCATGTCGAAAAAATGACCGAAAATGCAAGGCTATAGTAAAGGCAAAAATGTCAAAATATGGACATGTCCCAAAAACAGCTGAAAACCATCTTGAAACCACAGAAAATAGCCCTTCAAGACATGCCATAGCATAGAAAGTTTCAAAAAGGGCAAATAACACATAATTTGGAATGTCGAAAAAATGACCGAAAAATGCAAGGCTATAGTAAGGCAAAAATGTCAAAAAATGTCATGTCCCAAAAACACAAAACAGCTAAAAAACCATCTTGAACCACTTGAAATAGTCTCCTAAGACACAACATAGCATAGAAATTTCCAAAAAGGCTCAATAACATCATAATTTGGAATGTCGAAAAAATGACCGAAAATTCAAGGCTATAGTAAGGCAAACATGCCAAAAAATGGCATGTTCCAAAAACAGCTAAAACCCACAATAAAAACCAATTAAAATACCCTTTTAAGACATGCCATAGCATAGAAAGTTGCAAAAAGGGCGAAAACCCCTCCCCATAATTTGGCATGTCGAAAAAATGACCGAAAAGCCAAGGCTATAGTAAGGCAAAAATGTCAAAATAGGACATGTCCTAAGAAAGGCTGAAAACCATCTTAAACCACGGAAAATAGCCCTCCAAGACATGTTATAGCATAGAAAGTTGCACAAAGGGCCAAAAACAACATAATTTGGAATGTCGAAAAAATCACCGAAAATGCAAGGCTATAGTAAGGCAAAAATGCCAAAAAATGGCATGTTCCAAAAACAGCTAAAACCCACAATAAAAAACAATTAAAATACCCTTTTAAGACATGCCATAGCATAGAAAGTTGCAAAAAGGGCGAAAACCCCCCCCCATAATTTGGCATGTCGAAAAAATGACCGAAAATCCAAGGCTATAGTAAGGCAAAAATGTCAAAATAGGACATGTCCTAAGAAAGGCTGAAAACCATCTTAAACCACAGAAAATAGCCCTCCAAAACATGCCATAGCATAGAAAGTTGCAAAAAGGGCCAATAACATCATAATTTGGAATGTTGAAAAAATGACCAAAAATGCAAGGCTATAGTAAGGCAAAAATGTCAAAATATGTCATGTCCCACAAAAGCTAAAAACCATCTTAAACCACTTTAAATAGTCCTCTAAGTCACACCATAGCATAGAAAGTTGCAAAAAGGGAAAAAAAACTCCCAAAATTTGGCATGTCGAAAAAATGACCGAAAATCCAAGGCTATAGTAAGGCAAAAATGTAAAAATATGACATGACCCAAAAACAGCTGAAACCACATTAAACTGAATAAAATAGCCTTTTAAGACATGCCATAGCAGAGAAAGTTGCAAAAAGAGCCAAAAACAACATCATTTGGAACGTCAAAAAAATGACCGAAAATCCAAGGCTATAGTAAGGCAAAAATGTCAAAATATGTCATGTCCCACAAAAGCTAAAAGCCATCTTAACCCACTTTAAATAGTCCTCTAAGTCACACCATAGCATAGAAAGTTGCAAAAAGGGCCAAAAACACCATAATTTGGCATGTCGAAAAAATGACAGAAAACGCAAGGTTATAGTAAGGTAAAAATGTCAAAAATGACATGCCCAAAAAACAGCTGAAAACCACATTAAACCCCTTTAAATAGTCTTCTAAGGTACAACATAGAATAGAAAGTTTAAAAAAAAGAGCCAAAATGTCCCAAAACACTGAAAATCACATTCAACCAAATAAAATAGCCTTTTAAGACATGCCATAGCATAGAAAGTTGCGAAAAGGGCAAAAAAAACCCAAAAACATAAACATTTGGCATGTCGAAAAAATCACCCAAAATGGAAGGCTATAGTAAGGCAAAAAGGTCAAAACAGGACATGTCCCAAAAACAGCTGAAAACCACATTTAACCAAATAAAATAGCCTTTTAAGACATGCCATAGCAGAGAAAGTTGCAAAAAGGGCCAATAACATCATAATTTGGAATGTCGAAAAAATGACTGAAAATGCAAGGCTATAGTAAGGCAAAAATGTCAAAATAGGACATGTCCCAAAAACAGCTGAAAACCACCTTAAACCACAGAAAATAGCACTCCAAGACATGCCATAGCATGGAAAGTTGCAAAAAGGGTCAATAATATCATAATTCGGAATGTCGAAAAAATGACCGAAAATGCAAGGTTATAGTAAGGCAAACATGTCAAAATATGACATGTCCTATAAACAGCTGAAAACCATCTTAAACCACTTTAAACAGTCTTCTAAGACACACCATAGCATAGACTGAAAATCACATTAAACCAAATAAAATAGCCTTCTAAGACATTCCATAGCATAGAAAGTTGCAAAAAGGGCCAAAAACACCATAATTTGGAATGTCGAAAAAAATGATGCACATTAATGAAAAGTATTGTAAAAATGCCAGGTTAGACAAGTAAGCTAATTGTCAACCATAGTCTCCAGGGAAGGTGACATGAGCATGAGCAACAGCATGACTTCATGCTGTTTTGGACAATATGCTATACTATGACTTTTTTATTCCCTTTGCACAACATAATATAGGAAGATGTTTTTATCCTATTTTGGAGGACATACTATTCTTTGACTATTTTCATGCAGTTTTGGACATGTTATAGTATGACTTTTTTTATGCTATTTTGGACAGTATACTAAGCTATGCATTTTTTTGTGCTTTATTTCAACAACATACTACACTATGTATTTTTTATGATATTTTGGTAGAGATGCTATGCTTTGCTATGACATTTTCATGCTAAATTGGACGACATACTGTACAATGACCTTTTCATGCAATATTGGACATGCTTAATTGTGACTGTTCACTGTTGATGGTGTTCTTGACGACATCCTATACTTTGACCGTTTAATGTTATTTTGGATGACAATCTAAGCAGTATGTAGATGCCTGCTGTAACATAGCACATTTCTGTCTGCACCTTTGCTATTTTTAAGGATTGTCATTAGGAACACCCTTACTTATCAGTAATCACTCAGGTAATTACTTTGGGACCAAATTTGAGTTTTCCACAGAATATCGAGAAATTTGTTTTAATTTAATGAAACCCAGTTTGCCAAACACTGGGAAAATATCATACCGGAATCTTTTGCAACTACCTTCAGTTTACAACGAACCTAATCTCCACTACACAGCCACATCGAGCAGGGCCTGATACTGTCTACATAAATAACACTTATGTGAGTCTAGATCTACACAAGAGAATTTGTTTGTTGACTATCTGTTGAACTACAGTTAAAAATAATGATATTGTGACATTAAGTTGTGCTAAGTGCCTCTTAGCAATGTGGGAGACAATTGGCTTTTGGCATCCAGGCTCCTATAAACAAGGGGAGGCTTTGGTATGTCAGTAATCTCTGCCATGATAACTACTCGCGCGGTTACACTCATGCTGTCATTTGGGAAATTTTAAGTACCACTGATCCATGGCTCTCTCCTTGGCAGAACATTGTGTGTTTACATATGTATTTTTATGGGAGGTTGACGGTAATGAACTCTGTGGAAGTGAAGGAATGAAACAGAGAAATAAAACAGGCTTGACACATTAAAATTTTGATTCCTGGCAACTATATTTCAGCAACTGTCATCACATCACAGCCTTCACCTAATCCTTCACTTCACCTATCTCTCTTTGCTGTCCTCCTCCTCCTCTCCCTGTCTTTTTTCATCTCCTCCTTCTGCAGCACACCTCTAGGGTTTGTCATCATTGTTAACATGCTTGCGTTATAATCTATACCATATTTTACTGTCAACCATATGTGTGCTACATGTTGTTGCTATGTTCACCTTTCTAGCCACAAGCCACCAAGCGGTCAAATGTTCTCAGTTTGTCTAATGGAGGCTGGCCTTGAAACAAGACCCTGCAGTAGACGAATGGAGGGGCGTAAGAGACGCATGCAGCTTAATTGCTGCAAGATGTAACCTCGCCTGCAGCCTACTGTGGCTCACAAACACACACACACACACACACACACACACACACACACACACACACACAGACATTCATGCACATGAAAGCATGTGCATAAAAACATTTAAGACAGCATGCAAACACATAATCAAACATGTGTACACATTGTATATGCTGTAAAGAAAACACAAAGTGTTTTAAGTGTTTTACTAAATTACAACGTGGCTGGATTTGTTACTCGGCATCATGGCACGGGCCAAAACTTCATAGACACATTTTTTGTTTGTTTTCTTGTGAAAAACAAGGTTTTAATTCTACTACAAGGCTATGCTTTGAAGGAGAACATTCAAACGTCCTACTCTGTGAAGCAAACCAAATGGAATCAAACCAAATCGAAATTATTCCAAATCTACGGGTTTTGCTTCCTAAAGGCATCTTAAGATGCTCTTTGAACCAAAGTCTAATGGATAAAAGATGATATTAATGCAAAGATGCTTTTGAGTAATCTACATTTGCCTCTAAGTAGAATCCCAAGAAGCATTACTGAAAAGAAATGAAGAGAGGGATCAGAGAGTATAGAGACAGGGGACAAGCTCTGGCCTGATTTGATCTTATATATGATGAACTGCTGCTACAGAATGAACTCCTTTGAATTACACCATGACAATATAATATTTCTAGGATTTCTGGATCCAAACATTGTAACTGAACATTTAATACAGTCCCATGCAGTCAGAAACGATAAAGAATCTGTGACCAGTGCATAAGTCCATAGAGAATCAATTGAAAAAGTTGGAACAGGCGACTGTAACAGTATGCCGGAACATTTCCTCTGGGAAAACGTGCATTTTATGACTCAACATTGCTTAAAGATCACAAAAAATCCACAAAATTCAGTCTCATCTTGATTGTCGCTCTGGGCGGCGCACCAGGATGACATCATAGATTACAGCCTCGGCTCTTGGGTTTCTCACTGAATTCAAGTCCTCTAAAAAGCAGATTTGACGGTGCTACGGCGTGATGATAGCAGATGTGATTTCTTAAATTGGGTGGTTTTCCCCTACAACCACACCGCTACGCCATCTCTCGGCACTGCTGGTGCATCCCCTGACATCACTGAGCTGACTGCAGATCTGCTGGCGGCTGTAACCCGGGTCACTGAGATACAGTTTCACTCGCAACTGTGGAAGACCACAACAGAGCAGACCACAGAGAGGTTCACCAGCAAAGTCCTGCACAAAAGTACTGCAAGTGGTGTATTGTGAATAGCAGGAGGAGACATGGTTGTAATTATATAATTGCAAATATTTAGATTGGGAATGTGTCTGTTAAAAATGGAGGAAAGTTACAAGAAGAATTTCGAATTTGGGAAGTGATTTAATTTAATGATTCCACTTTTTCCTGCTTAATTCAACAGTTTCATGACCTGCCCTCTTCTGTCTTCAGTATCTAAAAACATCTAGTTGTTACATGTATATTAATGACATTCAGTGTGCTGCATCCCAGATCAGAAGTGCTCTCTTCCTCTGTCTCGATGTGGGAAAGTTGGATGAGATCCCTGATCTAAGAGAGTTTTGGCTACAGATCCAAAGCCCAGAGATGTTTATTTCTGCATCTGATTTAGCAAAGAATGATTGCAGCAATACTGTCTGGAGGTGGGGTAATAGCAGTGGGCAGAACAAGGCCTTTGATCATGCTATTTTCTTGTTTGTGTTTTACATTATGGCATCTTACAAATATGTTAATAGTGATGTCAACTTAGCTGTGTCCCAGGGCACCTCCACTTTGTTAACCAATCATATACGACAACATAATTCTATGATCGCTTGTATATTGTGAAAAATATGTGCATGTAAACATTTGGCCAGGAGCCATGAAACTGTATCTGGGAGGAAGAATGTTTTGTACAACGTGTGTATCAATGTTAGATCACGTGAAAGAGGTCCGAAAAACATCCTCATTTGACTATTTATTGTTCAAGCTGGATATTTTACAGCTCATTCTATCTTTCCCATGAGTCGCTCTTATTCCAAACAGACTTTTTGAATTTTCATATATCACTGAAGTGTATACCTGGGCACTGAAATAGTGGAGACCCATTGATTTAATTACCCTGCCCTGTGCCGCCGTTCCCACTCTGGGCCAGGCTTCCCAGTTTCGGTCCCTTGCATTCACTCCGGCCTCCCCACATCAGGTTCTGATGAGCCTAACTGGAAACACGTGCTCCACGCTGGCTCCCCCGACAGATGGGACAATATCATATTATTAATGACAGAAGGAGAGAGACAGAGGGAGGGAGGGAATGAAGTGGGGAAGGAAAATCCTCCCTCCTCAAAGGCTTGCTGGTCTTAAATAGCTCAACACTGAGCTGCCGTCACTTCTGAGGAAGTTATTATAGGAAGGCAGCGCGTCTGTGTTTGCATATGGAATATCCTCTCAATCTAACTCAATACTCAGCAGGCTTAGCCCCATGTCACTCCTCTTAAAGCTTCTGAACTCTGGACCCTCATGAACACACTAAATGCCCTAAAGTATGCAAATACCACTTTTGTGACCTTGGTCGGGAGCTGTTTAACAGGTTAGTTTAGTTTCAATTAATAAAAATCTGAAAATTATAGCTTATATTAATCTTTCAACAATATCACACATTTGTGGCTGTAAGCTGGACAAGGCTCCTGTTTCAACATAACAAAGACCCTATGCACAAACAGCAGTGACCTTTGTAGGTGCCGCCAATTGCTGTTGACCACTGTTTGAACTGAAAGATGGATGAGGAAGTAATTGTGTTTTTGAATTTAAACTGTACAATAACAAATTGGCCCCATATTGAGACCAGACAAAACACAATATCTGTTTGGCGAAATAGCAGTTAGATGTAGCTACCATGTCTGTAACAAAAATGTTCACTGAAGCTGAAAATTTGTGATCCACCACATTTTCTGACTTTGAGTAAACTGAGCTCAGCTGTTCAATGCAGTTGCTCAGACAGCCATGTTTGTTACGAAAAGGTCTTAATTTACCCAGAATTCATAGCAACCTACTTCTTATAGGGTCAGGCAACTAGACGAATATGTCGTTACCAGCAGTTGGCTGAGTACGTCAATAGTTGGTCTTTTTTGTAGTTTTAGCATTTTATTTTGCTACTTTATTCTTCCAAAGAATGAATCAGACTGTACAAGGAAAAACAGCAAGTAGAGCCACCATATTTCCATATCTAGCTCTTGTGAATTAAGTGTTTATTTTGATGAAACTAGATTTGGTGATTGTAAGAATATACACCGGTGTGAATGTATCGGCAATTGCTGGTTTTTCCGCTGACAGTGGCCAGTGAAAAAATGTTAGTTTATTGCAAAGTCCTACTACTAGACTAATTACTTTGGTCAAATCAATAGTCAAAGGGCATCTTTTTGAAAGCAAGACCATGAACACATTGCTCAACATCACAATGGGAGCAAAATCTCTAACTATTAAGGTGCGAGGTCTTTGACACAATCATGCTGATTTTATGCACACACCATCATGATCATCAGTTTTATCTCCCACAAAGATTACAAAAACTAAATTTACTAGGTAAACTGGAAAAATCACCTCACCTTTTTATGCCTCCACGAACCAGTTAAGCTGCAATTACAGTTTACATCCACATCTGTCCAGACATGTAGCCATGATGGTTGACAATCCTTTAAATATGGATGTTGCTGCAAAGAAGCTACAAATTCTAAACATGGATGCTCCACACACATCTTCAACCTGGCAGCACATAAGACCTATACAATCACCCCAGTTTAAATGTGGACAATAAAAAGTATTACCAATTCAGTATCTAACCAAATGTCTCCCCTTCTGTTCTTGAGTTATAGTGTTAAATTATGGCCTGAAATATTATATTGCATTATGTCACACTGAAACTGACCACCAATATCCAATCAGTTCAACTTGTTTGTGGCAATTTGAGAAAATTCCCTCAAGGTGTTACTGAGATACATAAGAATGAGATGGAGCAAGGTGACTTTGACTACCAAATTCGAATCACTTCATCGCTGAGTTTAAGTGGCAAGTGGGTTTAAGTTTGTGCCAATTTTGAAAAAAATCCCTTGAGGCGTGCATGAGATATTATTTTCGTGAGAATAGGACAGACAGGTAGACAACCCTAACACATAATGCCTCCAGCCACAGCTATCGCCAGTGCAGAGGCACAGAAACGTGATAAGAAAGAGGACAAAGGAGAGAAAAGATATCATTATTATTTCTGTCTACTGCTATCAGACAATTTTCATCAGCACCCTGACGTGGATTACGCAGAAAATCTCCTTGTGCTACAGGCTGAGTCACAAAGGTCAGATTCCTCTGCACCGAATTACTCAAGGAGCCTTAGGCCATGTATACCGCCAGCGCAGGAAATACAGAGCATTTACAGATTGTGGAGGTATGGGGATAAATTGCAGAACAGACACTTCTTTTTTTTTAGATGCCAAGTTGAGCTCTTGTGAGTGAACGGGAGCAAAAGCTTGATGGAAGCATAAAATACTACAGTTTTGCATTAAGGTTTAAGTGTCCACATACTTTGGTGCATGTCAGAGCAATAATAAACAAATATAAGTATTTTTTGTGTGTAAGTGTTATGCACAAAAGAGCCCACGCTGAGCGACAATTAGGTGGCCTGCTGCTTTAATAGCTTCTTTCACCCCTAGTCACCACTGAGTCACTTTGTATCAGTACCGGAAACTACATTATCACTGAGTCAAACCACCGGAAAACACCGTTTCTCTCCTTCATTTGCCCCCCTCTCGATCTCTCTCTCTCTCACACACACTCACACACACACACACCCACGTACAGTGCCACAGCATAAACACAGGAAGGGGTCTCTGAGTTTGCAGCCAAGTGACAAACAATTTACAGGCGTGTTGTAAGGACCTGTAGACCTAAGTGTGCATGTGAGTGTGTGACAGTGTGTGTGAGCCAGAGAAAAAAAGGTCTGACAGTTGTCTGTGAGAGCCTTATTAAAAAGGTGAGAAGTGAGTGCAGTGTCTGGAGGAGGGGGTTAATTGTGCTCTTAAAAGAGGACTTCAAAGGGAGGCTGGTGTCAGGGCTGAGGGGCATGGGAGCGAGAGAGGATGAAGAGGAAGAGGAGAAGGAGGAGGGGGAGAAGATACTGGAACTGATGTTGGGAGCTTTGGGGAATCACTGGGAAAGGGTTGAACTTGGGAAGGTAGTGTTGAGGTTATACACAGGATTTAGAGACGTTAAGGAATGTGAAGAGTGAGTCCAAGTAGGAAAAGATATTTTCACCAAAACAAGGCTCAAGACTAGTTATTAAAGGCAGTTACCAGGCTGACAAACTTGAAATATAGTTGCCATTTTAATTAATCTAACATTGTGAATAAATAATATACATTGCAGTTACACTTCAGCTTGATAATTAGAGCCACTCCCTGGGTTTGTCCATTCTAGGCTACTGCTGAAACATCATGCAGGACTCTGCAGAAGAATACTTGCTTTGTATGTAGATATAAATGGCTCATATTAACGTAAGACACCACAAATCAAATTTCAGGTGAATATACACTAATGAAAACATAGTTCTGAATATTATGTACCATTTCTGCAAATAGATGCCCCAAAATCCCATACACTGGACATTTAAATATCACAGTATTAACAATTTTTAGGGTGCACGTTTTGCTGTTTGCTGTCCCTATTTTTCTAATGTTAAAAATTGTTACCACTGATGATAACCAAGGCCAAGAATTGGTTGCCAATCTCTTCAAAAGATTGCCAATTGCAAATTGACAACTGTTGCTGTTGATGCCTGCAAGGGATGGAGTCACAAGCAATTAAAAGGTAAATAAGCAACACTCTGGTAAGACATGATTTGTTTAAATAGGACAAGCAGAAACGTGCTGAGACAAAAGAGGTCGTGGGAGTTATAAAAATAATCTAATGTTATCTTTTTTTGTTAGTTGTTAGTTTTAAGAACAACCATTACGTTTATTTTCAAATATTATCTAATCAATTGTTTAAAACTGTACTAACAAATCCATTCCAACAGTGGCAAAGATATTGTTCGCATTGAGAGAATATGCCATAGTTTGTACAATGTGAGCACCCTGGCTCTGTTGATGCAAATGTTCATTGATCAGTCAACTGTGGTTCAGACAGTTATATATTAACAACTAGTGGATGGATTGCCATGAAATATGATAGACGCATTAATGGTTCCAAGAGGTTGAATCTCAATGACTTTGATGATACGTTGACTTTTCATCTAGTGCCACCATGAGGGTGACATTTGTGTTTTTCAGTGAAATATCAAGGCTCATGGATGGATTGCTTTGGAATCTGGTACACACGTTAATTAAGACTTCAGGAATAGTAATAATTCAATTGCAATAACTTTTTCAAAAAGTAACGAATTTTCAGTTACTTTGTTTCCTTCCAAATACCTGCAATAAACTACCAATCTGCCAAGCTAATTAGCTAACTGTAGCATGCTAATACAAATAACTAAAATGGTGAACATGGTAAATTTTAACCTGCTAAATATCACCAATGTAAGCACTGTTATTTCAAACATGTTAACATGCCAATTTTTAGCATTTATCTTAAAGCACAGTGCAGCTGTAATAAATAACAACCATTTATCAAAATTGCTGTCAAACTGTTGATCAGCAATTGATACTTGAACAGCTTCACACATACCATATGTGCACATCACACATTAAACATTTCTTTGGGTCACTGGATCAATATTTATTTGTAAATACTGTTCTGTATAATAATAAAATAAAACATTTTATTGGTTATAGTCATTGGTCAACATTAGTAACCAAAATGTTAACCTTAACCCCAAATTCAATTAACTCTTTTACAGCAACAGCTTCTCTCCTGATCTTTAAGCCCTTGTCTTCCCTAACCTCCTGATTGGTTGGGTAAGATGTTAGCTTAATGTAGCATAGATGATTGGACATTATCGTTGTTCTAATTAGCCCATCTAACAGGCAGCTGTAAAGCAGATGGTGAAGTGCAGCTCGCAGACTAAACACTGCAGTGCCAGAGGAGACCCATTCACATTCTCTAATATCGCTGCTGTCGGGTGAGAAAAACTCTCTTCTCCAATAACTAGACTTTTTAGTAAACAAGAAAAAACAGCTGTTTAGCCTGATGACAAGTAAACTATGAAAATAGTTTTCATCAGAAATGCAAGGTTTTATTCCTATAAAAGCTACTGCTTTTATAAGTCACTGTGGCAGAAACTCACTGCAGCCTTAAGAATTATGCGAGTACATCTTGTTATTACATTCACTGGATTGCTCTTTCCAAGAATGCATTTGTTTAATTTTTCAGAAGTTCTTGGCAAACTTCCAAGAAATATAAAGTTTCTTTAAAAAAAGAAATGTTTGAAAAATGTGAAATGGCTTCTTAGAAAAACAGTGGCAAATAATCTAAAGAGAAAAGCAGATGCACATTTGCTGCCTCAGTGCAAACATAATCCCCTAACCCTTCTGAAAAATACTTCCTTCACTTACTGTGACATTCTCTTAAATTTTGCAATAAAATAATTCCACCAATAAGTGCATGGTTACTAGTTACTTTTTCTGATTCCAATTTTGCATACAAAATGTAAAATCAGCCAATAAAGTATGATGCGTCATTACAGTTTAAACTTTCTATCACTGTATAAAATGGTTAAACAACCTCTCAAAATTTAAATACTGCCTACATGTTTAAGTATCAATGGTCATGTCCCAATATCATTTACACTACATGTAAACAATATGCTGTAAGGGGCTATTTAGAACATTGAGTTTCACTTTTGATACCTTCAATAACAGATTTTTTGATGATCTGGGGACAACACAGACAAACTAAACACACACTGATATGATATCACCATAATAGGTGGCAGTTTGTTCGCAACTGTTGTCAGTTTACACATACAGCAGTTGCAGAGCAAAATTACCTTTATTTCATGTCTCTGGCCACTTACAGTTTTTAAGCTCTTGTTTTGGTCTCCACCAACTAGGGTTGGCTGCTGAACTCAGTACTTTTAGGGGTACCAACCAAACTACATTGTTACTACCGAATATGATTCATGTTTAATCAATTGGTGCTGAATTTCAGTACTTGAGAGCACCTCTGGCTAACAATGCCAGATTCAAGGAACTTGAAGTGCTTAAAAATCGGGTAACTGGGAGCTGTCAGGTTCAGACAGGAGACGGACGCGCTGCAAAAGGCCCCAAAGCAGGTATAACTCTGTCGCTTGCTAGCAAGCCAAAACTATGAGTGTCATGCTGATCTACAGTGATAGTTTCTGTGTTTGGTTTATTTTCTTTTCAATTTTATTTTAGACTTAGCCAAGTATCACTGCTGTTTTTGATTGTTTTTTAAGTTACATACATATTCCATACATTTGTCAGTTGTCTGTCTAAATTAACAGCGAGAGACAAGCAGAAAAAAAAACACAAGCAGATTGACAAAGATACTTAGCTCGACATGTCATTAACATTAGAAAAGACCTTACTCTTCTCCTAAGGGAAATATCGTTGTTTTTTGTTTGTTTTTCATAAATGAATGCTTTACTATGTTCACCAGCTATTATCTGATGTTGTGTTTATGTTTGTCAAGGTCTACACTGTGTATCGAGTGGCATTTAATACATTAGAATATAATGACAATAACAGGACAAATGACTGGCTCTGATTTCACGCAGTCTTTTCTGTAGACCAGTGGGGAAAATTTACTTCTCTCAGCTCTCTCTCAGCAGATTTATAATGGAATTTAAACTCTCTCCACAAATCACTGAAATCACAACCATTTGAAATCGCTCAAGCGATACATACAAATACCATTCCAAATTTATGGTTGAAAAATAAAAAATAAAATTAATTTCCATTAACGAAATGTGAAACACTTTTAGGCTTATGTGGACCACCTTATGCTCCCTGGGACAGAAAACATTGACTCAAATAGCTCCAGGTGTTAGACCTTTAAACTGTTACGCTCTGTAGGAAACGGCACACAGTGGCAGGTCACATTAGCAACAACAGTGATACTAAAATCCTGAAAAACAAAACACTTTCTAGGCGCCGACTTCAAGGCTCTCATATGAGCTGTCCAAATCATTGCTTAAGATTTCCACAACAGATTTTTAATCAACATTAGAACTTTTCCAGTGATTCATGGTCCATCCATGTTATTTCACCTGACACTGATTACTCTCCTCTCGGACAGATGGTTTTGCAGCAGTTGCGTTGAGGGATTTCACCCAACCGCAGCACCAAAAAATGAAAATGAAAATATCATTTGTAGCTGAATCAACTTAGCCTGCAGTGCTTTTGTGCCTTTTTCCATCTTTGAGACAGTATTTCAGCGCTGTTTAAACCATTTGTCTCCTGTAATGACATGTTAGCAGGTATGCCATCAAAAATCCTGAGACTTTCTTGGAGCACATAACATATTATGAGGATAATTACTGCTCGGATGAGTTCATAATATTCTGTATTTGCCATTTTCTTGTTAACTGCATCTAGAACTTCACTGCTTTATTGCTTTTCTTTATACTGTATAACCCATGGGCGGATTATGAGAAACTAGGTCCCTGGGCACAGACATGCATAAGGCCCCACCATCTCTCTTACACATGAGCAAGAAACCCAGACTTTTTTTTGTGTCTCTTTGTACTTGTTTTGTGTCTTCGAATGTCATTTTGTGATTTTTTATGTTTTTAAATTTAGGTATTTGAGGTTGTGTTTTTTTCTTGGGTCATTTTGTATCTCTCTTAATCTTATTTGGTTATCCTGTGTTTCTTTGTTTCTCGGTAGTCACTTTGTGTTTTTTTTGGGGTTGTTTGTACTTTTGTTGTCATTTTGTGCCTCTTTAATGTTGATTTGTGTCTCTTTGTAAGGGTTTTTTCTAGTGCTGGGCCGTTAACGTGCTGCGTTAACGCGGGATTCTTATCGCGCGATAAGGAAATTATCGCGCGATAAACTATTCACTAAATTGGGTCTATACAGTGAGCAAGGCACCAATTTCACTTTGTTGTTTAAGCGCGGATGTATACCTGGTCGAATTACGCAGAGGGGGCGTGAACAAGCTGGTCTGCCTGAGTGACTGGTGGAAAAAGGAGAAGCAGAGACTGGAGTGATTGGCTCAAGCTGTGTCACAAAGCTACTGACTGTTAATGGTCTTCTTCATGACCTCTAATGTAGGCCCACAGTTCAGTTAGGGTCATGTTATCAGAGGCTGCGCCCTCTGCTGTTCATTCCAGTTAGCAGGAAAAAGCTTTTTCCACATGGAGACAGAACCTGTGTTCCTAAATGTCTGTGTTTAACAAAATAAAAAAAAGTTAAACACCAAAGTAAATCTTATGGAACATTATTTTTCTTTACCAAATATTATAGTAGAACAGCTTTCTCAAGCAGTTTGTGATGCATTTTCATCATTTAGATAGATAGATATTATTTTGAATGTCTTTGGCAAAATTCAAATCTATAATTTTAATCTAGATTAATCTAGATTAACTACAGGATTGCAGTGAGATTAATCTAGATTAAAAAAATTAATCTATGCCCAGCACTAGTTTTTTCCCAAGTGATTTTATGTCTTTTACTGGTTGTTTTGTGTCTGTAGTAATTTTCTGGCTCGTTGTAATCATTTTGTGTCTCTTTGAGGTAATTTCTGTATCTTTGCAGTTGTTTTGTGTCTCTTTTTTTGTATTGGTTTTAGCTAATTTTGTGTCTCTGTCTTCTGATTTTTCCTGGTCGGTACATGTTAATTTGAGTCACATTTTGCAGGTGAAGTCCAGGTGGCCCCCCTTACGTGTTGGGCCCGTGGGCCTGTGCCCACATCCATGCTATAACCACATACACACACTCAGCTTTAAAACCAAAGCGATGCCCTTGCTTACGTGACATTGCAGTGTCAGCCAGAGGTATTCCCTCCCAGCACCCGCCTGACAGTAATTACAATGATTCATTTAGTTTTATTACAGAACAGACATCTCTCTTTGTGTGTGTCTGGGCCTGGGAAGACCTAAATGTCTCTAAGTGACGGGTCTTTAATTACAAGCACAAACAAACGACACCACGTACATATGTTCTGGTTTACTGTAATGAGTGAGACACCAGCAGGAAAATAATGTTGTCATCGCACAAAGGATTACTGAGAATAGAGATATCAAATTCTCTCTTTTTTTAAACCTCCCCATGCCTGTTTCTCTCTGCCTCACTGTAAAAAGCAATCATTGTGACTGTAAGTTCAGTAATCCAATCTGCTGATATTGCTTTGATCCATTGCTGTTGCTGAGGCACTGAATCTACATGTACTTACAGTAATGAATCAGATCTAGAGTATCTGGCCCTTGGATTCACTTCTCATCAGGGCCTTGCAGCAGTTTAACCATGTGTTTCTGATAAGTTAAATTTATCACTGTTTATCTGGCTATGGTTAATTTGTCACTGAAAAAAAACAAAACATAACACCAGCTATTCATCCATGTCATGCTCTCTGTCTCTGTCACCTGCTGGAGCTTTGCTTGTCTAGTGCTCTGAGGACAGAGGGGTTGAATTACAAACCAAACTTGGTCTGCGAGCTGCAGTCAGGTAACAGGCCAAAGGAGCCTGAGAGCGGTATGCACACATGTACAAGCTCTAAGTGGTGTTTCTGTGCATGAGGGCATGCATGTTTTTCTCTGTTTATGTGCACATCCGTGTGTGTGTCAGCGTGTGACCAGAAACACCAGGCGGTGTGAGTAATGCCTTAGCCTTTGGATGTCTCTCATATGAAGCGACGTCAGAGCCTGTTAGTAAATGATTAATCAACAATGTTATTTGGGCTAATGCTGTCTGATAGCATTTTTCCTGGAAGCTCTGGAATTCGTCTTCACAGCTGGACTTTTACAAGACCTCTCTGCTCTGCAAGGGAGTGACAAAGGAAGAAATGCAAGAGCGCTGCAGTGTTGCAACAGTCGAGAAACTTCTTGGCCAAATCAGCTGATACATAATATATCAAAGACTGACAAAGTTTAATCTCAGCTCACAAACTCTGCAACAACACCGGATGGCAGCTATTGTTAATAATAATAATAATAATACTATAAATAATCAGAATAATGGACTTAAATTGTTTTTAAGATGCATTATAAGCAAACAGAGTTTTTCTGTCTCAAACTAGTGCAAATACTGACTTGAGGTTATCTCATCATGTATCTTGGTGGTGATATATTTTGTTCCATTTAACCTCTTGCTCCATCTTTCGCTCTCCGTCTTTCTTAGATAACAACTTCACCACTTGTCTTTATCTCCCAGACAAATTGTTCTCATGACATCATTGCTTGTTACATATATCACAGCCCACCCACTCTTCTCAATACTCCCCCTCCTAACACACATCCCTAAAAGCTTTAGCTAAAGTTCATCACAAATGTCTTTCCTACTTTTCTTTTAGTTGGTTCCTATTTTTATGAGTTCATAAGTATTGAAAATGTTTAAAAATTAGATCATCACAAGATATGTTTCAACAGTTACTGTTGAAACATAAAACACAAACTTTCCTCCATCAAAAGGCACCTTTTTAAACTTCCCAACATCAAGAAGACTCCTCTTAATTTCACGCTAGTGGCTGGACATGCTAGAAATGAGGGACAGACGTATATAACGTTAGACACATTGACAGATTTACCACCACAAGGATCACTGCATCTGCTGGGTTAACAGTGGAACAGATGAGCACATTGGGAACTGGAGTTTGGGACAGATTAGACAGCATCAAACAATATTAGGTAATTAAGATTGTTGCAGTTTTTTCAAGGACCTGGCAAAAATGTCATGGTTATGTGTTTGTGTATATATGTTTGTATTTGCATGAACAAGAAAAAGAACAAAAGAGAAAAAGGGCAGGGAGGCAGGCTGACACAGATACACTGCAGGCAAAAAAACAGACATGCAGGCAATGAGAGAGACAGACAGACAAAATGTGGGTCACCCTCTCCTACTGAGCTCACTGCGCTGGCATGACCCGCTGCTGGAGGTCCCCATAAGCTGAACAGACACTGACTGTTAGATGGCTTAATCAGCTCCACACAGGCCAAACAAAACTGTTTTGTTATTAATCCAAATAAAATATTAATGGAAATGTGAATTATTGGACATTAATTTGGCAGCTGCTTCAAAATTCTTGCTTATCAGACCTAATAGCACATTGTTGCATTAAATTATATCCATACATCCATTTTCAACAATTTCTCAACAATTTACAGAGAAGAGGAAGCAAGATTTCTGATTCCCACAAAAACAACAACTGAGACAAACAAAGTGCTGCTGGAGAAATCAGACATAAATACTGTTCTATTATGTAACTTTGACCGTAAAGTACAGGATCAGAGAGATTAACCTCTACATGAATTTGAAACCACTGGTTTTAAGATCTGGTAGAACCCATTTTGGCCAAAAAAAATGCAGCACGGGGGGGCAAAGGGGCAAACTTTTTGCAATATTACGGCTGAAGGAAAAGTCCAGAATGATCTCTCCTCAGCCAGCCTCCTCTACTGTCTCCACTCTTCTGCTTTAGCCTGCCTTCATGAATGCCTGATTTACCAATGTTACACTTGGGTTCACCTCTGGGCATCTATCTCCGGGCTGATTTTATAGTTACATTGTGCTCGTTGTAAATGTGGTAAAACATAATCATTTTAAAGAATTTCATGCGTTCTTGCAAAAAAAATTGTTATGCTAATTAACTGAATCAGAAGCATGGCTGTCTATCACCTTGACAGGTGAAAGACGCCTGAATTCGAAGTTGCAGTGGACCATGATCCAGGTCCCTCCTGTTGAGTGAGCGGATGTCTTGTCTCGGTCCAGTGGACCAGTCCATGTCAGGTTCAGGATTAAATCCATAATCAGACACGTTTTAATGAGGTTTCAAACCAGCAACCCACTGGGACAAAATACTGTAATCCCCACCAGTGAAAGGTTGAGTAGTCATCGAATCATGTGTGTTTGTTTTAGGCTCAGCTGGAAACGGCTGAGGGTTCCATTAATGATATTTCTCAGATTAGTTTGTTGCCTCTCGACAAGCAAATGTTCATTGTCAAGTTTCATTACAAATCAAGAATCAAAGAATTAGTGTCCATGAAGTACCAGTGTGCTTTGTGTGGTCTGTTTAGATGGATGAAACGAATTCATCAGTGAGAGGAGCTCAGGTCACCAACCTTATAAATAAAGGGAAGTGGAGAGAGTCCAACAGACAAAGAAAAAGAGAGAGAGAGAGCGTGAATGAGGGAGGATATTCTTAGATATGTTTCTCTGTCTGCACATGTACAAATATACTCTTCTATTCAGAAAGAACAATTAGTTCGAGTTGATGAAAAGAATGAAGAATAGGACACAGATTCAGCATGCAGGTAGAATGAAAACTATTGTGTAATATAATTATTGCTAGTGCCGTGTCCTCTGAGTTTTTCCACAAAATTCCCTCTGCCCTCTGAAAGTGGTACATTTCTCAAAAATCAACAGCTTGCTTGCATATTTGCAGGAAATACTGCCTTCACTTGATCCGAGGCCTTCTCTAGGTGTGAAAATGCAAAGTCTCCAGGCAGCAGGATTACTAGTGTTTGTGTTGAGTCGGCTAAGCTGCTGGAAAATTACAGAACCAACAGTTATGAAGAGAAGGAAACCACCTCTGCAGAGTTTGTTGTTGAAGAAAAGATCTGTCCGCGACAGCAGCAGGTGGTTAATGTGTCTCAGAGGACACAGTTTAATTTTTTAAGTCTGCTCAGCTGTCTCGGTCTGTCAGTCCACATGGCTAACAAAGATGCTAAGATAATGCTAGCTCGTTAGTCTGCCCATAATATGCCTGACTTACAACAGATGTTTTACAGATCACATCAAAGATACACTGCTGACTGCGTCCAATGCCTGATTTATTTCATTGTTGCCCTGCCACATCTTAACAGAATGTGTTGAGCTGATGTACAAGACTGAGGCAACAGTGTGGTATTTCTCCATTATCTGTATCAGTGGCTGCTTTTGTGACATCTAGAGGAGTACAATGTGCTCGGCAGCTTTCTCATCGATATGTACGCAAAGACAGGCACCACACAAACAGGTCTAGCTGTGTTGGGAAGCCAGTAGGGCTGTCCACTATTTTTGGTGCTTCAAAGATTCAGTGATAATAACCTGTAAATACTCATGACACAACATAACCCAGAGAAGTGTAAGGGTTTTAGTAATCAACTAGAAAATACATTTCCTGTGGAACATGTGTGTGGATCCTTAAAGCTGAAATCAGTTCAAAACCATGGCTGAAAATGCAGAAATATATTACAAATTGACAGGATGTCTGAAAAGCTGGCAGAAATTAAACCTGAACTGCTTTAAACTGAAGAAGCTGTGAGCTGAACTGGAAGAGTGTCAAAGGAAGAAGTTGATGTTAACTGAAAAGGTCAAGAGCATAACATTTCGACATTCAAATGGTTTCTGCAGCTGAAGGTATGCAGAAGTTGCAGTTGGCAAAAAAAGGACAGGATAAGTACTACTAGTATTAATAATAGCACTAGTAGTAGTTGTAGTCATGGAAGTATAAGAAATAGAAGTACATCTATCACTACAAGGAGTATTAATAGTATAAGAAGCATTAGTAGCAGTAGTAGTAGTGATTGCAGTAGTAGTAGTAGAAGTAGGTGTATTAATAGTAGCAATAGTTAGTACACAAGTACACAACTACTAGTATTAGCAGTAATGGTAGTAGTAACAGTGGTAGTAGTAATAGTAATAATAGCATCATGAGATGTTACCAAATAGATCGATTTAGGGATGCATTATTGGGGTTCCCTATAAAACACAATCTAGGGAGTCCAGCTGGAGTAACAGATTCATGCATTTAAAGGCTTAGTAGATGCAAAACACTGTAATACTCAGCACTTATCATCTCTGCAACTATTTGATTTCCTATTGCTGCGATTGCAAAGTTAACTGGGGTTGTACAGCTTTTATGTTGCAAGTCATGTGCTTGTATGTATTTGATTTGTCAATGCGGAGCCTTGCCTACTTAGAGCTATGTATTGCTTCAAGAGTAGAGTCTGATTTTACTTTTTGCCCCAAGATAACCCTGTGACTTTTTTAAGGAAAGCCCTGGCATTGACCCTGGGCTGCATGTTTTCCAAAAATGACAGATCTAAGCTTAAATTTCCAAATCTTGTTTTGTTTCAAATTAAATATATAAAGTGTGCCTAGAAATTCTTGCAACTATACTACTTCTGTTTAGTTTCTGTGAAGATGAACACGGGTTGCAAGGACATGTAGCACATCAGTCCTAACAGGGATTTTTGTCAACATCATTTTGTTGCCTTAAAATTAGTTACAGGTGTATGGTTATGTATTACTAGTTTAAATAACTAAGCCATAGCCCCAGCAATGATGTCAGTCACCTAACTTTTCTGATGTAACTCTACTGTACAAACAAACCTGCGGTTTTTCTCTCTGGAAGCTCCTCTGTTGCCTCATCACTCATCAGCATCTCAGACAAAACCAACAATCAAAACCATTCTACAAACAAATGTGACTTGACATGTTTGTTTGTTGTGTATAAAGTTCATGACCTGTATTGTGGCGCTGCTTGTTCATTCTTTTCTGTTCTATTAGCCATTAATGGTCTCTTTGGGAAACATGTGGACTCAGTTGGGTCTGCATCCAAAACATCAAAGATCCTTGTGTGTTGTTGCCTCCATATGAGGGAGTTGGCCTCAGCAGACACTTCTTATTTTACTTATTTTGCTACAAAAGGGTATTTCAGACTTAGTGACTGTGTGTGTGTGTGTGTGTGTGTGTGTGTGTGTGTGTGTGTGTGTGTGTGTGTGTGTGTGTGTATTGATCTCGGAGAAAGAGAAGGAGAAAGTCAGCCCTAGAGATGGGACAATGTGGTTTAAAGTTTTGTTGCCTCCATATGAGCGAGTTGGCCTGTGTGTATGTATTGATATATTGATCCTGGAGAGCGAGAGTTGAGCATTGTTGCCTCCATATGAGTGACTTGGCCAAAGTTGACACATACTTATGGTGATGACAGAGGAATCAACATGCCAGTTGCTGGCCGCCATATGAAAAAGACCCTTTGAAATTCAAAAAGATATGTGAGAACTCCAAACACTGTATGTCACTGTCATATGTGTAGGAGAATGTGCAGATCTGAATTCAAATATGTTCACTGCTGTGAATTCGGGGCGACTACAGCTGCTGGTCTCTGTGAAAGAGTGAGCTATAGACTTTTCACAGACATCCTAAAAGCCTATAGGCCACATGAGGTGAGTGTTGACACATGCACTCAAAAGAAAGATTATCCCTGATGCATTACTTTAAAGCGTAAGGCTGGTTGATTTTTTCTTGATGTAAAAAAAATCCAAGAAGAGACTAAAACCAACAATGCATCAGTCTGTCAGTCAAGGCTTTGCAACTTTTCCCACCCTTTCTGTGGCCACAAGGCCATTTGTAAATCTTTAAAAACAGGCCACAGATGCATAGACTGAACAATATATGAAGCATGGCTCTATAGGGAATGGCATAGTTGATCTGTTAGTTGGTCTTTTAACCACTTTAGTCCAAACTGAAATGGACTGAGTTTTTGTACAGAAATGGTGATCCCCTGACTTTCTCTCTAGAACCAGCATGAGGCTGACATTTTTAGATTAAAATTGATATCGCAGCTATTGGATGGATTAAGAGCGAAATCATAATTTTATCCTTTGAAAATGTATTATTTTGGAAGCAATTTTCTAAACTGACTTTGACTAAACTACAATCATGTATGAGCTCATTTATGCTCAATGTTAGATACGAATATGGAGATAGAATTAGCCTTCTGTCAGTACTCTGAATTCATTTCTTTTGTATTTGTGCGCATTTTCTGAAAACTTTCAGATATGGACGAAATGAAGCAGTACCACCAGAGATCACTGGGGTGATGAAGCACAGTTCAAACAAGGTACAACCACAGGAGATGACGGAGACATTTAAAAAATGGCAGAGGGGAATAAACCAGAAATATATAGAGAAAAGAACTCTCCATCCTCACGTTGTGAAGTATTTAATGGCCTTACAGACGACTGCAAACTCCAAAGCTGTCTCCCATAAAGGGAGAATAAATGAGCCTTTTTCCTTGAGAGCAGTATCCAATCTTTTAGGCACATATGATGCATTAAAACAAATCAATGTCTACTTAATGCCTCTCATGTTGTGACCAGTGGAACAAAACCTTTTTTAGATGAATGATCCACAAATCGCATAAAAAATTTAAAGATTAGAAACAAAAATGAACATAAATGAGAACTCAATGTAGATTCAAAGTACAAGGTGCAATGTATATTTATTGGTCACTTTTTAAAATACGTTTAGAAAACAAAATTAATATCTGTCCTTCAATCCTGCTACATCTCAAATCGTACACTGTATGCCCAGCTTTAGCTCTGCGAGCAAAAATATGTTGTCTCTGTTTCCCCGCTTGCTAAACATTTTCAGATCTTTGACATTGATCGTGTGGCACCTTGAGGGGGTCCTGACCCCCATGTTTGGAACCACAAGAATACAAAGGGTTTAGCAGAATTGCCTTCAATCAGAACATGTGAAGGACACTCGCTGTGGGAACCCATGAGTCAAGACATCAGCCTCTCGACGAGGGGAAGCCCGGCCTCACTGTCCTCATTACAGGCAACAGACCCGTTGTGATGATGAAGCGTGATGACTCCTTTCATGTCTCATGTCTAATAGCCCTATCATTACTGGAGAGTGTAAACAGGAGAAAACACTACATACAGACATGGGATTAGTCCCGGAGTAAGTGTTTGTTGTGGTTTGGAAAACCGCAGGTCCATGTGTGTGTTTTATGTGTGTCTTAGCAAGTGTGTGCCATCTCTGGTAGCAGCGCTTCTTCTAATGTCGTAAATGCACGTGTTGTTGCGAGGCCAGCAAGGAATCAAAGCGAGTTGAAGCACATGATCGCAGGTGTTCACGCTGGCCTTGTAAAAACTTGCAACATGGTTATTACAGACAAATGACATCTTGTATTGTCAATTTACCGTCACAAAACACATTTAGACTGAAGGGAGCAAGCATGGCAGGTGGTTATATTAAATACATCTTTTTTCTACGAGAGACAGAACAGATATTTTGACTGTAAAGACATCTGTAGATGGACTCACAGCTCACAAACTTTGCTACATCAGCACAAAAAACTTTTAAGTGACTTTGTGTGTTTATATTAGTTATGTAGTGGAATTTAAGAAAGTAAGCATAAGATCTGGGACGGCGTCACTTGATTTAAAATTGCAATGAGGAAATATTTCTATGAAAATCATTTAAGTCTCAAATATTTGCCGGTTGTAGCCTTGAGAGCATCTTTGAAGAGATTAGAGCCTGCTCTCTTGAGGAGGAAGGAAGCTGTAGTCAGCTCCAAATTACAACATTTCAGTCCAATCACGGGAAAAAACTGTCAAAATGTTTCAAAATATCCGTATGAACCCCATGACCTAGTCCTGCAGCATGGTTTACTTTTCTCTCAGCCATCTGTATGTTTAGTAGGCTCCAAACAATCCTTGTTTCAGCAGTCAATTACTGAAAAACTACTTTCAGTGGAGCTTCAGATCTATGACTTGGCAATAGTGTGGCATCGTGCAGTTCTCTATGTTGTGGGGAAACTCCACCAGAAGAAGTGTATTTTGTTATTTTTTGGCAAAGCAACAACTGGAACATATTGAAAAAATGACTCAACAGAGCAAGTGGCTCAAGAAGTTTTGGTGGATGTTTTGGTATGTTTTGACATATTTGCATGTGGTGACTTTGACACTTTAAAGCCACTTCTTGAGCCTACAGGACAGAGATGGAAATTAAAATAAGGATATTTACGTGGAGTTACTCTAACTCATGGTTGAACTATTCTTAAGTACAAAACAATTACACGCGTGACAGTTTCAACAGCTTTGTTTTAAATAGGGTTGCAATGATCATTTTCATTAGAACCACTTTGTCCATTATAATGCAAGAAAATGCATGTGATAATTTCCAAGTGCCTAACAGCCACCAGTCAGCAGTTGCCTGGCGGTTCACACCAGAACTGCAATTCTGTGCAACAGTCAGTACATGACGTTGCCCCTCTGCTCGTGTGTAATCACATAATCTCTGTTTGCTTGTATGTGTGCATCTGTGTGTGCTCATCTCTCTCACTCTCTGTTAAGACACAACTGATAAAAAATAACGAAGCAGGAAATGCGTATTTTGTTATCAGATAATTCATATCACATCTAATAGATCCTTTATATAATTTATAATAGATAATCTGTGTTTTTTTTCTTGCCAGATTTGCTTGCAGCTTGCAGAAAAAATAGACCAGTAGCCGAAACTGTCCATGCAGATTGCTATTTTGTGTGAACATCCCATCAGTTTAACTGGGGATGAAACAAGGCAGACAGTGCTCCTAGGAAAATTGGTGCTCTTCTTGGTGCTTCTGTGTCACATATAAACAAGAGTCTCACATCAGAGAAGCTAAAACCTGCAAATGTTTAAACAGTTCACAGAATAGCTGCTGATATGATCGGGGGGATTACAAAGAAATTGAGATGCAATCATACTACATTTAGCAAAGACTGACCAATGAACTATTCACATTCACTGCTCTATCTGCATTAAGGAGGATACACTTTATTACTTAATTCACTCTGTAATATATTTTCACAAACACACACATGCACAATGCATCATTTATGGAGAGATGTCACAGCAATAAGGTTGCCTCACAGACAAGGCTCCTAAATTTTATACAAAATCTCATGGTGGCACTAGAGGAAAGACAACAAAGATGACAAGCTCTATCCTCTGAAAACGTTGAATGTATGTAAAAATGTATAGTCATGTTGAGATATGACAGGATAGGTGAAAACTTTGACTTCCTGGTGGTGCTACAGGTAAAGTCAGGGGATCACAAAATCCGTAGGATTCATCCTTTGGGGACTATGAATGTCTACACAAAATATCATGTCAATGCATGCAGTAGCTGTGAACTAAAGTGGTGGAGCGACTGACAGATAGTCAACCACTGCCATGTCTCCAGAATGGCTGAAAACACATACATTAAACTACCTGATTTGCAAATGACAACTGTTTATAGGGCTGCACTGTACATGTATGCCTTTAATGTATAAGCACTGGTATTTTAACAAGTAAAGATGGAGGAAATACAAGAATTTTGCAGAAATAAACACCTCTCATCTGTTTGCATGCCTGAAAAAAAATATAACTGCCTCACTCTAGTCCCATCTTCTAATTAAACAGCATCTGATTGGTTCTGGCGCTCATTCCACCGTTTAATGACCACCACTGATTCATTACAGGCCTAGTCTGTTTCCGACTTACCCACTTGGTGAAATAAGCAAGAAAGCCATGAAAATCAAGACAATTACCTTTCTCTTTTATCTCTCTCTTCCCCAGTCATCCCTCCTCTTAGCCATGTTGTATTTCCCCGTTACTATTTATCTCTCTTTAACTACATACTTATCTGGACTGCAACAGTGCCAGTTTATGCTGGATGTCAAACTCCATTCAGATCTTGTAAAAAGCACACCCACTTATGTAATGTTAGTGGCTCATGGGTGCAGTTTTGTTTGAGATGAACACCAATTAGCTCTTTGAGACTTCTTTGTATCTTAAAAAGAAGAACATACTTCAAATACCTGCTCAAAACACACAGAGCCCTGTAAAAATAATCTTTTCTGACTGATCTTTAAAGTGGAGTACCCACTACAGAGAGAAGTGCTTAACAGGTTAATTCAAAAGCATTTAAGTGCTTCAAAGTACTTTCAAAGCTGTTTCAGCTCAGTTATTTTTGTTGCCATCTCACCTACTGTACTAACGAATGTCTTCATCGTCTCTATATGGACTCTTTCTGCTTTGGGTTTGCTTGCGTGTCTAGACAGAATACATTTCGCGGGGCTTTGAGTCAGCTGCCTTTTGTGTACCTGTGTACCCGGGGATGGTCGGATGGCTTCACCACATCACAGGGCTTTGTCTGCCTCAGTTTGTTCTCTCATCAGAGACCAGACATAATTGCCTTTCAACTCCCGTCGCCCTCTCTTCATCTCTTCCTCACTAATGTGTCGTGCAGGGGAGGTGGAACGTCTCTACCTGGCGTGCTTGTATGAAAGCTGCGCTGGTCACCTGCTAACTGAGCGTGTGCAGAGAGGTAAGGAAAAGGGATGGAGGAGGGTTACTGGCCCATAAACCTGATACCTGAAATTCAACCTCAGGACATGGAACAGGACAGGTGTCTGGTTCCAACTATGGCCAAAGTAATGGACACAGGTGGTAGCAGTGTGTGTGTGTGTGTGTGTGTGTGTGTGTGTTAGGGCCTGGTGTGGGAGATTACAAAATCCTCATCGACATTATCAAGAAGCTGATGCAACTCCCGATGTCTCACTCTTTCCTCCACCTCTGACCCTTATCTGACCTTTATGCTAATGTGTGTGTGTGTGTTCATGCCCGTGTGTTTGTGTTTTTGTGTCGATGAGTGTGTAAGGTTGGAGGTATGTGCATTTCTAGTAATGTCAAGGTCTAGAGAACACCAAAAGCTATCCTTAAAATGAAGCAGACCGCTGCACTGTGATGTCTTAAGCAGGATGCTCCTCGTACTTGAATGATCTGGGAGCATTTTGGTGAAATAACCCTCGAGCCTCCGCTCACACCTGGCCTCCATTTTACCTCCTGCCTGACACAGTCCTGCTCATCATGGCAGCTGCTTCATAGATGAATCCCCCACAGAGCATTCTTAAGTGAACTTTGGTTACTATGAAGCATAGTTACATGGATCAAACCAAACTGGCAACTATTTATTTGTTTTATTTCTTTTTATTTATTTCCTTTTTTTTGTATATAATAACTTTTTTTAGACAGTACAAGAGACACTCTAAAGTAGAATGCATATATTACCACCCAAACCTGGATTTCGCAAAAGTGACAGAGGTTTGAGAGGACCACACCATCTCCCAGATGACCCCAGTGAAGTGAGAATCAGTTCTTAATATATTGTATGTATGTAGAGTACTTTCAGACAGACAGTGCAAACAAAACAATGCTGGGGGTACTGCTACAAATACTAATAACACAGCTGCAAACAGTTGGGACACTCCATAAGCAATACATGGCAAGTCTACCCCCAAACACTAAGAGTTCACTGTATACAACAACTCAGTAATGGGAGAGGACTTCATCAACAATTATTTAACGGATATCAATTAGGTCTTCATAAATCCATCCATATTTTCTTTCATTTTGTGACATTTTGTTTGTTTGTTTTTTTAAAAATGCAGAGTTTCCTTCGCAATTACAGACATAAAAAACACCACATAGACTTGGAATGGGTATCAAATTGATTTCCAAGCTTGATGAAATAACAGAAAATATTATAATTATATTATATTATATAATACTCTCCCCAGTAAGGGGGTAAGTTGACAACAAGACAAAAAAAAAAAAAAATCCCCATAACACTCAGTCTTGCACACCCAAAACCACAAGAACATTTCTTCCTCTTCTCTGCTCTTTTTTGACTATTGCACGTTCTTTGCAGAGTTTTGAAATGCAATCATATGTGCCTCCAGTTGTATGTGCCAGAGTGTTCAGGGGACCACAATCTGATCAGATTCAAAATCTATGATCACTACTCCATATTAATGTTTTCCACAAGATCAACCTTTCATTTTCTTGTTTTATTCACTCTACCAGCAAACATGCCAAACCAATTACCTGGTAACAGCTTCTAAAAATGTGATGATTCAATGCTTTTATCATTGGTTTTGGACATTTAGTCAAATCTAAAAAGCAACATAAATATAACAACTCAGGCTGTGAGAATTTTTTTCACTATTTACTGAGCCAATTAATGAAGGAACTATCTGCATATTAATCAGTAATTGAATTAATCATTAGTTACAGCCCTGTTGAAAGTTATGAGAAAACAAGTGTATACAAAGAAATCCTGTCAAGTGATTAATGTTGATAATACAAGATAATGAATTCATTCACTTAAAATGTTGAATCAATTATAATGAATGTTTACAACAGACATTAGAGACATGGCATGTAGAAGCAAGACTTCTACATGCAACACGTGCAGAGCTTAAGAGTTTAAAAATAGCTGTCTCATGTCTCAGATAGAAACGACATGTCTGCCACACACTTGTCTAGTCTTCTAATGAACCAGCATCTGATTGTTTCTGGCACTCACCCCACCTTTAATGATGACCACTGATTGGTCGCAGGCCTACTCTGCTTTCAACCTCCTGCCTTGTGAAATAAACAAGAAAGCCGCAAGAATCATCAGTCATCAAAGACAATTATCTCTCTCTTTTCCTCTCCCTCTTCCCCTGTCCGCCAAAAAACCTCCCCTTTCTCACTCATGCTGTACACCTTTATTTAGTCTCTCTTTAGTTACATACATGTCTGGACTGTGGCAGATGTGTCAGTTTACTTTGAATGTCAAACTTCATTATGGTCATTGGGGGGGGGGTCAATTCTTAGATGCAGCAGTTAATGACTGAAATCTAAAAATAAAATCCTTAACATTACACGTAACAATTTTGTATGACTGGGCTATACGCTCCTTACAGCTGAACCAACTGAAATCTGACATGCAAATATGTGCATCATGTTTATGTTTGTTGCTATAGTATTAATGAAAGATAATGAAAGTAATTTTTTTAAGAAATTATGGATCTGACAAATGCACTTTGTTTTAAAAGTGGCAAAAAATAAATCATGTATGTAAGTTGAAAACTTATTTGCATCAAGATGCATCAATAATCATTTTATTGCCCCTATTAATCGCAACTGAGTCGTCAGGTTTCTAGAGATTCCCATGCTTAATGGTCGCAGGCACTAATTCAATTCATGATATATGTAATGTAGCAAATTATTGTGGGACTTCAGACTATAATATATTTAAGTGCTGATTTACAACAAGTCATGTCAGTTAAATATAACCCTTCAAATGAAGCTGCAAGGCTCCAACTGCAACAAAACCAGAGCTCATCTAGATTTTTACGAATTACTTTGAATTTATTTGATTTTGTAATTTCTGTGATGTTTGAGTAAGTAAATGACAATTTGTGTGACAAGCATTTCATCTCCTTCTCTTTTCCTCTTTTTGACTTGAAGTCTTTCAGATAGGTGGATGGAAGGAACTATAATCATTAATTTATCCATCGACTCGCTTTCTCTGAAACCAAAACTAATCCACCTGTTACATTATTCACCCGGAACCGACACTCCCAGTCCCTACATCAATATTTCAGCGAGGACCATGCACCTCCACTGGACAGCATGATGACATCGATGTGAAGGTTGTTACGATGCATAGTGGAAAACATAAAGGCCTAAGAGGAATTATTATTCATTTATAATTTACTTTAGTGTGCTTTAGCCCAAATAAAGCAACATTTTACTTCGAGTCACCCTATCTAGAATTCATGAAAAGCATTTAATAAATGCTTCAAAACACATTACAATGTGCCTTCATGGCTACATTTTTGCACTTAGAAACTATATTACTACCTCACAGTTGTAGGCCTTCAGACACCAGTCAAGCTGCACTTTAAGATCTATACAATCTGCACGTTTCAAAATGGGCACCAAAATTAGTGTCACTAGTTCAGTCACACCTGAAGCACTTTTTGCACTTACTAAGGGTTTTTTCCTTAAGTCTAAATTCTTGCTTGTGTTGTACGTCGCTTTGGATAAAAGCGTCTGCTAAATGAAATTGTAGAATTGTAGAATTGTATCTGACCAAATGTCTCTCGTCTATTCCAAAGATATGACAAAGATATGACGTGGGGACCAGGGACATGTTTTTGCAGAACATTATGATGTCACAGTGAAGTTGACCTTTGACCTTTTGGATGTAATCACTTCATCACTTTATCCTATTACACATTTGTTTGACATTTTGTTATAGTGTATGAATTTTTAAGATTTGGCCAAAAACATGTTTTGTGAAGTCACAGTGACCTTGACCTTTGACCACCAAATTCTAAACAGTACACTCTTGAGTCCAAGTGTATGTTTGTGCCAAATTTAAACAAACAAACAAAAAAAAAAATCCCTCAAGACGTTCTTGGGATATTGCGTTCACAAGAATGAGATGGACAAGGTCACAGTGACCCTGACCTTTGAGCACCAAAATCTAATCAGTTCATTGTTGAGTTCAAGTGGATGTTTTTGCCAAATCTGAATACATTTTTTCTGAAGGCTTTTGCGAGATATTGTGCTAACAAGAATGGGACGGAAGGATGGACAAACAATCTTAAAACATATCGCCTTCAACCATGGTTATCACTGGTGTGGAGGCATTATAAAAGTTGAGATGAGATGACATCTAGTCTTTTCAGCTATATTCAGCATTTTTTTAAAAATGTGTCCAAGAAGACTTTTCCAGCAACAAGTCGGGAAGAAGGCTACAAATGAAGATAATTATTTATACATCTGCAAGGAGCTCTCCAGGCCAGTGAGTTCATGTCATTATCATTCAGGTGGCTGCTGGTAAGTTTACAGCCAGCAAAGTAATGGAAATGATCATCACCTTGGTGAAATGTAATTTGTAATTCAGGCAAATGCATCATGAGAATTAGCATTCCAGTGGCATTTGTGTCTTTCTATTCTCCTGCATGGAGCCACACAGTAATTACTTCCATGTAGTTATTAAAATATGGAAACTATCTCAGCTTGTGGAAGCACTATTAGAGGAGGCTGTCAGTGGCGCACTGGGCAGCTTTTCAAAACTTTAGGCTTATATTTCAGAATGTAAACTCAGTCGTAGAAGCGGAACCATCTGATATGAGGAATTGGTTTGTAATTTCAGCCCGTAGTTGACAAATTAAGTATGAATCTGGCTCCAGACGGATCCAATGAGGTTTTGTGATATCAGAAGTTAAACTGGTACAATATAGAGTACACACTCTCCACAGCAGTTACTGCTTCTCCACTTGTACCATAAGAGCCAGGGCCAGTTTCATCTATTTTAATTCTCTGACTGCCTTGTTGGCACTCTCACTGACAGTAATTCTTTATCCTAAACTACATCCAGCATCAGCAATGATGTTAGTTTAAACTGACCCTACAGAGCCAACACACAAAAAGGAGCAACAAATACTTCCGATCGAGGAAGACTGCAGCCATTAATAAAATCAACACCTGCTACACACACTTCCTATGTGCTCTGTGAAGTCGATGTTTCTGATTGTTGTTTGACTGTATAGCTCATTATGGCATCAGTGCAGTTGGATCTATCTGTAAGGCAGATGTCAGAGGGTTATGTCTGTTTCACAGATGCACTGTTTGGTGTCTAAAAAGCAAAATATGGCAGCACTTTCCTTCAAATGTATAATTAACTACGTTATGACTTCATATTGAGTCATAATTTTCAGCATGGCCCTAAAAAATAAACGATTCCTTTTCACTGTCCATTTTAGAGGACAGTTGAGGATGAAGAAGAACAGCAGGCCTCAATCAGACTGCTCTCTGTGTTGTTTGTTTCCATTGGTAGTGACCCTTTAGTCCTCTGACCTAGGTGCATTTATTCAGATGGATCAGATAGTGTACTTGAAGAATCCCCTGGTTGTGATATTTTTATCCAATAATCATTTGGATCAGTAAAACAAAACTGTTCACCATACAACAATACTCATGTGTGGCTCATTTGATGTTGCATAATGTACCCCACATTTATGTGGTGTTGGAAAAATGAGTTCTTGACTGGGAAAATCACGTGAACACAGCCTAAAGTCAGAACAACACGGAAAGTCTGTGAAAATTTTGATGAGTTGACGTCATATAAGCTGAAAAGTGGTGGATAAAAGTAATTGTTGGTTGACGTTATCAAACTTTTTATTAATTCATATATTGAAAGTTAGTTTTTCTCACATGCAATTTTTAAATTGGTACCAGGTTGCAACTAATAATGTAGTCACCGCAGAGTGTACTGAGTTAGTTAGAAAAGTTATTTATTAGCCTTAGACATAACTTTGTGGTTTTGGGGGATACACTGGTGCAGCAACAAGTCTGGGACAAAATCATTTTTGTCATATAAAGTCTCAAATTGTTATAAAATTGGTGGTTAAATGCACTGACCTATGACATTCAACACAATTATTTCCACATCACAACTGAAAGTTCCTGAACACACCAAACCACTAAGGCTGAAATGATTCCTTGGGAACTTGAGTAGAGCCATTGCTGATAATCATTAATGCAAATTATCTGCATCAATGCTTTGTTCAGTCCATTTAACTATATACACATCAAGCTGTGTTTCCTGTGAGGTGAAGAAGACACCTCAAAATCATACGTCCATGCTCAAAATAGAAGATGTGATTTAATAGAGAGGATTGCAAAATGACCTAAAAGAGAGAAAATAATGAACAGCAGAGACAGGCCAGCGAAAAGTTTTGGGATCATTTCAAGCTGAAATAAACATAAAACTCTGTATAGTGTGTCCAATGTAAAAAAACAAACTAGCTCCCCACACTCAAAGCAACATTAACGTTAACACAAACGTTAGCCTCCCTCTGGACTACCAGCACCTACAGCCCCCCTCTAACTGGATGACACAAAACCCAAAACCCCTCACCATTGAATGGGCTTGGCGCTCTGGGCAGCACAGAGAGAAGCCAAACTGTTTCATCTGCAAAAACTGCAGTGATGCAGTTGTTTGTAAATTGGTCAAGTTTCTCTTTTCAGAATGTAGATAAATATGGTCCTGGTTAGCCTTTCACACTTTAAATGGAGCATTTTATTTTCTATTTATTTTCTTGAGCAAAACTTTGCTAACTTTGAGACATAAACACAGAAAATAAAATGCTGCAGTCAACTTCTTAAAGCCTGAGCTTCCCTCATGTACAGTATTACAATGTTCACATATATACACACCCAAGCCCACACACACACCTACAGAACTCCCCAAACAGCAATGTATAAAATACTGCCAAAAAATAAAATAAATAAAAATAAAGTAAAACATCAGGTGTAGGTAGAAATAGGAGCCTAATTATTGTTGCGATTTAAGCAATAAAACTAAAAACTTTTTTTTCTAAAAAGGAAAGCAAGTAGTTGTTCATTTAAGTCTGGTTTTCTCTTTTGTATATTGCTCTTTTATAAAGCAAACACATTTCTTATCTGCTCAATAGGTTCTTTGGCAGAACACTCGATTATAAAAATAATCGATAGCTGCAGCTCTACAAAGCAAACTTCTCAACTTGGGGAAATGGGACCATCTGAGGAGCATGTGAATGCAGCATAATTCTACAAAAAAAGATTTCTGTGAATGACAGAAACCAGATCATGAAGACTTTAATAAGATTGGATCATGACGTTAACTGACATTCATTTTTACGTGAAGACAGTACTGCCTTTATGTGTCGTTTGTAGCTTTAGGAGAGACGTGTTTGTGATTATAAACCTGCCTATTTTTAGAAAAACACCATGAGGAGACCATCACTGCGGTGTGTGTGAATCATAAAATACCCTTGAACCAAAGCACCAGTCTTATTGTTCTATGTCACCGTCTCAGAACATCTTTGTTTATGCGATCTGAAGGTCGTGTCTCCTCGATCAGGAGTCTGGCATACCTTCTGAAGCTGCCTGAGAGAGAGGTGTTTACTCGTGCTTCTCTTAGCGCTGCAGTTAACGCGCCAATCCGTGTTTGTTTCCATTTCAAGTGTAGTACATTCCAATGGAATGACAATAATAATGCACTCAGTGGGAAGGGCAACAGCACAGAGCTTTAAAAGGACTCATGTTGACTAATTTAAAATCACGACATTGAACTGAAAACAGATCGCTTTCAAAGCGCTCTGCATTATTGAGATTGTCACTGATGTTTTGCACTCGCTGAGAATCGTCTATTCGGCGGCTTGACCGTAACTGTAATGTATCTGTACGTTATCGCAAAGCCTCCTTTATGTCTCTAAGTGCTTTAATGTGTCTGTAATTAAAGTTAACTGCCAGGGCCATTTCTACAGAGATGGTTTGAAGACCATAATGCGTTCAAAGCCACCAGCTCAACCGCAATGAAACAATTAGAATCACTGAGCCGAACTGCTGGTCCCTAATGGCGTTCTCCTTCTAGGCATGAGCAATCAAGACTTATCCAAGGCATGACCAGCGGAGTCAGAGGGGACCCTGTGTCAGCTCATCTGGGGCACGAATCCGCAGAGCCGCTCACATGTACTGATCTAAAAGCAGCCTAGCTCTCTGGGAATAACTAAGATCATAGCCAATTGCATTGGGTGCTGACCCCGGATCAGCACTTCCACTCTGCTTGACTTTGAAGTTTGGCCTCAGATTGCAGCAGCAGTTTAAGCCAAAACCACGAGACAATGAGACTGACTCATTTTTTTCCTACGCAGAAAGGAAAAAAAAAGATTTTGAGAAATGTGGCCACATCTAAAAAAATGATATATTCATCATTAAGGGGGCACTGCTTTTGCGTTATGACGTAAAAAAGACCTACGACTGTAACTATGTATTCGTAGCATCGTAACGATGACAAGTCAGTTGTTTTTGTACGTTTTGGTTAAAATATTGAGTCTATTGTGAAACATTTTTAAAATATTTTTCAATCACGAGAAAATAAACTGTCGTAAAATCATGTAATTCAATTTTGAGCTTTGTGTAAACTATCGAAGAGCAAACATTTGAATTACAATCCTTTCCAGAGAGGGAAGCCCCTCCAGCCTTCTTAAGTAGTTCAGGGGGGAAAAAGACGAATATGCAGTGCTTCGCTGCATCCAACAAATTGTTTTCTGGTGTGACGAAACATTTTTTTCCCTCACGGACGACTGACTTCCAACATCTGAGTCTTGTTAGGACTGTTATACAGAACAACAAGACTGCGGGGCGAGGCAATGAAGAGATCAGTCAGTAATTGATCAGCAACTGATAATTAGTTCAATGGTGATTCGTGCTTACTATTACAACAGCGATGATTAAACTGTTTGAAAATTGCAGTGCAATAAAAGAAAGGTCAGGGACATAACTCTGTGTATTTGTTTTTGTGTTTGTCCATATGTGGGTGTGTGTTGTCATTCTACACCCCAAATTCAAGCCACAGAGCCATTGACCAGATGTTCCTTCTCTCTTTCCCCCTCTCACTCTATCTCTTGGCATTTTTCTGTGTCTTCTTCTCACTGCTTTGTTCTTTCCCTGAGTGTTCCCATTTTCTCTCCAATCATTCATTCATTTAGCCAGCGCTCTGCCTTTATACCCAAAGCTTCTAGAATCAACCCTACCCTGAAGACCCACCCAAAAATATATAAATACTTTGAACATAAAAAGTCATGTCAGTTACATTAGAGACTTAAAGGCTGCAACTGATTAACCTGTTGATTATTTTCTCAACTGTTCAATCATTTTGTCCATAAAATGTCAGAGCACTAATGCTTCATCATAAAAATGGCTGCTGATTAAGGCAATAAATTTAGGACAAATTTTGCAATAACCAGAATCAATAAAAATGTTGGTGTTTTTGGGCTAAGTGCTGAGGATCATTATGTGAAAATGTTTATTGTAAAATAAGACATAGCATGATTGGTCAAGTGAAAGGTTAGAACAGGTCAGAACTGGGTAATACCTTGCAATTTTTCTCACTCTGCATGTGAGATTTCACTACCTTGATTCCCATCATGACACATTTAAGGAGAAGGATATGGTAAATTAATTTTAAAAAGATGTTACCAGTTATTTTGTATTTTTTTGTTACCAGTATTTTTTGAGAGTTTGCAATATAGCATCAGAAAAAAACAATTAATCAAATTCTACTTCTATGTCTGACCATTTATAAGACTTTTGAAAGATTAACTTAAATAATTTCAAACCAATTAAGGCTTTAATTTGTTATTAATAAATTCATTCCTTTGTAAGGCTTTTTAAGGATGCACTAAAACCCTAATTTCCCTAACTGTATCAACTCTATGAGACTTACAGTGAATGAGAGAATGTTTTTCACTTCAATGCAATGAAGTTACACCACCTGACAGGCATTGCAAGCATAAATGAGACAGATATGAAAAAATCCCAGGGTTCCCACACTATTAATATCAAACTAAAGGACTTTTTAAGGATTTTCCTCAAATTCAAGGACTCAATAGGCATAGTTTGAGAGATGGATCAAGAATAAATATTGTTTGAACAGTGATCATTTTTATAAAGAGAACTACCAAGCTTTGCAGAAGCTGACAGACTACACTTTGAAATCTTTTTGACCTATTTAATGAAGCTCAGTATAAATTCAATCTTTATGCTTCATTCATTCACAGTTCTCTAAATCTCACTCCCACTGCCTCATCCAACCAGCTGAATATGGGCTTTTGCTTTTTCAGTTAAACCAATCAAATTTAGCCATGATCTCTATCAGCCAACCATGTTGCTGCTGTCAATTATATCCAGAGCCCTGGTTGGGATAAAAAATAAAAAAAAACTACATCAAAACCTCAGCACATTCATCTCATCATCACCACCACAGCAAGCATCTCAAATCCATAGGCGGTTTTCTGATTCTTCTATGGCTTCGCCACTCCCTTAAAATATGACATCACTATAGGGTTATCCACCAAACACTATTCACATTTCTCATGCTTTTGTGCACATGTAAATAAATATATATGAACCATATGAATCTCCCCTGATTAATCTAACTGTAAGTCAAGCATTTTCAATGACCTGTGTCTATTTACTTCTTTACCCCTTGAGTTGTTTCCATTTATACTGCACCCCAAATGCAGCAGAACACTTTGCCACTTACTTTATCGGGCAGAATCATGTCTTGTACATGTATACCTCAAATAATCCACTTACAGCACACGCATCTGAAATATGTCAGAAAGACTGGCAAGACGCCAAAGTCAGAGAGAAAGTTTACGAAATCTAAGGTGAGGATTTTCAGTTACCTGCATTTATGGCGCGAAGAACTTCATCGTAAAGTGCTGTCCGTGGTGCTGAATAAGGTCTGCAGGTGTTGACATGTACTATGGTCCTCCGGTAACTAAACAGGGTAACACAGATTTTCTTTATTAACCATTTGCTTTATAAAAAGTTGGTGAGGTCAGTGAAGCCTAAAGTGATGTCTACCTTGTTCGCTTTGTCAGTCTAAAACTCAGTTTACGACTCAGATATTCAGTTTACTAAGACCTAAGAAAGATGATGAAAAAGACAAATCCTCACAGTTCAGGCTGCATAAGAAAAAGTTTGGTTGAAGTTGATGTGATTGACAGATTGTAAGCAGCATCCACCAGCTGTATAATTTCCTTAGAAGGAAATGCCGTGTCTTTCTTTTTACATTGTTAAATCACTATGCTGTTGCGCCTCATCACCAAACGGAAAATTGAAAAGCCTGAAGTACTAATGCATGATAAATTGATACAGTAGAACATGATAACTCAAATCTATCTGCTGCATACCGCTGATAGGAGTCTGTAGTTCCAGTAATAACTGAGAAGTTTATGAGAAGAAGAGAAGAGAAGAAGCAGGGGCGGAGATATGGCTGTTGTCTGACAATGTGAAAAGGAAATTAAACAATGCTGAAACCAGACAGCAGACCTGGATTCTTGAAAGGTGAAACACAGCAACACACGTAAGGGACAACGTTTTCCATCCAAACTCAGAGAGATGTTTATCTAAAGATTAAGCTCCAAGTACAGAAATCACTTGATAGGATCTGTCAAAATAGCTGAGGGGGACTTGACTCAGCTCAAAACTGGATTGTGTATCTTCACCAAGAAGAAACTTTTGGCCATAATCAGGCAGAGGCAACTATGTGTCATGGAGGGCGGAGGATTCATAGGTTTTTAATGCAAACACTACAGGAGATAATTTTACATATGATCATCCTTGCATTTGGAGAAGAAGACCTCTTTAGGAAAATTAGTTAGAGACACTTAAGTCAGAACATTTATAGCAAATGGCAGAAGTAAAGCAAAGTAAAGCAAAAGTGACATTTGGCAGAAAAGGCTCTTCTCTTTAAAGGAGTAAAGAGGATTCTGCTGAATGAACAGCAGTTGTATGGGCGGGGGGAGAAAAAGTGTGAGGTGTCGGGTTAATAATAGCCGCACTGCACACCTGCATGCATATTATTGGATGTTACAGGTCAGCTGGGAGCCGCAGAGATGTGAATGAGACAGTGATCGTGGAGCATGAATGAAGCAGCTGAAGCCAATCAACTAATGCAAGAGCGACTTTAGGGTTTTGCCTGAACTGACGCTATGCTTCATCTTTTATTTAGAGGTCAACTTTGAGCTGTCATGTATTTATGTTACATACACAAGAATCAATATGCACTGAAAAACCTAGTAGAGACTATGATATGGACCACATAATTGGAGCTGGCTAATGTGGAAAGATTGATATCGATATTGCTACTATATTGGGGTTAACTATTGGTGCTTTAACAAAATATTACAACAATGAGATTTTCTAAATAAATAATCACCAATAACGTGGATATAATGAAGTGGGTAAATACAAATAATAGAACGGCTACAACAGTCTGATGAAATTCAAAAATAGATAACTTTGCTGTAATGCAACTTTAAAACCAGGTAAAGACATCACTTTCAATATAAATCTAAGATGATATCTAGTCTGATATCACAATATCAATATACAATGCCCAGTCCTTCTTTTAATAAAGTTCCATACTGTTCTGCTATTAACCATAAAAAGTATCAACCCAGCCTAAAGAATAAAAAACTGTGCAAGGTGTCTCTGAATTAAAGGTGAAATGATTAATCCATTCGTTTTTTAATTAATTGCCAAGTAACTGGACAATCAATTGATAAACTTGAGTATGTTTCAGGAGGGAAAATAGTGAAAATATCTTATTCCAGTGTTTTAAATGTAAATATTTCCTGGTTTCTTTACTCCTCTATGACAACTTAATATATTTGAGTTGTGGACAAGAAAATGAAACACTGAGAATTTTTATATTTTTCTGATGTTTTATAGAGCAAAAAATGAACTACTTTCCTGGTCATTTAATCATGGAAAATAAAATAATGGACAGATAAATGGACAATGAAAATACTTGTAAATCCTAACCCAGCTAAGAGAATAAGCAACTGTTGAGAGGTGTCACTGAATGGATGCTCACATTTTCTTTAGATAATTCCTAATTTTGAATGACATTTTGCCAAATTCAGACTCTTGCATTTAGGCATATTTCTCAGTTTAGACAGTGCTAAAACAGAGCTATCCTGTTACTGTGCATACTAAAACTGAGATATCTTATCTGCACTTGTAATGAAAAATTTAAAGTAATAAACAGTACTAATCAAAGGAAAGAAATATTAGAAAGATGGACTTTAGAGTACTGCAAAAGGAGAGATATATGAAGAACGGTTTTCTTTCGGACCTGCTATGCTCAAATGGTGGGGTTTTGTCTGGGAAGGGGAGGAGACAGAGAAAAGAGGGAGAGGGAGGGAAAGAGAAAATGGGGTGGGACAGATCTCCCCCCTGCATACATGCACATATACACACACACATACACACACACACACGCACATGTGCAGTCACACACGCATGCACACATAAGTGCACACAGCTCTTCAAAGCCAAGTGGTTTTCATAGACATCCAATTACACTAAGAGATGACATCTGGGGAACTGCAGCAGATAAATAAGGTGAAAGGAAAGACAAGATTCAGTCACCTCAGAGAAACTCCAGATAACCAGAGAGCACACTGCCGATAGAGATAGGAGAGAGGGAGAGGCAAAAGGAAAGAGGGAGGGGGCCAAACGAGAGGGAGCCACACACAGGAGGAAAGAAGAGAGGCAACACACTGCTCCAGCGCTCAGACTCCGAGAGGGCAGAGGAGAGATAGGGAGCTCAGCTCACTGACAAGACGCACGGCAAGAGAAGGGGAGAAAGACGAGAGCGGCCGGGGCTCAGTTACACACTCAAGTAACTTCAAACCAGCTCCGACCAACTAAGAGAAACAAAGAAAGAAAAGAAGTCTGGATTCTGTGACTTTTTTTTGTGTGTGTGGCCTGCCTTGGATTTCTTGGGACATTTTATGAGAAGCAGCATTAATCATTGTTTTGACTTCCTGTTTTTATTTATTCAATTTGTACTGAGAAGTTTGGCATCTTTAATCCAGACCTCCTCCGCCTTCCTGTTATCCACCTCCCTGGACTGGGGAAGATCAATGAGTTTGGGACATGTGTGCGGAGTTTTAAGAGTGTATATGAATGACCTGTGTGCGTTTGTCTTTGTATTTGAGTGTGTAGGTGCGTATTCAAACTTTAAAAAGGGTTTTGAGTGTGTGTGGAGCAAAGAGCAGCAGTTCTGGGAGGAGAGGGAGGAGGTGGTGAGAGGTCTATGAGGTGAACCCCCAGTTGTTCCCGTTGTGAGGTGATCTGAGTTATGGATGTTGACGCATTCCTGTGGCGCTGCTGAGGAATAAACAGCACCGGGGACTACAGCAGAGTCAGCCACAACACTGCAAGCTCCTCCACCACCAGCAGCTCCATCACCATCACAGATAACGCTACATCACATCCACCGCAGCCTGCCATTCTACAGGTTTCAACACCTACAGTCCCAGTGAGGTTGTGGGTCCCCAGACAGAGGAGGTGCGGTCAGTCAATCAGGGGGAGTTTCTCCCACTCTCGCTCCCTCTTCCTGCACCCAGCTCAGCATGCCCCAGCCCCTGAGCTCCTCCACAGCTCTCCCAGCTCCACTACCATGTGTAGATGGACAGTGACACAAGGTGCACCGGTCGCCTGGTTCTCCACCTGCCCCTGCTACAGACCTCCTTCACTCATCTTATCCCTCGTCTTCCTCCTCTTGCTTCTCCTGCTCGGACCCACCTTGTCTTCGCCGCTGTCATCGCCAGACTCTGAAAGGAGCCACAATGCACCACGTGGGACTCCTCCTCATGTCTTCATCTCATACCCGCCACCTTCCGCATCACCCACACCGCTGCACGCATCCTCTGCGAGGTTGCCACGGGCGACCAACATGTCATCGTCCTCCGCGACAGTCGTTGGGCGCCACGTGCGGAGCAGCTACAACCATCTGCAAGGGGATGTGCGCAGGAGGAAACTGTTCTCCTACCAAAAATTCTTCCTCCGCATTGACAAGAAAGGAAAAGTTAATGGCACCAAAAGTGAGGATGATCCGTACAGTAAGTCAAATTAAAATTCTATTTATGTGTTTCATTGCATGGAAATAGCAAATTGTGAGAATTACAAAGTCGTGGAAATTTCATAAGCATTTACTAGATATCGAGCCATTTAACTCCCTCTTTAGACTTTTTTGTCGCTCTAAAAATTGATAGAAGAGCACAAAAAGAAGTCCACGTTATGAAGTTTGCAATTAAACAAAAGTTTTATGCCCATGTCTATCAAAGTGACTGGTTTTCTCCCAGTATGTTTCGTGTGTTCATCAGGGCAGAGCAATGTTTCTCATTTTCCACCCTGGGCAACCGTGCACATTAAGACAGGTGACTGGGCAAAAGAACAAATAGCAGAGCTGCGTGCTTTTCAGCCTTTTCACCATGTGCAGAGGTAGGCCAGACTACAGAGAGTTAGAAAAGAGGGGGAGCATGACAGCGGGAGAGGAGAGGAAAAAACAAAATGAGTAAGCCAGGAAGATAAAAAAGAGAGATGATCTGCTGGAACCAATTAGAAATTGCCCAGAGAAAGTTTCTTCTTCTTTGAGAAAATATCTAAAACATAGCTATTACCAAACCCCTGGGGAGAATGACAAGTCCACTTACTCCTCGCTGCTATTGTGCTGCAGCTATAATAGTGGTGGGCATATGCTAAGTATGAGGTTATACAAACTCAGACGTGAAGTAGTAACCGTGCCATCCCTGCTCCTTTTTCTGGTCAGGCATTTTTAGGGCTGTGAAATATGATTTTAACCTTTATTTATCCTGAGAAGGGTCACTGAACACACGTTTTTTTTGTCAGCACCCCTCAGTCTCACATTCACACAGTTACACTCTTTCACAGCTTGTAGTCTCCCACTGTGAGGCACTAAGAAACTCCACTGGTACCTTAAACAGTATTTGAGGGAGGAAAGAGTATGATTGCAAAATGATGCAAACTGCACATTTTGTGGAATCTCTAAGAAAATAGGACTGAAAATGCATGCTAAGAACGTGCTTTTACATCCACAAGTACCACATTACTATATGGTAGCAACAAAGCATCTCATCTATACACAGCAAATATACTCCAACAACTTGTAAGGATCATCATAATCATTTATGACTGACCCAGAACAGAAAATCAGCTGTTATCATTCTGTAGTCCACAACTTTATCTTCTCGTTAAACACATCTGGAAGTTCTCCAGCACGGCCACAGCCCTCTGCTCTGTGCGCAGCTCAGAATAGCTGCATCGCCTCAGGGCACATTGACAGTAGTTGTTGAGGGAGAACAGAACATTACTCCCACATTTACCTGCGCAGAGTTTCCCTGCCAGCTTGCTGAATGAGATGGGTGACGTCCAAAACACAAGCTAATTTCTTTAAGATCATGCTGTACTCTCGCTGCATTACTGCATGTGCTTGAATCTGTCACAGCATGTCAAGTGAGTGTGTGTGTGTGTGTGTGTCTGGGAATCTAATCTTCATAAATGGATCTTTATCACTTGCACAACTTGGTACACATGTCATAGGTTTGTATGCATCTGTCTGTGGGTCTGTGGTGCTGTACAAGCCTCTCCTGCTAAGAGCGCACACACACTTGAGCACAGAGAGGCCAGTCTTGCACATGGCCTCCATATGGCAAAGCCCACTTTTATTAGGGCCAGGGCCAGTGTGAATATGTGTGTGCGTGTGTGCGCATGTGCGCGTATGTGTATGTGTGTGCCACTCAGACACCAAGGCTCTGCCAGACATGGCTGAAGGAATTTCAATTAGCGTCTCTTCCTCCCTCCCCTCGCCTGCAGTCCTCTCTGACACACACACGCACATGTGCACACACACATATACATTTGCACACACATGCACATAAAGAGCTCAACCATTAGGGTGCAACGTGTCACTAACTATAATGGCATCAGGTCATGGCATTAGAAGCACAATCCATCAATTTCAACAGCTCTTGCCACTTGATGGTGGGAAGTAGGTGAGAACTTTCTAGAGGGAAAAGGAAAATCTTAAATGTGATGACTTGTCTGTAGAGGCCAAACCTATCAGGTTATATTTTGTCTTGAAATTGTGTTGAGCAGGCATTTATCAAGTTGTGTTTCAGATTAAAGGAGGATAGGTAGAAATTTTGTGATAATGAACACCATCATACTTTATGATATTAGGGTGTTTTAAATAGATACTGCACACAGGCTTGCATGTGCAGCAGTTTGTACGCTGTGCCCCAGCTCCCGCTATTTTGCATGTGCTCTAAAATCAGCAGAGAACAAATTGTACCCTTCAAACTAAACCAAACAGAACGTAATTTAATTCTCCTCTGCTAACTGAGAACATGGATGTGGTATTTGACATACTAGACATCATGTTGTTGCGTGACCATTCCTGCTCATGAACTGAAGTGCACATTTTACTTATTTTATGCTACAGATTACAATATTGCTCCTTTAAACTATATAGTTTTGGAGCTGATAAAAGCAAAAGAGATACTTCAAGGCTGCACACAGGCTTTTGGACAAATTACTTCTTTGATGCATGTTTCTAGCTTGTATGTGCTCATTAAAAACGCATGGCTCTGTAAATAGCCTCTACATGTAACATGCCATATTGTACAATATAACATGCCATATTGTACAATATAACTGCATAGCACAGTGTAGTGAAATTGCTCCAATGTGTGAGCAAGCTCAGGTGTTGCTCTGATCTACAAGTTGACTCGAGATCTTATCTGTCATAAATGGACTACTCCTATATGAAAGCATCAGATTGTAAACGAGTGAGGCGGCAGTTGTTAGTGTGGTTATCATGGTCTGGTAGTCTGGTAATGTTCAGGAGGTCACTTTGCAAATGAGTGTCATTAGATGGTGTCAGAGGTGATGAAGAAGTTTCAGCTCCAGCTCCAGGGTTGAGCCTCTCCTCCACAGCCGAGCCTTTCTAATCATGTTGTCAAAGCCAAGGGCACTACATCATTCAGGGCCTGTAATGCGAGCTCACTGGTGCATGTCAGTGTTTGTCGATTTGCGGTCATGTGATCAATTCCCATCTATCCATCTCACCTCGAAAGGCCTTCAAAATAAGGCGCTTCTAGTCTAAATATGGAAATCCTGTCGGGCCATCATGTGATTAGCATTGATCCTGCCACTGACCATAAGCAACAACACTGTCCTTGTTCTCTTCCTTCGCTGTCGTCCACGGACTGTCACATCTTGTTTACAAACAAACGAATAAAGCAATGAAACAAATGGACATGTGTTTGCAGTCGGACCACAGACTTGTGGTCGTGCGTAGCTCAATTAGTATCAAATGGTGCCAACTTGACCACAGATGGAGCTTTGATTCTCACTGTGGCCACCCGGATTGTAAAACCTGCCACACATACTTATTGTTAACATTAATCACAGCAGACACATTACCCACTGACATGAATGAAGCGAGCACACCGCGATTTATGGGGAGTCTAACACACTGGACATTATTCTGATTTAGTGCAGCATTTCCATGTCCAGGGTAATTACACAGGTCTGCCCCCTCTGGTTTGACCTCTACCTATTGACCCAAGTCAGGAAGCTTCATCAATGCAAAGGTCAGTGCTACACATAGTGCATCACTTTTGCAGGGCACCAAATACCACATGCACATGCACAGTAGTGCATGTAAAAGTGAGCTTTGCATGTAATTCTCAGCTCTACATGCACCAGTGCACATAACTTAATACAGATATGATATTGTGCAGGGCTGCCAACTCTCATGTGATTATCATGAGACTCACACAACTGACACTTTTCACACGCCAAATGTCCACTTTCTCAAATGTATCACTCATAACTTTGCGGAGCAAAAAGAGGACACTGACTGTGTATGGACAGTCAAAACTGTGGAGCACAGCACAACAGCAGCACCATAAAATACCACACTCAAGTCAGCCACTGCATTTTGATGCACGTCTATTTTTGCTGTTACGGGCCTGGTACTTGGAGTGGCCAAAAGAATAAAAAAAAAGACTTGTATTACAGCAGTTTTCTGTGTGCTGAATATTAAGTAAGTTTTGATGAATATGTCACCATATGTTAAGTCCTTATATTAAATTTACTGAGCAGCTCAAAAGGTTCCTTTGACCATATAAAATTTGATGTAGTTTCACTGCACATTTCTCAGGGAAAGTCAGCTTAAATGTTGTTGCAGAACATTAAAACCGTCCTCAGTTTTAAACTCTCATTGAATGAATAAATGTTTTCCTTCAGAGAAGGATATTTTGGCCAGAACTTGCCGCAGGCGTGGAATAAGTCCAGAGAATAAAGAAGAAAATACACCAAATGCTGCAACCTTTTTTTCTGGTGCAGGTAAAATTAACTTTTAAAGTTACATTTGGCTGCTTAAAGTCATATTCGGCTGCTTTACTTTTTGCCTTTATGTTATGTTGCCACTGTTAGTTTTGTGGGGTAGCTGGGAGATTCAAATTTCACATTCTGTGTGCAAAACTATAATACATTTCTATTTCCAATTATATCTTTACATCTAAATTCTGTGTAAGGAAACGTGTTTCTCTTGCAGTGCATATTCTTCATTATACAAAGTACTTTTGTTGTTTATTGAGTCTAAAAGGTTCTTTTGTCTTAACAAAAAATATAATTCAAGCATTCTTTGCATCATTATCATGAAACAATCCAAAATCAGGCCGATCAAAGCGCCAGAAAGAGGGAAAATTAAACTTGATTCTAGAAAATTCACAAAACAAGTTGAAATGTTAAAATGATCTCCCTGCACTGACAGATTTTTCTACTTTTACCATCTGAACATTTTAAGACATGTGGAATGTAAATTTGTATTAAAGGAACATTTGAAAAAAGTCTTCAAAATCACAACTACTTCATCTTTCTCCTCTGCATCCATTAACCTCCGATGACTAAGCAAGGTTAACACACAGCAAAAATGTAGCCCCCCCCCCCCCCCTTTTTCAGTTTCTCTACGTCTCTTATTTTGCTGCCTCACTCTCGCTGTTTCTCCCAACTCTCTGCATGATGAGCGCTTTTAGGGTTCTCGTGGGAAAAAGGTAACAGTGCGACCCATAAAAGAGAGTTATGAGGAGGTGCTGGATGTGCCAGAGGTTAGTGTCAGCGTTGCTTTTCATTCAAGTAACTTTGACATCTTCATGGACTCTGTCTGTCTAACAGCCGTAAATAAAAGCAGTGTGCGACGTCGTTGCACAAGCTTGTTCAGGAAATACTGAACCTATCATCAAGTACTCCTGAAGCCGCTGGAGTGAAGTTTAACATCAACAATTACATTCAGCCGTACTCTGAAAACATAAATATATACTACCTGCACATTCAGCATTGCTTATAGCTGAAACAAATAGGAAATGGTCCTAAAACCATTCAAGGTAAAGAGGGAAATTCGTCAGGCTCTTTCACTAAATCATTTTGTAGTATCTGAAGAGCCAAAAACTGCGTGTATGGACGAACAAATCATCAATGTATTTTCATATGCCACTCCTTATTAGGATGTTCATATTTAAAATGCAGCAAGAGTCTGGATCAAATTATCATAGTTCATGACTCCTTTTACTGGAATATACGGAGACAAATGCTGTCCACATCCTGCACATTTCAAACATTACATAATATTGACTATTGTCTTGCATAAGAGAGATACTATTTTTTAATACTGAAGCTAAGCCAAACCATTGATAAAACTGTTGTAGACTTTGGAGAAAGACGGAATAACAGGCCATTTACTAAACGTTTAATGGCACTTCTCACAAGTTGTCACATAACCATTGATGCCGTGAGCCTGAAAGGTTCAGTTTGGGACAAAACTTCATCAGAGTCCCAGAAATCAGGACATTAATATCAAAAAAGCAGAGACTGTTTTCACTGAGAAAACCTAAATGTACAGATGTGCAGGTTACAGTGTGCAACAGAGGCTGTAAGGGAGTTAGCATTGCTAACTTTACTACCTTAGAAATTTACAGCTGGCTATCTTTTAATACATATTGGACATAGTCTGACACTTTGGAAACTTTCAAAAGCTCCAATATGAGCTATTACGCAAGAAATTCTCTGGCGCGTAACGTGGCAAGATGTGCAGCATTTATCACTGTTTGGCACTTTCATCTCATTGTGACTGCAACAGTTCAGAGAAGGTCTGCATGTTGTTGTGTAGTAATAAAAAGACAGCTGTCAGCATTAATTTGGAAAAGCAATGCTCAGTTTGGACACCCAAATTTGATTAGACTTGAGTGACTGCATTGTTACGTTTCAAATTAAATTAAATTAAATCTAAAAAAAAAAACATTTTCTGGGGGGGGATCTACAATAAAAAATGTTTGTTGTTTCATGCTTATGGCTAAGGCAAGATAAGTAAAAACACAATTTTTACTTCTCACCCTGTCCACCTCTGTCAGCACTATTTTCCATCTCCCACACAGGGGTGAATGTGAAGGTCCAGAGGTCCAGATGTATGAGCGCCCTTTGACCCCATAACCGCCCAAACAGAGTAATTTACAAAGCACGTGTGTGTTCATGTTTTGAATGTGGCTGGAAGAAACATGCAGTGCTAAAAATGATCAGAACAACTCTTCACAGCTAATAAAAGTTTCCCATCAAGATGCTGGTTAAGATATTTCTACACTGTTGAAGTGCAGTATTTTTATTTTTTGAAAGCTCAGTGTTTTTGCCAAGAGTCGCTGAGGACAATGACAGAATTTGTCTCATTTTTCCATCACTGTTTACATATTTCCTATCATCACTGCTTGATATATTGTCCCATCAATTCACTCCCCTGTCCATTAATGTGTCAGCTACAACAAGACTGAAATAAGAGCCAGATTTCTGTAGGCAGGCCGAGGCGGCCCTGCCACAAAACCCCACCAGTCAGGCACCACCTTAAACAAAAGTCTTTCAGCAGTAAATCATGTTTCTGTAAGATCTTCCGCTACTTCGGCTCTGAAGAGAAAACAGCTCCAAACATCAAGAGTCGATTACTATCCGCAAAGAATCTTAAGTTGGATATCTTTGTTTTGATGGACGGCATTTTTCATTGTTTATGTTATGTGGAGGATTCTTACAGAGTACAGTCATAAATATCCTTGACAGAGGAAGAGGCAGGAATGGGGGGGGGGGGGGGGTCTCTGACTTACGGCTAGTCCTAAGTAATCAAACAGATTTCTAAACAACTATCAAAATTTAGTGTGAATCATCATTTCCATGTAGGTGGGGTGTGGTATACAAATCTGCTAAATGAGTAAACGTGCTTTACAGATACACTTATTGGGAAGTTGTGGGAAAATTTTTAATACATCAAAATCATATCCTCTTAGTCTTACATGCCAACATAGTTTGTATTATTAATATAGAGATGCATTTTCTTTATGCAAACATGTTTCATAATCAGCTCAGTTTCTGGCTCATCTCAGTACTGTCCTAACAATAATCCAAAAGTTTGTTGTTGTCTAAATAACAAATCACTACATTTGCCAACAAACTGCAAAGCAGGATCACAGCAATATTCACTTCAGAGTAAACAATGATGGGAAAGTTGTCTGCATCATTTACAGTTAAGAACCGGAAATTGCAGTATTTGCCATGTCAGCAAGACACTTTTCTCAATGGCTTAATGTCATAACAATGAGTAATCTTAGCCAAGTTGGAGCCAGTACTATTTTGTTCTAGAGAGGATTTTTATTGTGAGGGCGAAAAAGGGAAGAAACAAAGTAAGATGTGAAATTCCATGAGATGACCCTTTTTCAATATCAACTGGGCTGAACAGTGACCTCTTGTAGCAGAAAATAGAACAACCTTTTGACTAATATATACTTAATTTCTGGAGGAAAAAAGATCAAATAATTTTGTTCTTTTTAGATCTGAAACCATTTGCAGATAAACCAAATGACAGCAGGAGTTAATCAGAACCTTATTTGGTATTGTTTAAAGATATACTACGCTTGATTTTCCTAAACTTTTTGTATGGACTCATACAAAAGTAATCCCTCTTAATCAACCTCTAGTGTGATGGTGTATTTTTCCACAGAGACTGTATTTTCTTACTTTCTGTGTTCGGGACATTATGGGTGTGTCTTTTACTTTCACTTTTGCTGGCAAGCATCTTTGTAAACAGCAATTGACAATCAGGCATAGTATACCTATTATTCCCTGGGGAAAAAAGACGTTAAAGTTAGTTAAAGTGTTTTTGATCTAAAACCATCAGCAGATTAACTGATCTGGTGACAGAAATTAATCAGAAAATATTTTGATAGTCTTTAAGCAATTTCTAAACTCAAGTGCTACATTTTATTTGGTTCTCTAATGTGAACATTTACTGCTTTTCCTTGTTTTATATAACTAATTAGAATATCTTTTAGACTGTTTGTGGGAAATATTTCAAAACTTTAACTTAAGCTCTAGGGAATCCTTATACGCACTTTATACACCAACCAATTGATAAATTGGTTGGTGATAAATTTTAAAAAAAGTCATTAATGTTTAAGTTAATGATGAAGAAAATAGGCGTTAGTTGTAGCCCAAGTCCTTCACAGGTTTTTTGATTTAAGAAAACCAAAAACAATGAGCCTTAAAAGCATTATAATATGCTTTCATCAGACTTCTTCCACCAGCAACTCTGCTGAAAAATGGACTGGAAGCCTAATACTCAAAGTGTCATTTTGGCGTTTGCCTGGAGCATGTGAACAGGCAGAATTCATGGCCAGTTAAACAGCAGGAGGTGAAGAATAGCACCTGTGACAGATAACATCCAGGGCTGCTGCTGCCACATAGACACCATGTGCTGAGAGAAAAGCCCCCCACCAAATACACACACACACACACACACAGACACACACACACCTCATGTTCCTGCTCCTTCATACTCTCTCACTCACCCCTAACCCTGCTGCACACACAGACACACACACACACACACGGCATGAAAGTGAGGCTCTTAATGGAGTCATCAAAGGTAGAGCTGAGAGCTGAGAGTTGAGTCCAGAAAGGCATCTGGACAGCCTGGCTGTTTGAACAGAGAAGCCAGGAATGCCAGCTTATTACCCTGGATGTGTGTGTGCGTGTGTGTGTGTGTGTGTGTGTGTGTGTGTGTGTGTGTGTGTGTGTGTGTGTGTGTGTGTGTGTGTGCACGCATACTGTACGAATATAAATGCATGTGTGAGAAGAGACAAACACAGTAAGAAAATTACAGAGACAAAAAGACGCATGTGACAAACTAAATAAGATTTGTGCATGTCCGTACATTATATCGGTGGTGTAAAATAACAACATTTCTAAAGCCAAAAGTCCAACGCCAACAACTCCGACCACAACAGTTGGGCAACATCTCACTGGCAGCTGAACTGTAAATGAAAAATGTGTGAAATGCAGACGACCGTCACAGCACTGAAAACATAACTCCTGCCGTGTCAGGCCCGTGAAATGTTTTGACAGAAACTGGCAGCTTTGGCACTTTATCATGTTACAAAGTCAACTGTGTTAAAGGAATCACAATATCTCAGGTGGTTATGTTCTTTCTTTCCCCCTCCTTTCCATCAAATCACCATTAACATCACCGTGAATTTCTCTTGGTTTCCTCCCAGCTGCTCTTAAATGTGTGTGACATAACTCGCTGCGGTCTCGCTGCACCCCGTAAAGTGATATCAAATTATGCGGTGACTGGAATGATGAGCAGCGCAGACGAGAAACTCAACGATATCTGTTGGCTAGACCGCTGGTATTTTAAACTTAAGGATTTTCGCGCAGGTGATCCCCTTTTTTTGTTTGATTTTGGAATAATCTGGGTTTGTTTTTCTTTTCGTACCCCGGCCAGTTTTGAAATCACATACAGCTTGAAGAACAGCATGCGGTTTCGGCTATTTCTGTACAACAAGTGAGACAGTGATGTGAGTGTTCCTGTCAGGGAAGGAAATAAAACCATTATGGGGGCACGAATAAGCTAAATAATACAGTGAGTGGAGGTCAAATAGAACAATCCGGTTAATGAAAAAAATACTTCAGAAGAAACCAACTCAGTGTAGTGCACAAAGGGGCATACATAATATTTTCAATCTAATTTATAACGTAGAAATTAAATAAGAGAATTTGGAAAATAAATCACTTTACAAAAAATCTTATTTGGAAAAAAAATTGGCTTCATTGAAAATCAGAAACAGGCCTCTGTTTTCTCAGCTTCGGTCAAAAACCAATGGCCAGGCGGGCTTTGATGTGGCCACTTAGCGCAGGATGATACTGTTGTCAACCACATCAGTCTAAACCAATACCTCCTCAAAACACATAATACACAGCAGTTTCCACTCCAACCCAATATCTTCAGCGGCACTCAACAACTGAGAAGTGTTTGTTCTCTCTCAGACTTCATAAAAAGCCTGAAATATTCAACCAAACATCAAAGAAAATAATGCAAAGGAAATAGTTTAATCCTGAAATGCAACTGTGGCCTTGTTTGCCTTTTGCTTTTTTTTTATCTATATAACCAAATACAGCACAATAGTTCAATATTTGTGACTGATATCTGATTTAATCACTTTGGTGGTCTATTTTGTATTTCTAAATTCCTCTATTCTTCTTTTGTATCTTTGTTTTGTTTTTTACTGGCATGGATTTCCTTTTTCTTTTGAGTCTTTGGCGGTTGCATGAATGTAAACTCTTGTCACAATGAATACGAGTCATCGTCATTCACTCTGTTGCCATAGTTTCCCAAAGAAAAATGATCTTTGTGTTTAGACCTCAACCGATGCAAATCAGATATTAAATCTAATTTTTAAAAAGGGCTTTCGCTTCATGAAAATGTTTTTGGACGTCACATTTATATTTCACATCGACAGGCGCGTGAGAGAATTAATTGCTGCAGAAAAACACAGGAAAGTCAAAGGTTCATCCAAATATCAGAGTGTTGGACCCAGAATCAAAGAAGCAAACCATATCCATTCTTCTCGCTGAGGGGAGTTCATGACACAAACTAGTCCTCCAGTGACAATATTTCACAATACAGAACAAGACCGCTCCAGGGTTGCAGGCACGCAGTAGACCCGCTCACAGCTGGTCACCGTGTCGAGGTCAAATTGTGAACAACCACAGTGTAATCTTCAAAAAAGCCCCTGGATAAACAGTGGAAACATTTTCATAACCTCCTTTAACCTTTAGGTTCAGCAGGAGTCTGGCTGACCGGGCTTCTAAAGGGGGCCGGGCGGGGGTCGACGGGAGGTCTGCGTATGTGTGTGTTCCCGAGTGTGTAATCCTGTTTGTGTTATTGTGTGGATTTGTGAGCATGTTGTCATGTAAATGTGTGCGATGGGGCTGTGCAGAGCAGTAAAAGTGACAATGAGCGTTTGATTCATCTTAACTTGCAAGGGAAGGTTAACTTTGACTTTAATTTCTGCAGAAACAGGGCAAAAACAAATTGTCTGTGACAATTTTAAACTTTTGGATCTTCTTCCAGTATTGTATTATCATAGTGTTACTTACATAGTTTAAATAATGCAGCATATAATGACACACATTGAACAACTAAGTATAATTGACTGATCAAACATTAAAGTAAGGACAAGCCTCCAGGGGTGGAGAGATCACTGGACAATGTCATTCAAGTAAAAATACTGTTAACTTGACTTAAATATTACTCAAGTTTAAATGCATTGAGAACTACTTTGTTGCATCTCATCCCCCTTATCTCTGCCCTCATTTCCTGTCATCTCCAAAAAGTCAAGTGGATTACGTCACATCATAAAATATATTATCTCAATGAGTAACTAAAGGCTGCTCTATGATATCGATACACCCAGGTATTGTGATATTATGTTTAGTGATACTGCATCGATTTTCAGAAACACTATCAATTTTAAATTAATTCACATTAAAACATTAAAAAATTGCAACAGATCAACATGCTTAGAGTATTGTAATATATAGCAATACCTGAATTGTGACGCCTGTATGGTGATACGTATCATATTGCTTTCATCTGTGCAGTCATGCCAGTGTGTGTTGGGAAGCTACTTGTGCCTTATATCTACTCATTCAGAATTAAACACTGAGGTTTACTAGGGGAAAGATGGAAAAAGCTGAAAGGTTAACTGAGAAAGAAAACTGAAAAGTGTAAGATAATGGAGCCATTTGAAGAGAATGATGAGGACAGAAGTCGGGACGCAACAGTGAGAAAATTCTCCCACTAAACTTGTGACTACACCGTTGTAAGCGTTTACACTGGATGTTTTACAAGAGAGATTTTGGGATATGACTCTAAATATCTGTAGAGAACTTTAGCAAACTACTGCAAATGAAAACCGAACATTTCCAGCTGCTGCAGCGTCACATTAAAAGCATTTAACTAGCAAAACATGTGTCAACTTTCATGATGAAGTCGTCAAAGGAAATGTTTGTCAGTGAGATTAGCACTACTGCTGTTGCTAATCAAAAATGCATCCAATTAACAGTCATTTTCCGCATTTGTTGACAGCAGATCTGTTTGAAATATTGCAGAGTAATGGAAGCGTCAGGAGCAGCCACAGTGAGCTGTTAAAGGAAGAGCTGCACACCTCCAACTTTTTAGTTTATGTAACCAACTTATTTTACCTTTCTGATTCAATCAGGTTTGCTGGCAAATCCAAAATATTGGCAAACAGCCGCTTTTGCTTTTCACTTTGACACCAAAGCTTCAGCCATCATCTCACTGGTCAACTAAACCCTCCTTACTGTCCTGACTTAAAGTTAAATCTGAATCCTTCTGCTCTCTGCTGCTGCTCTACACACTTTCATATTATAATTGTAGTGTCCATTGTCCAAGTTGTGATAAATAAACAAAATAAAAGAATATAGAAGGTAAAGGTTAGAAGGTCTGAGAGAACCAGACAACAAATTAACAACATGCACCTATGAAATGTGGATTAAACTCAAGACACGAGCAATCTGCGGTCTTTCATCTGTCTGATTTGCATTTTAAAAGACAGATTTCCATTCAGACTTATGGGCATGTCAAACATCATCACATTCTTTATGAAGTGGTTAATGAACAGTTCCTTACTGTTAGAAGGCCAGGCTGTGTTTATTTGAACTTGTAGCTCCGTTAGTGTTACAGTTTGGGTTTGACTGGCAAAGACACCAATGAAAGTTGTAGTGTCGCCTGGTTACACACAGGTGTTTGCCCTTGGTATTTTTTTTTTTTAAGGTTGATAGCGGAAAATGCCCATGCCTTTTATATTAACTGAGCCTGTGCTGTTTGTGCTTTCAGTTTTTCCTTTTTTCCCTTTGCACTTAAAAACAAAAATTCATAATTAAGATCCAGGGGACACCAGGAGGCAGAAAAACAGTTTTCCCTTCTCAGAAAAAGACAGGAAAAGATAAATAAACTCAAGACACCAATTAGGCTATGAAGTGTTGGATGTAAAATAGAAAACTAAACTTTGAAAAGCAATGCAGGTCTACCACTATTTGCTAATGTGAGTATGTGCATGGCTGCATCTGTGTGTACACAAAAACCTGATGAATGGGTCTGTCTTACATGCACATGTTTTTTTCTGTCTCCTCACCATAAACTCTGTTGTTGCAATCTAAGTCTTTTGTTGCAGCCCAGCCTTTTAACTCACAGGCAGACGGCCTGCTTCTGGTAACTGGTAACGGGGCCATAAAAGAGCCCTGTGCTTTGGTTTTTTGACAAACCACATCAAAAGGGACGAGGGAAAAGGGTTTGAACAGGTGGACCGGCCTTTAGCACAGCACAGGCAGATCTCATTCTAACGGATCACAGCTCAAAAATGTCAGCTGTGTGTGCAGCAAGAGGGAACATTTTGAACCTGATAAGTGTTGTGGTCTGTGTTAGTAATGAACTCAACATAACAAGCCAACATGGTGCACTGTGAGCTTCAAAAATCCACTTGAAGTTTAGAGATTTAACAAGCCTTAAGTGACCAAATAAAGAAACAGTGGGGATGGATTAATACCAAGGGCTACATTAAAAAAAAACAAAGCCAAAAAAAGTTTAAAAAAAAAAAAGTATGCAGCATGCATAAAAGAGAAGTTTGTTAGTACCTACAAAACAATCAAATTATTTTTTATGTTTTTTTAATGCACTTTCAAATGCAAAACAGTCTCTTATTGCCTAGATGCAAAAAGAAACAAGAAAGATAAAGTAAGATGAGGATTCATAGCTGTAAAACACAGCAGTTTGTGTGAAGACACTCTCAGATGACTCCATGACTGAAGTTTCAACCCCTCCTCAGCCTTTATCCCTTCATCTCTCTGACCATCATAAAATCACACCAGGGCTGCAGGATGTTACAAATCCCTGTCTGAGGACAAGAGAGAGAGGGAGGAGAAAGAGTGCAGGAGAGGGGCATCTGGTAAGAAGACAGGTTTATATGAGATTTGAGAGACATTTGCTGGATCTTTAACCCTTCCTCTCATACCAAATTTTAGCGTTACTTGCTTCAACTGGCCACCGTTTCATCCAAGGTTGTTATTTAGTGCCTCACTGCCAAAGCTGGGAAATATGTGAATATATATGCACAATATAATGTGAAATAAATCACACAGGAGAACAATAATTAAGTATTCTGGATTTCTGCCTGAAGCTGTTTCCATTGACAGTCTATCATGGTAACCCCACAGCTGTATATCCAGCCAATTCAGCCTTTATAGGAGAATAAAACAGATTAAATTATTTTGTGGTGGGGCGCCCAGTAGCTCAGTTGGTAGAACAGGCATCTCATCTACAAAGGCTAAGTCCCTCCCTTTCATGCTTAAGCTGTCCTATAAGTAGACAAAAGACAAAAAAAAATCTTTAAATGATTTTGTGGCAATGCAGCATGGTGTAAGGTTGTCTACAATAACACAAACAAGAAGCTGTCTAATGGTGTCACTCTACAATCTCAACAATGAGAATGACTGTGGTTACATGCACAAAATATTCCCAGTTTTTGCCATTTTTCTGAAAAAAAAAAAAAAAAGAATATTTCTGCAAAGCTGTTCATAAAGCTAATGGAAAATATTCCTCTAAAATTCCCATTTATATCCAATTGTGCATTCTCAATTTGATCAGTCCAAACATTTCTATTAACATGTCAAAATATGCATGATTGGAGCGTGCCATTTTGCTTCTTTGCACCAAAAAGGTTGGTGTTAAAATTCCAATCTTTCATAATCTTTAAAAGTCATTCCTACTGGAAATGTTGGGTAGTTGGTTTGTGTTCAACAAATCAATGACAAATCACAGAGTTTACCATAAACAGGCAAGAGGCAGTGAGTCGCAAAACTGCAGTGAAAACCCCAGGTGAGACCTATATACCAAATGAACAGTATAGCTGTCCAGAGAATGCCACTAAAACGGGGATAATACCAGCATATCCCACATCGCCACCTTAGAATTATATGGTTCTATCTGCGTTCCGAGCAGTTTTTAGATATTGAGCTTTACAGTTTTGCTTTCCAAATCGCTAAAATGATATAGATAAAAAATCTAGATAATAAATGTATATAACTTAATAAACACCTCACATAATGTTTGTAAATTGTCACAGAATGAGAATATATGAATGGATCAATTTTGAGAGAATGTCAGATAGAACCTTATAATTCTAAAGTGACACGTCTTCATCAGAAAATGCTTCAGAAAAAACTCAAATTCAGAATATGCTGTTTATATGACCCATATTAAATTCAGAATATCTTCATACTAAGAAAAATGGTGGAATAGTGGTGTACATTTAAACACAGCCAATAATAAATCTCTAAAGACAATCTGGATAGACCGTCCATGTTTCACACCTCATCCTTCCGTCCATTCCTGCATCCAAACTGCACTTCCGACCAGCCCCTTCAGCTAATCCTCTCAAACCCCTGATAGTTTTATGGCTCGGTGTAACTGGCTTTAGGATGAGAGAAGAAAGGCCAGCGACCACAGCTTAAACCAGTAATTGGTTCAGGCTTGAAAACTGATACGGACGCCTTGACCTCTTGCCAGTCTGGCAGCCAGAGAGCCTCTCTCCATCCTGTCCGTGTGCCCGCCCGCCTGCCTGCCCGCCTGAGCTCCCCTGGTCAGAAAAACAAACATCGGACGGAGAAATGTTTTTTCCTGGCTTACACCTCGGTCCCAGGGCACGCAGCCCGCAAGCTAACCAGCAAATGAACAGGGGGCAAGAGGCTGCTCTGAGGTCTGACTGTCACATAGTGAAGAAAAGAGAGAGAGCGGGAGACAAGACTGGGGTTCACTTGTGCAAAAGAAACTATGATTCAGGTTTCTCCTGCAGTATGTTTGAGCTATTTTCCAACTTTTTTCCAACAATTTTCACATTTTAAACTAATGCTAATACATTCAAATACCTAATTTTAAGGATGTTTCCATAATCTGTTAAATGCATAAATGATATTTACTTGGTAACAAGTAAGTACCAAAGGAAGGTTTTAGCAAACTGTTCAATTACTTGATGTACAGAACGATAATCTGCATCAGTTTTGACACTTGATTCATCTGTAAGTCATTTTTAAAGCAAAAATGCCAAACATTTGGTGGCATCAACTTTGGGTTTTGCACTGGTGGTCCAACAAAACAAGCATTTAGAAAATGGCTGGAAAACGTCATAAGCATTAATAATGAAACAATCAATAGTTGGGGCCCTTTTTATAGGACTATATTACAAAAATAACAGCTGGTATCAGCAAGATGTAAAATCTAGAGATACAATATTTTCATCTCTGATATTGATTCAGATATCTGAATGTGTATTGGCTGATACAGAGTGATGATACTGATACTATCATACTATCTATACTTGCAATCATTGTTTAAATGGCATGGTTCAGATTAAACCCTTTGTAGACATGAACAAGTACATACAGATAACAAATGCCACAAAAAATATCAAATTGCTGACAAAATTAAACAAATAACCAGAAATCAATTTTATTTTGCTACTCTAAAACAGTCGTTTTCAGCGGCTGCAAAGCACATCCTGCTGTTTAGGCTGCTGTTTTAGACCTGCAAAGAATGAAAAATGCTACCAGGGGAACGGGTGTTTTTTTCTGGTGTGAAACTGCTTAAAATTATTACTGCAATAAACTACATGCGTGGCTTCATGCTCAGCGATACCCAAGCCACCATTTTAGGGAGTATCATAGGCACTATAGATCCTGATATTGGCATTGAAATAACAACAACAACAACGGAGCAACAAGAAAACCACTATGCACATAAATGCAACAATATCTGAGGAACTAAGCTGTACAAAGATTTGAACTGTTTGTCTTTCTGTCCCTGCTGCACCAGGTATGTTGGAGATCAAGTCAGTGGATGTGGGAGTTGTGGCCATCAGGGGCCTCAGCAGTAACTACTACTTGGCAATCAGCAAGAAGGGAGAGCTTTACGGAGCGGTGAGTAGCTGTTTCACAATAATTTGCCGCTTGAAATGCATGATATCCATTACTTATTAGTGTCCATCATGCAATAGTCTCATTATTGTTAAATTTAACTGTTGATAAAATGTCAATCTTAAAGAATCAAAGCCTTGCAAAAGAGACACTCTCTCCCTAAACTGGTGACCCTGCAGCTTTGAATTTTCCTAAATGCTTTTTTAAACAACGGCTGCAAGACTCCAGAAATAGGAACCACAGTTAGTCAATGAGAGCTCTCCTCTCTGCTACCTACCTCTCCTCCCTTCTCCATTCAGAAACAGGAAACACAATCCTTCAGTTTCTCTATTCTGCTTCAGTCCCTCTGGGGAGAGTAGCCCTTGTTTCATCTGTTTTCTCTCTCTTTCCCTCCTTTTCTTCATCTCATTCTCTCCCTCCTTTCTTTTTTTCTCCTCTTTTGCTTACTTTGAAAGACCCAACTTTCAGTGTGTCTCTCTGGGAGCCACACCACAGATGAAATGACACACGGTAGAAAAAGACAGAGAGGCATTCTGTTGCATGGCCTGAAACTCAATTCCCATGACGTCTTCTGCTCGGTGCACCACAAGCCATAGTAGCGCGGCGGTGAAGAGCATGGCGTTTGATTACACTTGATGGGCTTAAACAGTGACTTCTTTATCCGGTGGTAATCAAATGAAATCATTGTTTTATATAGATTGATAAATGTAAGTGACACACAGGATTATGATTGCCTTTATGATTCGATAAATCATGTCTAAAAAGAAGAAATCGATTTTCTTAAAATCTGTCCACAAATCCACTAAGTAAAATGCTGACATTGTTATTTTTCAAAAATTCATTAACATAATCTGATGTCACTTATGATTAGTTTAATTCTTTTTATCCTTTTTTCCAATCATTTTAATTGTACAACATCCTGCAGAAACACACACACACACACACACACACACACAGTTTGATAGTACCCAGCACCAGTGTATGATAGCTGCACAGTGTCTGTAAAATATTCTCATTTTGCTTTGGGAACATTCAGTTTTACTTCTGGAACCAATTTAAACAGCTGTGGCCAGATACAGAAAGAGAGAGAGACAGAGTTATACTGTGTGTGTGTGTTGGTGTGTGTGCGTGTGTGTGTGTGTGTGTGCGTGCGGGGTGAGTGCATTTTTGCTCGTGAATAACCGCATCCAGTTAACTGGCTGTTTAAGCGACGTTAGCCTAAAGCACAAAGGGCAGCTTCCAGTAAACTGACAAATGTTACTCTCTCAGATCATTTTCTCTTTATTTACCAGTGGGTGGTCACTGCGGTAATGTAAGCCACAAACACCGTGTCACGATGCCCTTTGCTGGTGCAGAGCCCGAACCTTTGAGACGTCACATCTCATGCTGACCTCTCTGCCCTACGACACCTCCCCTCCCCCTCCTCCTTTCCTCCCCCAGTCCACTGACACACAAACATAATCTACAACAATTCATGTGCAGTTTTTACAAATTGGCCTTGATTACTCTGGGGATTGTGCCGCAGAGTCTTAAGCAATGGCTGACCATTTGTTGATCCATGTTGTCACAAGCAGTTAAATGAAATGTTGCTTTGTTTGGACAAGCCCCAAAAGAATACCTTCTGGTAACAACAAAATGTGTAGTCATGAAACTCTTAATAATGAAACTGAAAGATTAAAAGGAATACTTTAGCACAAATTAGCATTTTTATATGGATTAGTCATGCTGTGTTACATTGAATGCGTAAAGGAAAACTTCTTCCTGCATGGCTCCACAGAAACGGCGAACATATTGATTTATTGATTAACTGACACTTTTAACATCAGCAAAACCATATTAAACTTCCGTTCAAAAACTCTAACACAACTTGTGCAGAACAATCAAAGTCACATTTATCAGTACTTCCCAACAAATATTTGCTTTTTAAAAAATTAAAAAACCTTAGTATTGGAGTCTAACTTTGAGGAGAGCCTAGATAAGTTTCAATTTCACTATAGTTCTACACAGGAATGTTTTAGTGAAAAAATATGTTTTTGGGAAGTACTGAGCATACACATAACTAGATGACACTTGGATTTTCCTGCATGATATGTGTGAGAGTTTGTAAAAGGATGCTTCAATATAGTTTTTGTGTTGTATAACCCTAACCCTAACCCTTCAACAATATAAAGAGGGTCCTCACATAAAACTAGGCCATCTAGGCAGTAGAAAACATAGTTACATAGGAAACAGAACTGCTGCATTCTCTTTTGCTCAATAGGTAGAAAACCTACAACCACCATGATGCACTACGCTGCAATGGACCAATAAACGCTCCCGGTGGTGGGACAGGCACTGGTTAGATGGAGGGAATTTTACCACCATTCATCTCCACATACTACTCACTTTATTTTGATACAAAGCTGGTGGATATATGGTGAAGTACCCCTTTAAACGTGGTCACCAGTCAATTAAAGAATCAGTATGTTTGCTCTTTTCTCTTGAGGCATCTGAGAAAAAAACAAAGTTTTCTTCACAAATTCAAGCAAGACTAATTTATATACAGGTGGTATTTTTTTAGGTGAGGAACTGACAACAAGATGCAAATATGGAGAATATTATGATTAAGTAAAGACTATAGGCTCCATTAAATCGGGGGGTTAATAAAACATACAGCACATAAGCAATGGTAGCTGTACAGTATAACAGCCTTCTGATTTGGGGATTAAATATGAGCCTATGAAATCCAAAAATCACACGCAGCGTCATCCAAGTTCTGAAACTGACGTTCATTTTCACATTTATGAATCTCTGAAAAGCATTAGAGCCACATCGAACAATTATTTTGAGTTAGTTACTAATCTAACAAGTTGTCCTTTTTTCCATTAATTTATTGTCTATAAAATGTCACAAAATAGTAAGAAATGACGATTTCCATAAGTAATGCCATGAGATTGTCTGTTTTGTTCAACCAACAGTCCAAAACCAAAGGTTTTATTGTCATACAAGACAAAAATGTAGCAAATCCCAGAGATTCAGTATCTGGAATCAGCATCAGTTTCAGGTCTAAAAATCCGACATTGACTCTCCTTGTCTCTCCCCTGCAGAGGGACTTTGGTCCAGACTGCCGTCTGATTGAACGCATTGAGGAGAACAAGTACAACACCTACGCTTCAGCAGAGTGGCGCAACAAGAAGAAGCACATGTTTGTGGGACTGAACGCCAACGGAAAGCCAATGAGGGGGAAGAAGACACGGAGGAAAAACACTGCCACTCACTTCCTGCCCATTGTGGTACAACCACGATGATTGGACATATCAGCCACGAGAGAGCTCTGCACGAGGCAGGGGGTCGGACATTTTTTTGGAGTTACTGCGATGGCTACATTGGACAGATCTGAATCAGATCTGAATGATGCACTGAGAAGGAAAAGAATGGAAACCTATGGACATATCTCTGTTGGAAAAAGACATTTCTATTTTTAAAGAAAAAATTAAGATATATTGCTATACAATGTATATATTATTTTCTGTTTTAAGTTATCAAGTACAATGGCACAGTAGAAAATATGAAAAGAAATGACTTCTGTGCCAAAATGTGATTAGTAACTCACATTTCTAGATTTGTGTACATGTGAAGCCCTTGACTGGGAAGAAATAAAATGACAAGATATGTGAGAGAAGAAAAGAAAAAGACACGAGAAGGAAGTATTAATAGAAAAGGGGTGATAGAAAAGAAGAAGAATAGCAGAAAATAAGAAAGATGATGAAGAGTTAGAGTCAAGAGGTACCAACACAGCAGCAAGTCTAACACTATCATGTTTTTTTCTTTAAATTTATTTATTTTGTGTAATATTTAACAAAAAAGAACAAAAACATAAAAAAGGACAAATTCTTGTCTTTTTACCATTTATGCTTCTCTTTTTGAATACTAATCATTTAAACCTGAATAAATATGAAAAATATATTTGTCTTTAAATTGTTTGGCTGACTTTGAATCTTTTCAGATATTTCCACGATTCAGTTATTAGTTGTTGATATTGTAAATGCACAGCAAAGAGATAGAAATAAATACATATAAACTAAACACTCAAAGAAATGCCTTACTCAGTTGACCCAGGTAACTAATCCACTGTATTCATTTAGTATATTACTGTGCAAAGTGCTGGAAATTAAAAGATAAAGGATAACATGACTATGCCATACTGTTAAACACTGATCAGCAGCAACATTAAAACCACTGACAGGTGTAGTGAATCATGTAGTTACTGCTGGGAAACCTTGGGTCTGATCAAGCATCTGTGGGTTGTGGCAGTACCACATAATCCCACAGGACTCAAAGGATCTGCCACTGATACCCTGATGCTAGACACCAAAAGACCATGACGGAGGTCCTGTGTCCATGCCTTGACAGGTCAGAGGCCACACCATAGAGAGAGATTGGCTGTAAATCGTGATGCAGACACAGGACCTCTGGCAGTGTTTCCCACAGAATAATCCATGTGTGGTGGTAACCGACAGTGGGGGGTAGGTGGTAAGCAAACCTTCTGTTTGTTTTTTTTGCATGTGTGTTTTTTGTGTCATTTTATGCCCCCTCTCTAAATTTGGACATTTTTCAGGATATGCATTCTCAGCTGATCTGATCAGATCAGATCGATAGATGATACGAGAAATTGCTGCAGAGGCGAGTGAAAGCAAACTTTTAGACCAAGTGCAATCAATGATTCGGTTTCACTTTCACTGCGTCTAGTGTTCTGCAGCTCCATCTGTGCTCAGAGTGCCCTCTGCACTCGGAGAGTGTGGTGCAAGGAACAAAAGAACAGTACATATGTTCTAATAGTGCTCTTAATGATGATCCAGTTTCAAAATTAGAAAATTCATACGTGGCGGCATATGTTGTAATTGTGGTTTGCCGCCACAAATAAATGAATGTTTGGCGTACGAGCATTACCCACGAATGCTCGATCGTACTGGGATCTCGGGAATTTGTAGATTGACGCCTTTGTCACATTACTCGGGTCATACCTGAGCAGGTTTTGAAATGTGGCAAGCACATTGTCCTGCTGGTGGGGGGCACTGCCATTGAGGAATGCCGTTGCCATTTGAAGGGGTACTTAGGTCTACAACAGGGTTTGGGTGACGGTGCGGGGGATCAATATGAATGTCAGGACCCAAGGTTTTTCCACCAGAACATTGCATTATAATGAGATGATTAATGTTCACTACACCTGGTTGTGAAACAGTGGTTTCAGTGCTGTTGCTGATCGGTGTATACTCCAAGCTCATCTGCATGTGAAGACCATGAGGTGTACGAAATCTTCACTTTAGGTTAACTAGCTTTTTCTGAAGCTCTCAACCACAACTCATGATCTTCATTAGCAGACAGACTTTTGCTCAGTTTTCTTGCATAGAGCTAACTTCACATAAAGATGTAACGTGTGGTTAAAAGCTTCAGAGCTAGTCAGAGGGCCATGACTCCGTCAAACTACTACTTCAAAAGGTCAAGAATGACCTTTTTACGCTCAAATATTCAAATGTTTTGCCAACTCAAAAGCATCGCACTCGTCTTTATCTACATAACAAACTGTGAATAAGCCAGGGGAGTGTTTTTAAAAACCAAACCACGAATCAGGAATCTGTAAGAGATTAGACTTTTGAAAGAAACCCAAAAAACAACCTGGTTGATGAGTTCAGAGGTTTTCAATTCTAGCTGCAAAGAACTCTCCCCTTACAAGTACACATGGCAAACATGGCTTCCTGGAGGATAAACACTGTCTTTTATGTGATAACAACAAAGACAAAACAGGCTTTAGAAATGGCCGACATGCACGCACACACGGAAACACACTTGGGCGGCTGGGTAAAGAGGTGTGTGCATCAGTGTGGTCTAGCAGCTGGGAAAAGCCTCCTCCTTGACCTTACTTGTCTGAAACCTGTTGCTGTGCCCCCCCGAGACAGAGAGACACATGGAGCAGGGCATATGGTATAACGTAAATATAACTCCCTTGTTTATCACCTGATTCTAATTAACTATGATGTCATGTTTTCTTTATTCTTCTCTCGCTTTGCCTCTCGTTCTCTTAAACTCCCTCTCGTGTTTTTTGCCGTCTGGGTCCCTCTGCATTGCATTCACTTTTTTTTTTTTGACTGTTTTTCAAACTTTTGTCGTGTCTTGCTTAAATTCAGATAGATTCCAGCAATTAGTGGGATCGGACCTGGAGCAAGGTTATCGCACACACACACACTTCCTCTGCCTTGGGCTGCAGTTGTAATTTGTTCATTGCATCCATTACTTTCAACTCTCTGCCATCTGTTTCTCTGTGTGTGTATGGTAATTTTTGAGTATGATAAAATCCACCAGAGTCGATCCATCCCGCTGTGTTTATTACAAAAAGGTCCTAGATCCTCTTTTTGTGCTCAGGAATCCTCTGTGCCTAACGCTTGTGTCAAAACGTGAGTAAGTATGATGCATCAGAGGGGAGATTCAAATTTCCTTTCATCCTCCCAGGGCATCTAGTCCTTTGTTTATATGATTACTTGGGTGTTCTGTAAACGACATATCAAGTACAATTACTTTGAAATGTGTTCAAGACACTGATCCCCCGCCTCGCCCCCCTCCCTCATAAAGTTTAAGGGCTGGCATTCCTAAGCCAAGATGTATTTATTATTTGGTGGTACAACTTTGGAGATCTACATATGTAAAACTTCCCGTTTAAGTCCTTATTGGAACATGAATCTGGATATTTGAGACAAATTCGTCCACTTGTTCATTCAGGGAACTTGGAATCGAGTCTGCATATATATCATGTGTAGACCTCTTGGAATAGCTTGATGTATTTTTATTGCAACTTTAACATGACTTAATGTGCTCTTGCCTTTACCCGTAATTCCATAACAAGGCCAGACCTTAAAAGCGGGGCATTGATCCAAGACAGATGTTTCGCACTGATTATCAACCCTCAGTGACATCTGAATGAGTCTGTTCAGCGGCACTGAGCCACGCATCATTTCTCCCGTTTCTGCAGTGCGCCCAACATGTTTCGAAAAACTGTTTGCCAATGTCATTTTTTCGTGTTGTGCTTGGGTATGTTTGGTTAGTGTTTGGTTTGTTGAGGCATGTGGCGAGGCTCAGTATGCGGTTTCTGTTTTGACTACATCAGGATCTATCGGACCTGTGTCGGACCTCAAATGAAACGTACACCATCGGCTTCACACGTTCACAGCTCCTCTGTTTGCTCAGAGAGTCTTGTGGCCGTGCGACCTGACCGCAGCAGCAGCTGTGAATATTTTACTTCCCGGGGAGAGGGGGAGAGAGAGCCAGAGGAGCGGATAGAGGGAGAGAGGGAGAGGGAGAGGGAGAGGGGAGGTCCGACACAGAGAGAGAGAGAGAGAGAGAGAGAGAGAGAGAGAGGGGGAGAGTTTGCAAGCTTTGAATCAGAGAAAGACGTGTGGGTTTGGAGGAGAGGTGAATAACTGAAAGAACCACAGTCCTGGGGGCATTTATGGCAGTCGAGGGGGAGGAGGGGGGTGGGCGAGAAAGAAAGGGAGGTGGGGAGATGTTTGCTGAGAGGGCAGCAGTTTGGACGGGATGCCAAAGGGTGAAAGGAGGGGGCGAGTGGTTGAGAGGAAGAAGGGGTGATGGGGGCGATTAAAGGAGTTGCCAGAAAATTTGGGGTTGGAGGGTTGGGGGGGTGGTGGTTTGAAGGGGTATTTGCAGAGGTAAAGAGGGTTGGGGGGGGCAAAGGGGCTTGGGGGCAATCATTGGAAGCAGACCAAGGGAGTTCCTGGAACCCAGGAGGTGAACCAGGAGTCCTCCAGCTCCGTGCATGTTCAGCCTATTTTACTTAATTTCTTTTTTTTGGCACTGTTTAGTCCTTCATGCTTAATTATAGAGTTGCAGCAATTAGTCAACTTATCCTTTAGTCAGTCAACAGTTACTCAATTAATTGTAAAAGTCATTTTTCAGGCAGAAACGGCAGAAAATGCTGTTTTCGGCTTTGTAAAGATGGAATTTCATGATTTCCTCTGTTTAATAACTGAATATCTTTAATTTGACAGATAAAACTTAAGACTTTGTTAGGACTTTTTTTTATAGGCATTGGAAATGAAATTTAAGATCAAAATCTAAGAAAAACATGAACCAACATTAATAACTTAATACTATAATAATAATAATAATAATAATAATAATAAATATAATAATAATAATAACAATAATAATAATAATAACACATATTAAAAACTACCTAATACGTAATACTTATACTTAATATTCATCATAATATTAAACATTACTTTTTGGTGATGTTAATGTGAGAGGCATTTGGTCATTTTTTTTTTTTTAATTTTTATTTTTATTTTGGTATTTTACAATGCAACATAAGAAAAAAACAATTAATAAAAATCATACTTATCTTCCCTTAGTATTTTTAAGACTTTGAAAGATTGATTTAAGAAATTGAGGCCTTTTATTTAAATTAACAATTTCAATGCCTTTTAAGACTTTTTTAACTTTTTTTGACAGGATTGAGAAAATAATTGGAGGATTAATTGATAGTGAAAATAATAGTTAGTTGCAGCCCTACAACTATTTTATTACTTTCTTGTCTTTTATCCTTTACACAAAGCTGAATTAATCTATATTTTTTTACCATTCGTGACTACCTGGTAAAGAGTCTAAGAGTCTAACATCTTGCTGCTATAGGGCCAAATATTTTTCTCAAATGTTGGTTGAAACTAACAATTAGCTAAAAGGAGAGTCAATCATTACTTAGCCTGAACACTGACTCCAACAAACACACATAAACACTTGAACAATTGTTGCCCTGAACATAAGTGCTCATTATACAACAAGTAGTTCTGATTAAGCAAGCAAGCAAAGTATTACTACACTTTTTTTAAAAAATTACTGCACTTGCAGGAACTCCCCCTCCATTGTTGACACATCTATCAGGTGGGGAGGAGGAGTGTTTCATCCCACTATTAATGGTTTTAAGATACACACTGTCAAGGAGCTTGAAGACGCATTGAGGAAATACAGCTGAATTTATGAAAAGTAACAGCTCACTCACTAATGGCGTAAACTGACACAAAGATGACAATAACCAGCAGAAAACACCATGTTCTGAAAAGACACGTGTGTGAATACTGACAAAAAGTGAAATTTGCATTTTGAACAACAAAACAGCAAATCTAACTGAAAACTAAAATTGATTCATCCCAGATCTGGGCATGATGGGAAAGTGGACGTTGCTACAATACTTTTTAGGCTAAGTGATCATGACTGCAGTGAAAAAGCTTTTTTTTTTAAAGGCTTAACATCATCAAAGATGGACTTTTCGATGAACATTTCGTTAGATAACAACATGTTGTGAATTTTGGGAACGATCACATTTATCTATCTATCTAATTGATTTGGCTCTAAATTACTAGAAATGTTTGGCTTTCTCTGGCATTCTCCATCAGCGGTGCCAGTGACACGGAGCTACTACCTAAAAAATACAGGTAAAGTTTAATCGTAACAAGACTAAGCAAGCTAAGCATTTTTGAGGGATTTTTAACTGGGGCATTTAATTAGTTTGGTCAACCCCACAATCTCCAAAAGGCATAAGCACAAGTTGGCTGGCGGACTCGACAGGAAAATGGGTCTGTTGCTAGGTCGTTACTAATGTTCCACCGGCATAATTATTGAAATTAAGTAAAGAAAAAAGGAGAAAATTTAAGGATAGAGAAAATAAAATTAGTTAGGAGGAGATACACAGAAGAGCAGAGTGAACAAATTTGTTTTTATCTCATCAGAATAAGCATTAACAACTTGTTGTTGCAACTGCCTATCATTTGTTATTTTTCATTTGTTGAAAAGCATATTAGATACAGTTATTTGCAGAGACAATGGCATAACTAAAAAAATATTTTAAATCCTTTATTTGCTGCTTGGACTAATACTTTCCTCTTCAACACATTGAAAATTCAATATAGAAATGAGTAAAATTTCATCTAATTCGTAACACACACTGTCACATCAAGTAGTTCAGCCCCCGTCTGCCTGTTGACACAAACATCGCATGGCTCTACGTTTTCCGTCCCCCTTTCTGTTCTGGTTCAGAGGCGACCTGTACCTAAAGCGCAGCCCCAGCAACAGCTCCAGCTCCATCTTCACATCTCCTGAGAGATTCAAGTTTCCTGCAACAGGTGGCTCAAACATTTGCCTTGGCCTGCACTGAGGTGAGCTCTCTGTTTATCGATTCGGAAAGAGTGCAGAGAGTTAGGAGAGGGAGGGAAGGACAGAAATATAAAAAAAGAGGGGGGAAAAAAACCTTAAAGCCTGTCAGCGGGAGAGAGAAATATTCAGGAAAAGTCACCAGAGTCCTAAATGTGACTCACTCAAGTAGTGCATGTTTCATGTTAATGCATTTGCTACATGGAGATAAAAACAAGAATATAAACATGTATTTTGTACTAATATTTTAGTCAGGGCTTTGATAAGCCTATGAAACATTTTCCAGACCCTGAGCCAGAGCAGCCAAAACCCCAAAATTAGTCCGCGGTCCTCTCGCAGTTTTTTTCTCATCTCATTCCTGCGTCGCTTAATTCATCTTGGTTCTCCTTTCTCTCCTCTGCTCTGCTTTTCCTCTCCTCTCCTTTCCTCACCTTTACTCCTCCACTCTCCTTCACCCCCCTACTCTCCAGAGGAATATGCCTGCAGTCTAAATGAAAATATATTTGTTGTTTTTGTTGGCCTTCTCTCCTCCAACTCCACTGGCGTGATTTAGCCTTAGACCCAGGGTCGCTGGAAGCGACTATGGCAGCAGAAAGCCTCTATTAGTCCTTGATCACTGGCGGCCTGACAGCAGAGTCAACATGCAGGGCATTAGGGCCTGACATGGGATCAAATAAAGGCTAATTTACTGGGTGTCTGTTTATAGTACAACCACATTAACCATTCCACTCCCCAGTTTTGTTTTTCAGTAATTAAATTAGCTGAAATTAATAAATGAATCCATTAAATGAGCAAGAGAGGCAGTTATTTTTAGTGTAGAAAAAGAAGAAGGAAGAAAAATGCTGAGAGCTGGGCAGCTGATTAGAAATGAAACATCATCTTATATAAAATGATCATGTTGATTTAATTTAAAACAACACGACCGCCAACGTGATTTTTTTCCATTAGAGGGCATTTACTGATTCAAATGAGGATTTAGTTGAACGTCACGTTTATATTACAGGGTAAAGATCTTGATACAAAGCACTAGAAGCTGTTGTGATACAGAATACATTTACCATCTGCTATTGATTCATGTGGATTTCATGTAGAAAAGTGTCATCAGACAGATTAAAATCAGAGTATCACTCTATTGTTGCAAAGACCACCAAACTTGATCTGAAGGTGTTTGTATGATGAATTAGACATCACTGCTTAGAAACTAAATTTACCACAAACTCACAAAGTGATGATGCTGATACAAAAGCATATTACAAGGTCAGCATATTTGCAATTCTGTCTCTGTTCTTCCTCATGAACCAAGTACCACAGTATCAAACAAAGTTCCTCCAGTGCACCCTATGAGGGTTTCCACAAACTTTCCATACCAGAAAGAAGTACTACGTTTTATTCAAAACCTCTGAACTGTAATGGGCCCATATGCCTTAACACAAGTGCATAGTGAGTAGGGTTTGGTGAACTGAACTGTTACCCGTAACTGGTTTTCGGTACCTTACTTTCTCTTGAATAATAAGATTGTAATTTTTGAACAAGCTGCAGGCGTGATGCATTGGAGTAAAATGCAATGCCACTTCTCTGCTCTTTTCTAACTGAGCTAATCTTCTGCCTCCCTCTGTCCGTTTGTGTGTGAACAGTTTGTGTCGTTTGCCTGTCGTTGTGTTTTCTTCGACCCAAACCTAAACCAAAGCCTTAGCCCTGACCCTAACCACCGAGGGTGGCACTATATTATTTGACGGAGGGAACACATTTTGATACAACCCCTGCCTCTGCGCTTTGTGGCTAGCTTCCAGACTTCAGGGTGTTTTGTCATACTTCTACCTCTTGTCTAAACCCAGCATTCTCATAATCGGTACTTGGTAACACTGACATAATTTTATCAGTACCTTTTAAATTACAGAGTTCTGTACCAAAACCAAATGTCGGATGGTTAAACAGAATCTTTTCTGTAAAATACATACATGGAAAATCTAATTTCACCACTCATCCTACTTCCCTAAATCTGGTACAAAACATATTTTGCAAATTGCACTCATGTACATTTGTAAAATGAGTCCTTGTCCAAGGCTGTAATATCTCCAGCATACACACACAGTGTGCTTTTCTGTGTACTGTACTATACAGCCTTGCTGAATATGTGTTCTCTGAGTGCTTTCTAGTTCTTAGCTTGTAGCTGTGAGAATTAAAGCTACCCATACTGCATTTTCTGGTCAGAGCACTGGTTATATCAGGGGTTGCGGCTGAGAATGGTGTGTTATATGAGTGGTGAGAGTGTGTTTTAAAGTAAGAACAGAGTGAATGTGCTCAACATGAGGTAAGGTGGCCAAAGGAGTGAGTGGGCTTTTTTGTGGTAGTGTGGGGGATTGCTGTGGTATAGACATACAATTGGGGTTGTGGCATGAATTAACTATTTTTAGGGGGGCTCAGTGTGTGTGTGTGTGTGTGTGTGTAAACTGTGCATGGATAGTGGGGAAAAAAAACATGCTGTATCCAACAGTGTTTCTTCAGGACATCTTTTTCTATCAATGATTTAAACGTTTGCATACAAAGGCTTAGACATTCTGTCATTTCCTTTCCTTTCTGAGGCTTTCAATCATATTACACCTGATGGCTCAGTTTTCATATTATGATTCTCTTGAAAGGCTGTGTTTCCATTTTGACAAACATAAATGAGCATTTATGTTCATTATTAACAAGAATTACCGTCACACAAAAGATTAAACTGCAGTAAAATCTCTATAGGTCTCGTTGAACCCTATTGCAGTCAACCTTTTGGTGTCTGACCAGAAACTAAATGTAATATATTAGGTTCTCCGTCACACACTTTGCTAATAATTACATCATGTGCTTGGGAATCCCTTCTGCTCACTAATGTCTGTGTGAGTTATTAAAAGTGATTTCTTTTTTCAGTTTCTTCTCATTTACTCCCCCTTGAGCTAAACTCCCACTGGCTGTTGCTACAATTGAGCTCATTCTTGTAGACTCTTGGACTACTTCATGACACACAAGCCAAGAAAATCAACACATTTCGGAGAAGAAAAAAAAAAGAGAGACTCAAGTGGTGAGTCTTGAAACCTGTCATACATGATAATTTGCACAAACTGTTGGGCCCGGGTGTCCCTCGATCTCAGATTGAGCTCGATGGTTGGAATGTCTCAGTCTGGTTTGGAATCAGCGTTAAAACAATCTGATATGACACAGTGTTAGATTGTGTGGTAATAAGCAATATGTGGTTGTGCACTGAGAGGGGTCTGTGCACCACATCAGGGGTTTAGATGGCATAGGGAAGCCTACAGCCTGGAGCCTACAAAACCATCAGCTTTGGGATGTATATATGCACCATTGTGTAGAGCTGTGCTGTATATCTACAAAAGCTAAGAACGCCACAGGGGGTCTCACGAATCAAGTTCAACACATTTTTGCTATTACTATCACTATATTATAGCCGTGTGCTGCCAACAGTTAGCCTTGCCATTGTTTATGTGTCCGCAGGTGGGTGCTCGCTTACTGTTTGCTGATGCAGAGCTCACACTCCTGCAGCAGTAGTCTCATGAGGGAGCGACGGCAGGTCAAGGAGACGCTGGGAGAAGCAGTCCAGTGCAGGCAGTCCTACAATAAAATAAGATTTCACCCATTTTAAATAGTTAAAAAAAATTATAAACATCATTGCGATGATTACTCCGTATGTTTAACCAATACTGATGTCCAAAAAGAGTACTTATATTCATCTCTATTGGAGACTAGCTATTCTTAAACTAGAGATAGTAATGCCTTTTAATGTGTAAGACTTCTTTACAATCTACTGTACACTGAAATTAAAATCATTTGTGGATTTCTATAAGCATTAAAAAAAGAATTTGTTTATTGAACTTTTAGTAACATTTTCTATAGGCTGATGTTTATGTACTCTATGTTATCTCCCTGGATATTTTCTGGTGGTATGGAATTTGAGGTACCTCTGACAACTTTGATTTTTAGAAATAAACAGTAACTTTTCTTGAATTGTATTTGGGACAATCCAACAACACGGTGAAGTTCTGAAGTAGTTTGAAAAGTGAAATCCCCATCACTGATATTTTTCATATTGGTATCTGCTGGTGATGGTGTTTTTTTAATCAGCTCCAGTTTTTAATAAATATGGATGTGATAGTCTCAAAATAACTTGCTTGAGAACATACTTGTTGCACAGTGACCACAATTCATTGATCTGTTTCAGCCTGAAGCACCTCTGTAAAACCAAAAAGGTCAGGGTTAAGCCGTAAATGAATGTGCTAATCCACTAATCTCACTCAGTGAGATGGGATAAGGCCCTGACAAAATAATTCCACTTCTCACTTCTTTCCCCTCCTCTCTGCTTCAGAATAAAACAATGCCTGCTTCTTTTTAACCGAGCATGTTCCTGCTGGGCCTCAGAAGAGGGTAATCATGGAGAAGATGAGTCCTGTGATGGTTTGGTTGCGGTGTGTGAACGCACACACACACATGGGCGCGCATGCATGATGTGGTCCCACCAGCTCCGAGGCCTGCAGAAACACTGATGAGGTTTTCAGGGGTGCACTTTGCCTTTCAGCGCAGTAGAAAACATCGGACTAATGTCATATTCTGCTCCATGCCAGCGCATCACCAACAGTGATCCGCATTATCAAACAGGTTAAAGATGCCTAAAGGGCCTTTAACAGAGTCCAAATCAGTAATTCATGAGGAAGGAATTTTTTGGCTATTTTGGGATCCTGAACTAGATTTGTTTACACAGACATGATAGTCAAACCGCAATCAAAAGCAGCCGAATACATTTACTTGATGAATTATAAACAAACCACAGCCATCCTCCTGCAGGTGAGCCAGGACTGTAATGCAACACGATAACTTTGTTACAGTTTAGATTTTACTTTGCGTGTATCAACATCTGATCTGCACCAATTCATTATGAAAGAAAACTGTAATTTAAAACTGTAGGAACACAAGAAGGAGAAAAATAATAAAGCACAGCCAATTAAGGACAAGCTTTCGTTTTCATTTCTCAGTTTTACTGTTAGTTTTACTAACAAATGATAACAGTGCAGAAGAAGCAGTGTGATCTCAATGGTAAGAGCACCCTGAGTGTACATATTACAGTAAGAAAAAAAAATTTCCTGGCAAATGTGAAACACATGTTGGCTCCATATGAAAGCAATAAACAGCTTCTGGCCCCATGTCCCCAATTCCAGCCGTCATACAGGGCGAGTGTAGATAATAGCAACGATGACTGCCCAGAACACATTTATTGCATTTAATTATTTAGTATGGTGCTTTCAAGTCCCCAAGGTTATATGAGACACAATCATTTGCCATTAATCACACAGCTTGAAATCCAAATTAAAGTCGTGTGTTAAAGCTTAGTGTAATCTTAGAAATGAGTTGATTTTTCTATTATATGATTGTCAGAAGTTGGTGATTGTTATACTGCTATTGTGGTTTATGATGAGAAACTGAAATACAATATTTGATCAAAATATATTGGATATCTCTCTATAGTGTATGAATTTAATGTTCTATACCAAGAAACTCTATATGATCTTAACAGCTTTCCTTTTTAATGGCAGTTGGATTTTTCCTCAGAATCAGATACAATTTTCAACTCATTACATTTCCATCTTCAGTCTGACATTGCGATCAATCTAACTAACGACTAGCTAATGTGTTTTAAGTCTACTAGGTGGGGTCAGCACATAATTTACCAGTTATCATAGCCAGCAGATATGTCAGATATGCAGCTAAATTTCAGTGGTGAGACCGTCATGTATGTTGCCACAATCACAAGAGATAACACAGAGAAGTGATGAATGACATCCAGGTTCATATAAAATCTTATTGTGAGCATTACAATTATGTGTCAATTAGAAAATCTACCATGGCTTTTTTCCTGCAGGCTGACATTGTTGTGTGTTTTGTCAGCTGACAATTACATGTCTGGTGCCCTGGCTGACATAATACACTCAATTTAAATAGCTGTCCTGGCCCTTGCTGCTACATGCTTAAAGGTGCAGTGAAATGGAGCCCACCCATGGATGCGTAACAATGCTGACATACTTGTTTTGAAGAGGTTCTGAGAGTGGAGCGCAGAAGTAAAACACACTTTGTCAGGCGATACTGAGAGAGATGAAGACATATAACAGCCTCAACTGCAGTGTTGAGGTATGTTGTCTATAGTCTTTGCCATTGTTATTATTACTGCTTATTGGTTCTATTGGATTGCTGTTTAATGTCACAATGCCAGACCACATTTGGTCAACTCAAACTTGATGGAGTTGGCAGATCAGCACTTACTATACATATTTTATCCAGATTCATGCAGGTGTTTTCAGTATAGACTGTTTCATTGCTATTCTGTTGCTGCTGTTCTCCGTGTATCTCCTGTCAGCTACCAAGGAAACTATCAAAGAAGGAAATGACATGACATCAGCGACAGCGTTCAAATTTTGCATTGGAGCCAGTTTTTAGCAGCAATCCCATTCTTCCTCCAAAATGACAGAGAGACAAAGCATGATCTGCTTTGGAGACAAATAACAAGGAAAACAAAGGTGTACACTTAGGTTAAAAAAAAAAAAAAACATCAGTCAGTATCATGTAATGTGTGGAAGAATTCTTCAATTAAAGATAAACCAACAACTAATTGATGAGTTCAAGTGTGATTTGCAGTGCCTGCTCCATTAACTTCAATAGAACTGGCATCAAGGTCTAGCTCTAGTGTAAAATTCAAACATTGTCACCAACATCCTGACTTTTCCCTAATTTTATAGTTTCCTTGTCAGCTTCTGCATTAACAAACATTCCAGCACGAAATAAATTGGGACCCATTTTAAATGTTTATGTTGTCAAGTTTGAAACAATCTATATCCAGTGTGCTTGCTGCTACAGTAGCCATATGGTGTCCTTAGTAGACACTGGCTGACTAGCACCCCGAGGGTATCCCCACAGTCTGGCAGCCCGATTCACACATGGACACACAAATCATCTCTGCAACAGCTTTAACAAATAACATTTAAGACAAAAGTGTTTCACAGCACATTCTTGCCAATAATTTTCTAGACACTGTGGACAATAGCATCAGACATTAACTTAAAAAAAACTAAAGCCTAAAACAAGAGAAAACAAAAGGAAAAGCCCTTCCTTAAAAGATCTGGCTTTATTACACTGTCAGAAATGATGAGAACCACGGGTCACTGGAGACTCTGCGGCCTGAGTCTAATGCAGTCGGCCTCACAGTCTTTTTCTTACTGGTGGTTACAGCAGAGCAAGACTCGGACGGGCAACCACAATGTCACTCACAACATGGTGCACAGACTGAGTGGGTACGTGTGTGTGTGTGTGTGTCTGTGTGTGTGTGTGTGTGTGTGTGTCCAAAAAGGCATGTAAAAGCACAAGCTGCATGTACATCTGTGAGAGCATGTGTGTGTTTTGTCTCTCATCCGTCATACCGAGCTGCAGTGGGACGACTAACCCTTCCACCGTTTGATCACTGTGCTATAGAGACTGTGCAAGGACAGTGGTGGTTGAGACTGGCATTCTTCGTCTGTACCCTCAGGTCACCTACAGATCCAGATGTGAGATAGCTCGTAACCTACAGTGACTCCAGTGACGTCTGGTGGGGGACCTCCAGCAGTTCAAAGTGTTTTGCAGCTGCTGAATTTGGCGGGAAATGTTATTTTTCTGGAATTAGTTAACCCCTCTTGTACTTGTGTGTCAAAGTTGAGTTTTTTCTTCTTCTTCTTTCTTTTTTCTTTTTTTTCTTTAACATGTATTTGTGTGTGAGTGTTTGTGTGCGTCCCATAAAGGATGTCAGACTATTTCATAAAGGGCTCCTAAACGCTGTGCTGCTGCCGGCTGTTTGTTTAGAGAGAAAACAAGCCGCATGAGACAGAGGAAAGAGACTCTTCAATTTCCTTATCTCTGATTCTCCCTGGTAAATGTCCAATATCCCTAGTGTGTGTGTGTGTGTGTGTGTGTGTGTGTGAGAGAGAGAGAGAGACAGAGAGAGAGAGAGAGAGAGAGAGCACTCAGTCTTCTCCTGCAGACTCCAGCCTGTGTGACCTGCATTCACAAGCAGCCTCTTTTGCCCTGCTTTCTATAGTAACAATCTCCATATGGCAGGCGTTATGATGTTGTGCTTTTTCTTGCAGGAAATGGATCAGATAGAAATGATGACGGCTCAAGTTTTTCCAGAGCTTTCCCTGTACCTTATGTCACACACACAAGCACACATGCAGTTATTGATATGGTTATAGTCATATAAATATTGGCAAATGTACAGGATGTACAAGAGGACACAGACAAACACAATTACAGCTTGTATGCACACATGAATAATGTACGTTTAAACGGAGACTTAGACACACACATCGCCAGCCAATACTTGCTACAGGTTTGGCTTGATCGTGCTCACTTGCATGTGTCTTTCATAAGGCAGACCTACCCCTTACTGTGTCTCACTCCTCGCTCTTTCCAACCTCCCATGTTTATCATCTAATGATCCTCTCCAGTACCATACCACACTGAACTGAGAGGAGATTTTTAAAGATTTAAAACAAGAATTTTAAGCTTGCATCAAAATTATAGTCTCTCTAAATTTATAAATAAAAAAAACACTTTCTGACCCATAAGGATTATGCACCACACTTAAAAAAAAAAAAAAAATTGAATACTTTTGGTTTAAAGCTGGAACATGCAGTTTTCTGGAATGGGAAAAAAACAACTGAATTTAGTGGGGAGGTATAGCTTACCTATCGTTCATTTTGTGATAAAAGCATCAAATTTGGTACAAACATAACTTCCATCTGGCAAAATAATATCACAGCACATAATGAAAATACAATATTGTGAAATTACCAATTACTTTGTAAATGTCCACAGAATTGTTAGTGAATGTATTATTTGCTTCTCAGGGTTACTAGGATCTAAATTATGTCTAATTATTGCATGCCCTCTCTCTGAAATGACCTGTGATTGGCAAAAGTCTATGGTTAGAGACTCTTTTGAAAAGTAGACCTGGCCAAAATGGCTGCATAAAAAGTTGCAGATGGAACAGTACAAAAAAAACAATGAAAACTACAACACTAAAAGGGCCAACATCTAAAAGCAGAGAGAGTTAAAATTGATTCTAACACTGTACATCACTGTTGCTGTTGCTACATAGCTTTTGTTTATGGTGTTCTTTTTTCCACTTTTTTCCAACTTATTTTTGCTGGAGAATATCCAGCCCTGTCCATGCTTTCAGAAGTGATGGGATATACAATCATTACCCCTTTGAGCTCACATTTGAAGTTTTTTTGCTCTCTTTTCAAACAGCTTCTCTGTCTATAGCCCTCTCACTCCTTACTCATCCTGCTCTGCCTGTTGCTGTCCTCACCCTGACATCTCACTGGCTCTCTCTCTGCCTTTCTCTCTCCCGTTGTTTTACTAGCAGAGCTCTCTCTGCCAGATGTACTCTATAGACAGAGTTTATCTTACCTTGGCTTTAAAAACTGGGGTCCTCCACATGATTAAAAAGAGTCAGGGACTCAGAGTAGACTTCAAAAGAGGGGTTGAGGGACCTCAGGGAGAGAGGGAGAGAGGCACGCACTGAGTGCCTAATGATGACGATACATTTGTTTTCATGTGTGTATTCACTTGCACTGATGCTACTCGCTATCACAGTCAAGAGGAAAAAGTAAATCTCACTTAAACAGCATAGATGCAAGCAAGATGAGTACTGGTGAGGAGTATTCTCAGATCCAGTTTATTAAGGACACCTAGTAAAAATGAATGCAGTCTATTACACCAGTACGTGATGTGTTACCTAGTGTATAAAACAGGATTAACACTGAACCAGACCTGCCTCTGCTGGATGTCACTGATAAACACTTGAATGTTGCCATCTGCTTTATACAGTACATGTGGCAAACCTCAGGGGCTGAAAATAAAGCTAACACAAAAGTACCAAAAGCTGCCGTTCCCAAAATGGACACTTGAGGCTGGCTCCAAAAATGTGTCAATCTCACTATACACCTGTGTTAAAATGCCCAACTTCAGAGAACATGTGTACAGCACGCAGAGTTTCTTACCATGAAATCAGTATTTGCCGCTACATATTGATTTTCTGTTTTTGGAGCTGGACTGTTCATTGGGAGCACTGTTGGAATGTACCATTCACTTATTCAGAACACCACACTTTTGGAGCACTGACCATATTCTGGGCACAGATGGAGAGGCAGAACACCAAGTGCAGTGAAAGTGAAACATAACTCTCCGCTAACTCATGCAGAAATAGACAGCTGTATTTCTTAGAACAGCACTGTCATTTTAGTGTTGTATATCATTTTGTAAACTACTTTAGATGAAACCAACTGCGTTCCCCATCGAAACAGCCCACCTTGCAGTCAAGCGCTGGGTCTAAAAGTTTGCTTTCAGTCACCTTTGCAGCATCTGCTCCTCTAAACAATTTAATCACAAACTGATTTACTGATCAGTTCTCTACCCTGTAACACAAACTCAAACAGCTGCTGAGGGAAAATAAATAAATAAAAATAAAAACAAAAATCATTTGCCTTTGCTGTATTCACAGACCTGCAAAAACCTGAGAATTCAAAGACAGGAAACAGAATGATCACAAAGAGGAACAAAAAAATGCTCCATACATAGATCCTAATTCTGTGGGAAACACTGGAAGAGTTTCAGTCTCTAAAATCAATTTTCCCATAAATGACAGTAAAGTAAAGTAAAGTCCCCCCCTGCTCCTCCACAGCGCCACCCTCTCGCCCAAATACGGTCACTTCTGGCTTCAAAAAGCAAGATGCTGATGGCCAAAATGCTGAACTCAAGGCTTCAAAATAGGCAGCCACAAACCAATGTCTAACATGGTGTTGGCTACATCAGTAATTATTTTGTAGTCTATGGTTTTATATCCCCCGTGACTCTTATGAGGACAAGCAGTTACGGACAATGAAAGAATGGTTTTATACCATCATGCCACAAACTGTACAGTATATTGTCCATCAAAGCAACTTGTACAAGTGTTTTAAACCCCCAGAGTTGAAGAATTGCTTTAACAAAACACTCCAAAAAACAATTTATGGATCACTGCAGTTATCCATAAATCCATGCACAAGGACACCCGGAAAAAAAAAAAAAAAAAAGCAGGATCCTGTTATTTAGAGTGCGGGAGGCACCCTCCCTTGAATTGTTACATGTATGTGGCCACAAACCTTGAGGTGTCTTTGACCTATAATTAAACAAAGGTGGGTGAATGAATGGTCCAAGCACCACCGCCACACTGAAACTCCCCACAGAGTTGTGATGTGGTCTTGCTCGTAATTCATGTTTCAGCCCAAGTAGTTCAGACAGAATGGAAGCAAAGCTGAAAATGGGAGGAATAGATGAATCCCTCAGTGAGTGTTGCAGCTTTCTTTATGCGCTCCAGCATGATTGCTGTAAACGCTGTTGTGTGGCCTGCTGTAGTACGGATTCAGCATTGAAATTTGATCACAAATTGTTGCTCAAGGTTGATGAAGCACTGAATATTTGACAAAAGATTTAACTATGAATAACTGACAGGTTCTTTGATTGTCAGACAGTCTTCTTTACACCATGTGGTTTGTACAAATTAGTCACACGTCCATTCAGATGTTGCTGCTTGAGGACGTGCTATATTTCAAGAAGTCTTGGAAAATGTGCTGTAAAGTAGGCCCATAGCCAATGCATACAGTTAAACAAGTGGATTGAGACCTGCGCAGTTAAGCTTAATTATGCCTAACATCACTTCTTGCAATGGTACACTCTTTCAATTTAATCTCTTTCACATATTCATCTAAAGACAGACCACAGCCATAACACTGAATCCACAGATATTCAACCTGCAGCTGCAGGTTCAGTGTAAAATTATTAAAGGTTTTACAACACTTCCATCCCCATGTGACTACTGAGGGCCAGGAACCTGATTGTGGCTTTGAAACCCAAATCCTCTCTAACGTACCCAGTAACTCACACGCACTTGAGCTGACTGTAATAGGTAAACAGAGATGTTTGCTGGCTGAATATGACAGGGGTAATATGCAAATGTAGAGAAACATCTGGTCAATGTCATGTGAACTGTTGGGAGCCAAGATTATTTCTTTTTTGTGATGATGATTCACCTCAAGCATCTGTTGGCGTGTGTGTCCAAGTACACCTGCATGTGTTTTAATTGCACAAATGAAACCTTATCTCTGATATCAAATAATGGCTCACTCTGTACATGTGGGAAGATTAGAATGAAAAAAAGGACAATACTTTTATGAAAAATGAAGGAAGGAGAGGGTGAACATGTTCTGTAATTCTGGAAATGCTGTTGCTGTGTTTAAAGTGCATAAATAACATCTGTTATTTCCAAGGAAAATCAAGTATAGACACAAAGTGTAAATTGATCTGCTCCAAAATCACAACATCTCATGTCAATGATACGCCTCTCACTCAGGCAGCATTGCAACTTAAAAAAAACTAAAAGATTAATTCAGGATTGCATGGCTTTTTGCAGCTATTGAACTTGCACAAAAAAGACACTGTAATTCTCAAAGCCCCTGAAAAGGATGAAATACACGCCTAACTGCGCTGTCAAGCAAATTGCAGCTCGGTGCTCCTGGTGCACCACTTTAATTGAGGTAATATGGACACAATTTGTCCAAACAGCCCTTTTCTATGCAAATAAGCCTCATTGCAAAAGCAGCCCAATTCAGAAAGATGAGCACCAACAGCCACACACAGTCACAGTGAAATCATTCCTTCACAGAGTTGGTGGTAACTGAAGCACAGATCATGACATCTTCCTTTACAGTCTGAAACTGTGCTTTCAAAAACTCCAACAGCACTGACAAAATTTCAGCTCTCTTTTTCTCACTTCCAGTATTCTGCCTTCTGCATTCTTGCCACAAAGGCTACATTTATACTTTGCAACAAGGATAACTGCAGTCGTAGTCATAAAAGGGCTAACTGTTAACAGCCGCAAAACTTCATGGGAAAGTTTCTGCTGTAATATAATTTAATGCAATATCTTTTATGACTGATTTCAAGACGTAGCAGATAGCGGTTGTTAGTGATGCACAGTTCATGACACTCCCAGTGCCACAATTCATTCTTAGTAATTCTGCCTACGAGTGATTTTCACACATTTGAGAGACCAAGTTTTACATCATAAGTGACAGGTGTCACCCTGGACATATATTTTGGTTGCCTAATTAATCAACAAAACGTAGCACCTCTTTCAGAGCTTTAGATATTTGTGCTCTTTATATAAATAAGTTGTGTTTGGATATTTAAATATCAATTACATGCCCACTGGGATGCTGAAGTGATTGCAGACAACAGAGGCTGTTTTTAGCATTTAGGCCAATTTTTGTCTACGAGCAGTTTTTCCAACTGAATGAGTGATCCATACGAAAACAACTAAATGTTTGTCTTTTTTATGGACCCAAGCCATTTTTTAGTGTCTGTTTCAGCTCTGGTCAGCTTGGATCTGTTTTTGTTTGTTCTCTTTTTTGTCTCAGGTTTGAGTCTGATTGTTCTGGTAACTTTTCAAAAGCCTCCGTTGCAGCACTCTGTAGAGCATTTAAAGCAAAGAAGACGCAAGGCATGCAGACATCTTTAACAGATCTTCAGCAGATACATTCTAAAAGATTACATACGGTAGATTGCATGGCCTCATATCACGGTTTCAATGAGACATTAGCTCTTTTATATATCACAGAGTGCAGATAGAAATAAAACAGAGAAGCGGAAAACTCGCTGACAAGCGACAAATCTCATAAGCATCCCACACTACAACAAGTACCACAGGCCCCCCAAGTAACCATACATATATGAAGTTCTCAGTATTCTCGCAGTCCCGCTTTTGACATGACACATGAGAGACAGAAGCAATGCGTGGAAAACTACAAACACCAGCGTATCATCCAAGTGTGAAGCATCTTACAGAACTCAGCCCGAAGCCTTGGACCAACCTGCTCATCAAAGACAGAGGGGGAATTACCCTGGCCTGGTGAAAACACACACACCCATATACAAACACACACACACACACAAACACACACACACACACACACACACACACACACACACACACACACACACACTCAAACAAACACAGACACAGGTCTAATGAGTCCCAGCTGTGAATGGTTGCGTGATACAGCAAGACAACAATTAATGTGGAGAGGAGGCAGGACATGTTGACCTACTAAACCGAGTGAGACGGAGAGAAGAGAGGATGAGAGTGAGATGGAAAGATGAGGGAAGGTGAGAGGAGGATGAGGAAGAGGTAGAGTGAGGAAAAAGAGCAAGACAGTGCAGCAAACAAAGACGTTCACAGAGTATAGTGGAAAATGACAACCATGAGACAACCATTAGTAACCACTAACAGATTACACTAGGATACTACATTGTATGCTGTATTCTTTATGGCAATAAAAGACTATTATTTTACTAGGAATAAACTTCATTTTAGGAATACAGCCTTTCTGTCCTCAGACCTTCATCAGGTAAGAACTATCTTTAAAAAAAATGATGAAGGCCTGAGAATCCAAATGTTGCATTCCTAAAATAAAGTTTATTTATTTTCCTGCTTAAAGACATTTTCTCCTACGTGCAACACAACATGGTCTCACTCCCAACTCGTCAAATACTGATTTTTGGTCACTGGCTCTACACGTCTGATACTGAGGCAGCCCTATGAGACGCATGGGGAGGAGTCACTACTGTGGCATAAAGAGTGAGAAAGTCCACATAAGGCAACAGTGTGGGGAAGTGGACAGGTCAAACAAACTCCGGACTTTTACCCAGGAGACTGCTGTTGGTTTCCTGTGTGGAACCAGAGGTCAGTGAAGTTATTTTAATGATAATGCAAGTATGTGTAGCATACTATGCTAGTGACGTATGTCACATGACACTACAAACTTAACAAATGTTCTTATTTTAAGCCAAACCATTGTTTGCTTGTTTTTTGTTTTGCTATTCCTAAACCTACCCATGTGATTTTGTTGCCTAAATTTAAGGAAGTTCCCCTAAAAACTGTTTTTTCACCTTTGGTCTAATTCTATTTTGAAAAGAGACTGCACACATCTAACAGGTGGGAAATGTACATTTTCTGTGAATACGGTTATTTATTTTGAAAAGACACAATGCATGTAATGTGAGTGCATTGACAAGCCGTCCTTGAACAGTCAGTGAGTGACGCTGGAGGGGTCCCTCGAGTGACGCAGTTTGATGTGTAGGGCCACTGACTGCATTGGTATTTTACGTGTTGGGAGTGAAAATGTGCTGGTCTAAAAAAAAAATAATTGTGCATGAGCCTTCACTGTCACACTATATTCTCTGAATTATTAAATGAATTACTGAAAATAGTTTTATCCCTCAGCAGCTGTTGGTGGGCTGGAAGTCAATGTCATCTTAATCGCTTTTGATGAACTCGATACTGAAGAGAAAATCCACTCTAAACAGAATCCCCATGTGTTATCCTACAGATCTCACACAGCTCAGATAATCATTGTGAACAGGAAAACGTCTCTCACAAAGCTTGAAACCAGAAAAATTAAGAAGAAACTGAAGGCTGAATGTCTGTGTGTTTGAACTTTACTTTGCATCCTTTATTTCACTGGGGTGTTGACATCTCTGAGCCAGAGAATGTGCCTGTATCCCCATAAAAAAATTTCCCTCAGTACCGTCAGGGCCTGTAAAGTCAGTTTTTCATTATCTGTCAAAGGAGCAACTGTTGGCTTTGTAAGTTAAAGTTTTTTGACTCAACATTAAATACAGCAGTATTGTGAGAATTCAATTGCAGTGTGTTTAACCTCTGTCTGGAAAGTCAGAGTGAAGAAAAGCTTCAGTATGCTGTTCACAAGTCAGAGTGAACAATTTGGAAATAATTATTTCCCTAAAAGGAGGTGATGAAATGAATGTGTCTTCCCGAGAACAAAATGATTAGTATTTTTCTAAACCATACATGTGGAAATCTAAACAATGAAAAAAAAAACAATAGGCTAAAGAAAATATTAACTTGTTCAAGAGCTCTATGATTGTCTGACTTTGCACAAGGATCAATCTACTCCAGCTACACTAACAATCAATGTCTGTAACTGAATGTAGCACCTGTTAGCAGGTGAACACAGAGCTGGCTGACATAAAAAGCTGCCAGGTTTGCATTGCTGACTCTGTAAAACAAACAACAAACAAATAATGCAATAATCACCTCCCCACCAACATTTTAAGAGGTGAAGTCAACCACAGCACAGCAAAGCCACAGCAGCTGGTCAAAACACACATTCAAGCACACATGATACACACCAGCAGGCAAGCAAATAACTATATAAACTCTCTGTTAGAGTCTCTCAATTTCTCCATGCACAAATACACATACGCATACACTCAGTCATCACACACAATCACGCTTTGAGATTTGGCCACCCAACACTCATCTAGCTAATAAAGCTTTTGGGTCGCAGCCCAGAGAGGGGCTGGGTTTGACGGGCTGGTTTTTTTGGGGCCATGCAGAGTAAACAGAGCTTTAAAAACAATAACAAGTCTTTTGTGAAAGATTCTGAGTTCGTAGCGGCTCTGTGGACTTATAAACTTTCTATTTAGCAGGTGACTTTATTGAGACCTCGGGGGAAATGTGTGAAGGTGTTTGTATGTGAAATACAACAGGGATCAGACAGTCTGGTGTCATCAACAAACGCACAGGCACACAGCATGCACAGATGCACAGTCACTCACTCTGAGGCTCTGAGGCCACGTTGAGACAGAAAATAAAGCTGCATGGAACACACAGGGTGTAAAAGCAGAGAGCTCCAGCAAAAAACCCCAGAAATAACCCCAACAACAACAACAAGGATTTTTTCTGCAATAAAGCTGAAGCTGTCGCAACTTTTGGCACAATACAATGGGTGTACATTTTTTGTGACAGCATGTATGGTTGATTTTGTAGAATCAGATTCTCAAATAATATTGAAAATTAAAAATAAAGAAGTATATATTTAAAATAAAAACGAATAATACCTCCTCTGGCTGTATACATTCATAGTGACAGAGTATAGCTTCAATAGTAAAGTTGTGTTTATTTTTTGGAACACATTGTACTAATGTCATCATAATACCAGAATTTAAACTTTGATTCAATACACGTATTAAAAAAAAGCTCTATAACATGGCAACATGGCATTGCTATTTTTTTCCTCTATTGTTGCTTGACTTGTAAACACAGTACAGTGGTCTCTGTGAGTTTCCCCTTTATGGGGATAAATAAACTAAAAACATAAAACAAGAACACCACTATATAGATGGATGAAATAAATAATAAAACAAAAACTCTTATTGTAAATCTGTTTTTTATAGCTCCAGTATTTTCTATACTACCTAATGTATAGTTAACAGAGATCATATTGTTTTAAACTAAGGCTGGGCAACACCTATAACAGTTACAGTTACAGTATCCAAATTCTAAAATGACATCTAGTCTCATATCATAATATTAATATAATATTGATACATTGCCCAACCCTAATTTAAACACATTAATGAAAAAGTATGTAAGTATCCATACTTTTGTTTTTACAAGCTACAAGGTAGATTTGCCTTCTTTTTTTTTTTAAACATAGTTTAAAAAGCTGGAGTGGTGCTACTTGTTGTTGATCTTATACCATTCTGTATGAATTTTATTGAATATATTTTCTCATATTCAAATGATAGCTAAGATTTTGAATGAGAAGTGATAGTCCTAACAGACACGCACAGGGATGCGCACTCACACACACACACACACACACACACACACACACACACACGCACAGCGCCATGTTCTGTTCCACTGAAACACAGGTCATCCCACCTCACCACACAGACTGAGGGAGAGATGAAATAATGTTCAAACTGACAAAGAAAAAACACACTCTCCATCCAAAGAATGAGCAGGGAAAACAGGCGAGTGGCGCAGCTAGTGAGGTGGAAAAGTATTCCTCACACAAAGAATCAGCACAAAAGGCAAGGCAGGCTGGAGACTGGAAGATGTAGCCACAAAACCCTGGCTCTAAAAACCTCACAAAAAACAATAATTGTTGATCTTTGGATGCTGGAAAAAAGAAAGAGCTCCAAATGTGTTTTAATGCAAAGTAGTAAAATTAGAATGTCTGTCTAGAAATATCTGCTGTCTCTTTCCTAATCCGAGTGAGCAGTGCCAATATTAATACACCTCTTAGAGCACGGAGGCAATGTTATTTCATCTGGATATTGAGAATCTGTGTGCGCGAGTGCCTGCGTGTGTGCAAAATTACATCTAGGAATAGCCGAAATGACCCCGAAAGCCAAGTTTAAAAACCACACATACACAATGGAATCTGTGCTATGTTTGTTTTGTTTTGTTTAATTCCAGACCCCCAGTATGAGGGCTGACAGAACAGTGAAACGGGAGCTGAAAAAGGGCCAGACACAGCCAGGACTGAGACCAAAAACTACTCACTCACACCTTCCTAAGCCTACACCGAGGTGCACTTTATCTGTCACATTCACAGCGATCTTGAAACCATCTCTCAGCAGAGCTTTCCTCAACAGGACATTGAACTGGGACCTGTCTGCACTAAAGAAGGTCGTTTAAGTGTCTCCTCGTGGTACCTTGTACAGGAGAGGTGATAACATTTACACAAGAGACTATTTTTAATCAGCTTTCAATCAACTGGAAAATGTTACAGAACCAAGTAAACTTTCATATCATGTGTATTCTTTTAATATATTGTTTTAAATGTAACTTGTTTTAGATTAGTGTCATATATATCATGCCAAACATGTCTCATCACAATGTGACCATTTGAATCTTTCCACAAGAGAGTTGCTTAACAGTTAAGGTTCGGACAATTGAACAAATAGATCAGCTATTCACGGGGGAAATGTCTTTTCCCTGTGAATCTCCTTTAGTGTTTTGTGGACTATAAGACTCCATCTGACTGTCCATGAGGCTGTCCCTTTAAGCTAATTTTAGTTTGGTGAAACAGCTAAGGTAAAGCAAACAACTTTGATATCATTTCAGGAAAAAAAAACAAAGTTCTCAAGGTTTCTTCGGGGAGAAAACCATGTGTAAAGCCCTATGCAAACAATGCTGATTTTGATTTTATTTGAACGACATGAGCCGTGGTTACTGATGGGAGACCAGAAATCGTCTGTGCTTCTCCACATCCAAACAGACAGGCAGGTAATTTTAGACCCTGGGAGAACAAATTGGCCTGTTTCACCCACTCAAGTCAATCAAGAGAGTGAGGGGGAAGGGAGAAAGAGATGGACATACAGAGAGGGTAAACTGCTGAACAGGACATAAGGAAGAGGGTAATGGAGATAAAAAGATGATGTTGTCAAAGAGAAAATGATAGAGGTAGACTGTAACAGATATAAAAAAGAAGAGATACAAAATGTAAAAAGAAATCTGCACCCTCCCACTGGTGGTCCCTGTTCCCACTGTTGCCTCTCTTGACTTAATTGCCCGGGTAGGAGTGAGATCAGAGTAGCAGTTCAGCACTAAGCCTCTATCAGACTTGAGAAAAAACAACAAATAAGAAATTAAAGAGATGAGAGAGAAAGAAACAAAACAGAGACGAGTGAGGAAAGAACTAGAAACCAGTGAAGCATGATGAAAAGGCACATAAAAGCTCACATTTACAACACAAGGAGGAATACTGAGCGCAAAAAAAGAAAAAAAAAGCATGAGAGAGAGAAAGGGAGGGAAAGCAGAAACAAGGAGAGCTGGTGGTCCATTTCCTTCTTTTTAGCTATATTTAATTACCCAAGTAGGAGTAAGTTCAGTAGATCAGTAGATCAGCAGTAGGAGTAGCAGGCCTTCATCAAAGCAGCAGTCACTGCTTATTAGAATATTATTACAGAACAGCAGCAGCCAGCCAGTGGGCTGATTACTGACTGGGTCCAATGGGAGGCCTCATTTGACTGGAATGTATGGAGGCTGAAATGGAGAACAGGGATAAACACAGAAATACCATTTATAGAGTAGACATTTTGATATGCTTTTATAGAAACTTTGTGTCCTACGGGAGCAAGACTAAAAGACCAGGAATTATTTTTCATTACACCGTACAGAGGATTTTTCAATGGCTTTCACTGATCTACTGAACATTTTCTCCAACTTTCCAAAAATGCATTCAAGCGTGAAAAGAACCAGCATTTGTAAGCAATAGCAGCAAAAATCTGTAACTTGTCTTACCAGCTATTAGTACTGAATATTAAATTCCCCTAAGACAATTATCGAAGGAACATTGTGTTGTTCGTGGCATTGCTGATGGGTGATTTCACAACTGTGGGTATAACTTTCTTACAAGAGATTTATGATAACTTCACAAACCTAGTAAGAGGATCCAGAAATGCAGTAGAAATCACTGTTTGTGCAATCACCACATTATTTTTTCATTAATCATGGAAGTTGTATAAGTTATGGTGGCTATATGGATGGTTGGATGCAGGGATGGGGTAAATATAGCAGTATGAACAACATGGTCCAATATGCATTGTTCTGATTCCCAGCATTTTGGAAAATGCACTTAAAGATCATTGCTGCCCAAAGTGAGGCCCCATGTGTCAGAGTTGGCCCACCATAAGGTTCGATTTGGCATGCAAGATGTTTTGAGCAAAAGATAAGATAAAATAAAAAACGAAAAAATCACATTTAAAAAAAAAAAAGTTAATCATTGTTTATGCCGTTTCATTTTTATTTTGGATTAAAAAGCTCTTTAAATATGTAGGATCCCTCATTACTATTATATCTCATAATATGAGCATGACTCACTTTCTTTGCACAGAATGTCAGTTTCACTTGACTGAGATAAGAAAAAAATGGAGAGGTAGACAGTGGAACACGGACAAAATGCATTTCAGTTAAAGTAAACAGCATCATGGTACCACTTTGCTTCTTAGTAAAACATTACAATGCAGTGTTTGCTTTAGGCCTGTGGTCCACCATCAAAATTTCAGTTTTTGCCCTCCACATAAAAAAAAGTTTGGCCATCTCGACCTAGATGATGGGGATATACAACAGACCGGGGATATCTGAACACGCCTTTGCTTTTTTTATTCATTTCACTTTTCTTCCCTACACATATTCATTTTTTTTCAAATAAATAAAGCCCTGCACATTTGGGAGGTATAATGCTTAACTTATGCTAGAAATTGGAGCTCAAACACAGAATACAGACCCGATCTAGAAATACTAATTCTGGGATGAAACACAAGTAGTACAGCATGCTGGGTAATTAGCATTGCCAACAGGAGTTCAGATCACATCTCCTCCTCCAATCAGGACAGACACTGAACTCAGGTTGATTGGTTGGTTGACTGAGTGAAATTAGGCAAAGCAATGCCTATTATTTATCCTCAGATTTGATATGGCCGCTTGATATGGACTCAACCACACAGCACACACAAAAAAACACAAGCAAGCACGCAAGCCATGTGCCTGTGCAACACACACAGACACATTACATCCCTCCAAACTCTCGCACACACAGAAACATACACACACCTAGTGTGGTCCAACCGACGACCACCGTGACTGAATGAGACACAAACACACAAACCACAAGCATCCAGTCATTCCTGACTGAGAAAATATTCATGTTAAAGTCTGATTTTGGACAATGCAGAATGCGTGTGAGCACAGATTTAACACAGCAGGGGCAGAGAGCAAGTAAATTCACTTTAACGTATTACTACTGCACACTTGCTCTGACGTTTTTCACAGTTTTGGTTTAAAATGTGACGGAAATGTAACTAACAAAGGCCATGTCTACTGAAAACTGTGCTTACCTTTAAAAGGGACAGTTCACCCCTTGATTAAAAAATACATATTTTTACTCATAACTGCAGTGCTATTTATCAGTCTAGATTGTTTTGGTGTGAGCTGCCAAGTGTTGGAGATACCCGCCGTAGAGATGTCTGCCTTCTCTTGAATATAATGGGACTAGATGACACCTGGCTTGTGGTGCTCAAAGCACAAAAAAATAGATAAATAATACTAATAATAATAATATTCATAATCGTGTCTGTCTCCAGAAATCATAACCTGGTTACTCAAGATAATCCACAAACCTTGTAAGGAGCCGTTTTTGTAGGAACAATTTCTCTCTACTGAACTACGCCTGCCAAAGATATTACTGCACATAAGTAAGTGTGCATCTCCTGCTAGCTCACCTAGCTCCACTGAGCTAGCCAACATTACAGCTCAGAAGAGGAGGACACCATTAATCATAATAATTACATCCCACAATGTCCATGAGTAGATGCACACTGTTCACAACAATGTCTGTGGATTATGTTGAGTAACCGGGTCATGCTTTCTGGAAGAGCCGAATGCCATCTAGTTCCATTGTAGGTGAGAGGTAAATTATGTTTTTGATTTTGGCGTGAACTGTCCCTTTAAGATGAGATTTATCTTTAAATATTAAAAAAAAAAAAAAACGCTTCATAAAATTGGAACCAAGCCAAACAAACTGACATTACATGGAAGGATATCCATTTGAACAACTGCAGATTTATTTTTTATTTATTTATTTTATTTTATTTTTTTGTTCCAGACTTTTTGGAAATACAAGGTCTCCTCAGGCGGTTGAGTCAAACAACTGCCTTGCCGAGTTGGATATCCACTATTTGGCATACTTGTTCTAATATGACTTGGATCACAAGTTTAAGTCCCATCCCTGCCAAAAACCACAATAGTGTCAGCCGGGGTGGTGTGGAGGATTTTTAGAGAATTATGTCTGGGATTTCTGGAGTCCTGGGTTAAATCTCTGCAGAATAACACAATGAAGCACATATTACAACAAAATCAAATGTAGTGCTTCTAAAGGATTAAATAAAAAGTCTCTTTACTTCTCTTATTTCTCGTCTCGCTGTTTTTTTTTTTTTTTATCCATTTCTCACAAACACACTTGCATCAGAAAGTGTACATACCCAATATGAGGTGGCAGAGTGTGTATATGTGTGTGTGCATGTATGTGTATAAACTACAGGCGCGGAGTGAGTCAAGGTTGGCCTAATTGGAGGTTGTTTGTATGTCTGGAAGAACGTGTAAATGATGGAGGTAAGAAAATGAAGGAAAGGGAGGGAGCAGGTGGCCTCCTTCATCTGGACCACAGCTGTACGCAGCATGAGTCACACACTCCTACCTTGACCAGAAGATACACAAAAGCTACACACACACTCAGAGGCACACATGCAAAACACACAAAGCATATTGGCACATGCACACTCAAACACAAGTTTGTGACTGCATAAAAACCCTTGGGACATCTTGAATAAGACTACAAGGAACTCCATTTCACCCACTGCATGCTTTGATGTTGCAGAAAGCAAATAATTTAATTACAAAAAAAACCCATATTTGCATGTGATCTTTGCAGCCTTACTGCTCATTATGAAACAAGAAAGGTCTTACTATGCTAAGCGTTATTATTCAGGAATTCTTTTACAAAGTTCCTGAGCCTTTATCTTGTTCTATATTCAGTAACAATATCAAGGTTGTGACTATACTTGCCTAAAGGGAATACTTCACCCATAAAATGGCAATTTGTATATAAAATCGTCATGCAGTCTTATATTAAATTAATTTAAAAAGGCATGTAAAATTCTCACATGCCTACACAAAAAATGGTGAGAAGCGTAACTCATCCTGCTGAGTTGTTTTTTTTTCTTCTACAGCAGTTTCAGGAGTTTGGATGATGGATGAGAGGAACAGCTGCTGCAGAGGCCAGTGATTGCTTACTTTTAGACCGAGCACAATTAAAAATTGAATTTAACTTTAACTGCGTCCAATGTTCTGCTGCTCCATCTGTGCTCAGAGTGCACTTTTCACCACTAGAGTGTGGTACAATGCATAACTAAATTATAAATATATTCCAATAGTGATTCTAATGAACAGTCCAGCTACAAAATATTAGGGCGATTTCTGGCTCATAATTATGTTAGAAGAAACGGCGGAACGGCGCTAATGGCTGAACGGCAGTGTGCAACAACATTTTTTGTCAACACTTGATAAACCAAAGCCATTGGTTGTGTTGTATTAAGTTGCTGTGAACATTATATTCACCACTTATAGGCAGAAGAGAGAAGATAATGTTATCTCGGAGCTTATAATGCAGAGTCTCTCCTCCTGTGTTTCTGCCTGCGTCTACACAGCAGCCACTACAGAAGAGTAGTATGATAGTTACTTGCTTGCTTACTTTGCAGCAAAGTCTGGGGACCAAAATGTCCCCAGAAGGACACGGCACAGCACAGTGACACGCAAAAAACAAACAAAAATGACTGCTCAATATGAGGCAATCTCAAGTCAACCGAGGGGTCTCCTGCTGATGAATCAAACCTCCAACTTTCAGGGGGCATCCCTAAAAAATATTAAATCAATATGTGGCAGCAGACGTTTTGATCCTGGCAACCCTCCACAAATAAATGAATATCTGGAAAACCCTGGATTGATTAGGGACCACATTTAAAAAACAGCAAAACTATATCAAAACATCTGTTTACCAAATCACAGACAACTGGTGCAGTATAATCCAAATCTCATCTATCCAGTCATATGCTTCGTACCTGCCAAACACAGAGATTTTTGCTAAAACCTTACAGTCCCGCGAGCTGCTGTTGCAACTCAAAGGACATCCAGCTCTTATTATAACACCCGTCATTCTTAAAAAACAGGTACTAATAAAATGGAGTAGGATAGAGTACGATTTCTAACAGCAAGGTGTTGTGATACCTTTAGTACTGTTTACTGTCCCACACTATATTACTCCCCAAAAGTGCCTTTGTCAGTCTAAATCTGTTAGCTCTGGCCATTATTTTTGTGTACTTTACACTAAAGTTACTCTCCGGTCCAAAAGTCAAATAATGCACTTCTGCTGGGGAAGTTAACCATTTTAGCCAAACTACCCTAAAGCAAGTTGATCATCACCAGTGGTTTGGAAAACGGTTAAAAAACATCACATCCCCAAAAAATAGTACATTGTATAAAATACTTGATCTGTGTCTTCTCCACTACTAAGATAAAATGGCTAAAATTCTTCTACATTGGTCATTTTGTTTTATTCAGTCAGTTGTATCTGACTTTTCTCTCCTCTTTCTGGGGTTCACCTATGGGCTACAGATCAGTTTGCTCTGTTTGCGTGCATGTGTGTGTGTGCGTGTGTACATGTGTAGGGGACAGGGGGCTGCCTGCCCTTCAGGGCGTAGTTAAGTTCCTTTGGAGCTCGAGCTTTTTTCCCTCTCATTTCACTTTGATTCCTGGAACACTTAACGCTGCACATGCATGAGCACACACACACATACACAGACATGAACACACACACAAACACACTTCACTAGACATAAGCGCTTTGCCGACAACAAGTTGGGCAACAGCTCAAACGCTGCATTCAATTAAACCATCAAGTGACACACTTGCGCGCCCCCCCTTTCCCTCTGATTCACTATGTGTTACTGTGTTACTTTGATTTTAATCAAATTTGGAGCTGAATAAAATCAAGAAGGCATATGAAATTTTTAATTTCATGGTGAAATAAATTATATGCCAAAGTTTTCTTTGGTGGGAACTTGAGCTGATAATTTGCAAGTCTTGCCAAAAGTGTGTGAAACTGAAGACACCAACATTTTTTCATATTTGTAGGGATTAGTTGGGATTAGAGCATCATGTATTTGGGTGTCAAAGTTTTGGGTTTTTTTTTTTTTTGCTATAATGTATTATGTGGCGCAAAGCAGTCTTACTTATTTTAGGGGATGGGTTGGGACAAAGGAGCATGCTGGGTCCTGAAAACAACAGGAAGTTAATTATAGTAATTTGGCTCGTTTATCAACATGGTCAGCTCTTGTAGGAGCAGCAAAGGCTGACACACAGGTCATGGAGGCAATTAAGGTACTTTAAAACCCTTAGTGTCCAATTGCCGTAATTTGTGTAATTCTGTGTGTTAAGACTAGACTGAGTTTTGACTCAGACATAATACATATATTTTTAGATTCAGTGTGACTTAGACTTCCTAATGATGTTCTCATCTCTGATGCCCAATCAGAATAAACATCCATGAACCTGCTTTGTACAAAAAAAACAACATTAAATGAAAATGTCATGTCATGGCTAAAATAACTGCAATTACGATGTTATTCCAATAATCATTAAAATGTGCTCAAAACTCTTGAAATCGGACTAAAACGTACTGTAATCACTTTACCTTGCAGTTTGTTTGAAAACAAATGTTTTAATTGGTTCACAGATAGAACACGCATCATTAGTTTGTGTGAAAAATAAACAATCTTTACAAGCCAGACTTTTCAACTATTTGAAATAGCATTATATCTTTCTATAAGAAATATGCCAATACTTGAGTAAGATCTTTTGCGTTTTTGAGGTTTGAGGTGAGGTTGGTGTGTATGCAGCCTGTTTTTGTGGAGTCTCTTACTGTTGGTTTACCAGCAGTCTCGATTGGTGCTGTCCTAAACAATATATATAATTATCCCGTTAATGAAAATTCCCCTTGATCATGAGATCCAAGATAAAATTGTAAAACCCCAACACAGTTGTCTATACAACCATGAGTACTTTGCAAACAAGAACTGCTAATCACTGTTTCCATTTTTCCAAAATGTAAACAAATATAGCCTAATTAAAACTGAGCTGAAATTTATGTAAGCAGCTTACTTACTGTCTCCATGGAAACATATTTACATCCAGGCACCCTGCAAGCCAATATTTGTAGTGGCCAAACAGTGGAATTACAATTTCCGAGCCAGGTGAAAAATGACTTTGCCCTTCAGACTTACTTTGTAAAGGAATATAAATTTTTTTTTGAGCATCAAAACCCCAGAAAAATGTCTTGTTTTACCATCAGAATTTGATCCTTTCTCTCTGACAACATTTGGAAAGTCTGCTTCAAGTTAGTGGAGCACTAAATCGTGAAGAGCCAAGAGCCTCTGCTGGTAGAAGTCTCTAGTGCACTCTGTGGGCCAAATAATACTAAAGCAGTGTCCATCATCAAGGTAACTTAAAATGCAGCAGCTGAACATTTTTTGGCTTAACGCACCATTAAGCAACTTTTAAACGAGAACTCACTGTCAACGCTGTAACTGAGTTTCTTTCCACATCTACATTTACATCCCCAAAGCCCCCAAATTATGAGAACTGTAGTTCCAAAAGTAGGGGCCTGATTATTCCCATGACAGCAAATAACATTGACAAAATACATTAACATGTGGGGTTTTTTTGTTGCACTATCAATACTGTTTTGGACATTACTTGGGGTGAAGTGTAGCTGTCTCAATTTTGACTGAAGGGCAGTGAAAGATTGGAAACCCCCTGGATTGGGGTATTGGTTGGGATAAACATCAGGATAATTCCCTGCTGTTTGTCGGTAACATATAAGTTAATGCAAAGCTAAACCAACATGTGTGTTGAGTTTTTAGCGTAAAACAGGGCACAGTGCCTTTCAGACCTCCTCTGAAGATTCCTTTCCTTCTCCTTGTAGACTTTTTGTCTACTTATTTTACAGTCTTACTTTTTTACATTCTTCATGGCTTGTTGAGATTCCATGTCTTGAATTGTGGTTTCCTTTTGCCATGATGGTTATTTGACTGAACCTTGGCATTGCTCACATTCTGAATTCTTAACATGCCCTTTTCGTGGGGGGAGCACTGGAGGATGATTGCATTTTCCATTGTTAAAGCAAGCCAATGGATGCTTAATATAAACTTACTTTGGCACTGAATGTGATCACATATATTGTGTATTTTCCATTTTTTTTGGTCAAGGGCAGGACTTTTAAATAATTTCAAATATATTTTTACAAATCGAGGCCCCATCACTGATAATTGTGGCAACAAAGGCTGAGATAAAAAGCTTGAAAACCCTTATCACAACCACAACACTCATAGACATGCTATAATCAAAAGTCATACATGCTGAACCAATGATTTTGACGAAACTTACAAGGATGCTGCATCTCATTATTTACTAGCCAAAGGATGGAAATGACATGTTTACTCATTTATCTTGGAAAATTACAAAAACAAACAAAGAAAACAGAGGCAGATAGAAAAAAGGGGCATATGTCTTTCATGCAAAACAAAACTATATGGTAACATACAGATATGAACACAAAAGCATGTGTACAGTATAAGACTTGGCAGCCCAACACTCAATGCAAGCCTGGACATAGTAAAGATATATACAGTGACATTAAGGAACACAAGCAGGCCAGAACAGAAACAGCACCACAAGGAATTTAAAGATGCGGAACAGAGAGCCACCATTCTCCACATGTCACGCATGTTAGTCTTGGATAAAAGAGAACACTGCTCTGCATAAACTCTTCGTATTTTCTTCCTCCTTTTAAGGGAAAACGTTTGACTCTTTTTGCTGCCTGTTTGCAAATACATAATGATTCTGCTTTGCTGTTTGGTCTTGGAGAAGCCATCCTAAATCTCAAGAGCTGAGTTTATGTTATGGGATATTGAGCTCAGGAACATCCATGGGAAGCTACTGACCTGGACGCTGCATGAACCAGCAAACTCTGGGAAATGGTTTTAATTGACGAGTTGGCTATTAAATATGAAAAACTCCATAATAGTTACTTAAACCAGGCATTTCTACATGTAAAATTTAAAAGGACATTGAGGGCAATAATTTAAAGGTATACTATGCAGAAATTGTGGGTTACTCTTTGTAAACATGGCGAGTGAAAGTGAACGGCAATCCAACACTGGTGTGTCACCTCACTATATTTGTGCTGTTTATGGTCCAGCACCTTGTCACTACCTGTTAAGAAAGCCCCTATCTCACCTGCACACTGTGCACAGGAATGTTATGTACACAGAGAAAGAAGAAGCAAATAAGAAAATACATGCAGATCGAAGGCAGAGTTTCTGCAGATATCCACTGCCACACGCTTCTATTGATGACTGAGCGAAATTCAGGATTTCCAACAGTCATTTATTAGGGGCGCACCGCCACAATTTTTTATTTGCTGCCACGTTGAGATTTTTTGGAGAGGTGTTTCTCTCCTTCTCTCTCCATCTCTAGTAGCAATTCATACTCTGGGCACAGATGAAGAATCAGAATCCTGCTTTGTTTTCCTTTCCACATAACTTTTGCTAACCTGTTTTTGGTTGTTTTTTTTTAACTTATGATCATCTGAACACTTGTGGTTCTTGCTCTGTCAGACTTGGGCACAGCTACAAAAATAACTTTAAGAGGGATCTTTCAATGGTTTAAAAAGCATATAACAAAACAAAAAAGCAAACAAGAAACAAAATTATCTTTAATCGTTTTTCCAAGTGTCTCATCACATGCTTGACTCTGATCTTTAGATTCAGATCCAGAAAAGCTTGACAACACTGACAAAATTTACTGTTTCAGAGAAAACAATTACTCAACTAAGCACCAGCTGACTGTTAAATTTAATATCTGAGATCTTACGATAAAAAAGACAGAACTGGGGAAAAAAAAAAGCGCCACAAGGAAACGCTCCAGTGTTTTACTAACGTCAGTCTGTGTTACTACATTTCCTCCTTCCATTAAGCAATGTCTGTTTTTGTGTGTGCACAGACAATGTGTGTGTGTGTGTGTGTGTGTGTGTCTGAATGCACACACAAGTGTGTCCATCTGTGCATTTGTGTTTCCCTGAACAGCCCTACAGAGTCTCAACTGTAAAACAAATACAGCAGGAGGTCACGGTTAAAGATGGGCCAAGAGAGACACCACAAAAAGAAGCAAAGAGAGAGACAGAAACGTCAAATAAACTCGCGGCCTCCAACATCTTGTTTATCTATCAGAGTTTACTGGTGACTCACTGAACTTTTTTGTTGCATCTGTGTGTGTAAGCACAAACTCACGTTGCTGGTGTGACACGTGTACATTTCTATGTACATTTACCATATTTAGTTATTTTTACACCTTTTCTGTATGTTGTTGGTGGCTGTCCCCAAATGGAAGCGTTACACATGCAACATATCTGTGGTTAGCCAGGGGCGACCTATCTGCTCCTGCTGGTAGCTGGTATACATTTCAAACTGTATGTTTAGTTTGGTTTTCTTGCATCAGCAACTGCTGCTGCCTGACTTGTGGTTAAAACAAATTGTATTTATCTTAAAGCCCCTTTGAGGCCCCCCAGGTTGAGTAACATTGGGATACAACATAACATGACATTTTGGAAATATGATTATTATTAATATTATTAGGATTTATTTAGTATTTGATTTAAGATAAAATAAACTTAATTGACTGTTACAAAGCAATATAAATTCTCCTTTGACGAGGCTTAACACCAAACAAATAATGTAAATTTAAAACACATTGAAGGGGAGACATGTTATGATAAAGCAAAAAAGATATTTTAAAAAAATAATCAAAATTGACCAAAGCATGTTTTCTAATGGGGTATCTTGCCTATAAAAAGCACAAACACACACAGTATGTAAAATAGGACTAAAATAGATGAAACTACAATGACAAGAACAGCGTTGACAGTTCAGTGCCACTGTCATGCTGAAGTTCATTCAGAATAAATAAAGCATGCAGTTGGTCTAATTTTAGATATTGATATCTGGTCTGATGATCCTAAATTTTTTAAGAAATTTATTTTTTTTGTCTGTCATACCTAATAAGTCAAGAGTTATTTGTAGCTATAGTTCTACAGTTTTTTACCCATCAGTATTAATTTGTATATGGATTCATAAAGGTTATTTTAAAATCTCCACCTCTGGGTTTATGGTCATTGTTTCCCCAGCTGTTTTTAAATCATGTTAAAAAAAGTACCTGTACTCTAAATTAAATCAAAGATGCACATGGACACACAGGTGCCCCTCACTTTTCTGCCATTTTCCTGCTTTATCTCCTCTGTCTTTAATTCACATTATAAAAGCTGCTCTCAAAGGTCACAAGCTTCAGTGTATTAAACATGTTTTTTGGGACACTTTGGGCCTATTACTCATGTTCCTGTGTTTTTGAGTGGTACAGAGTTACTTTGGGGTGATTGTATTAACAAAGGGTGAATCATCCCACCCCTTGCTGGATGTCTCCCCACTGGGGACTATTATAAATATTTGAGAGGAACTGTTGACATGAAGATAACACTGACTAATGGATATACAAGCCTGGAAAAGCACTGATGGATCTGTGGGAGTGATGGAGAAAAGGATGGGTGGGAGAGTTATCTGAAGGAAGATGGGGAGTGAAGAAGGAAGGATGTGAAATGTGGTAATGGGCAGAGAATAAAAGAGGAGCGGCGAATGTGGAAGGGAGAGGAGTGACATAACCAAGGAGAAAGTTTGGAAAAACAGATTGTGTGAAGGAAAAAGAGGTGTCGAGGCAGGTGGGAGAAACAAAGATGGAAACTGATGGTGCCTTGTAAATCAAAAAACTAAACAACCAAAATGAACACTGTAGTCTGCACACTACAGGAAAGACACACTAGCCAATATTCATTTTTTTAAAAAATTCAAACATTGAGCTTAGATTAAAGTATAAACAAAATGGACTTTTCTGTCTTTCTGCCTTTTGAATGCACCACAGTTTCATTTTGATGAGTGAAAAGGAAGAAGCGAAGAGCTGAAAGGAGGCTGGAAGGGGAAAACTTTCCATCCCAGCTCTGGTGTTTAGTTTGAGATTATATCAATATTGATAAAACTGTCTGTAACACTGATTTCGGGCAGATTACCTTTTACTATTCTGAGAAGCGAATTAATAACAGCAGAGAGGAGATGACTGCTGCTATCTAATACACAGACTAAAACTAAGCCTGAATAAAGCCTGTCTCCAGGACAATAATGCAGACTGCCATTCATCTTGATTAAAGTGTTGGTGATGTGGTGATGTTTACACTTTTAAATGATAATGATTACAAAGACTTCTATTAACAGAAGAAAGGTCAGAGCAGAATTGAGCCATGGGATTAAATCGAATGCAAACAAACGGTTTCTTCGCTACTTTCAAGTTAAGTCTGTTTTTTGTCTTTGCACAGTGTTGGTTTGAGCAATATTTTACTGGAACTGGCGTTTAAATGTTTAGATGTTTGTACTGAAATCAGGTTCCAGGGGGAGTTATTCAAAAGAAACAGCTGACAGCCTGGTTATCCATTTCTGTTTCTGTGTGCACTCTCACACGTTACACACTCCATACATCCTATCATAGTACCAGAAAACACTCTGCCAAAAGAAAAAAGCTACTAGTGCTGTGGGATCAGTTAAACAGTTGTTCTTCAGGCAGTTTGGGTAAGCATGTTCTAGCACAAAAGTGAAGGGGACTAAAAACTAAAATAATTAGAAACATAATTAAGTCATCCATTAAACCCAGCTGGCACTGGACATCAAAATTACATCAAAAAGACATTAGTCTCTTATGTTGGACAGACATTACATATTTGTTAGAATGAAAATCAGGTTGACAATATTTTAAAGGTCTAACGAGGTTAGAATTTCACATTGTGTGGACGTTAACACTATGAATTTCTGCGGACATTGAGTTTTATTCTTTGAACATCATAAACAAAATGCTGATATTCTATTTCAAGATGTTGTAGGCATGAGACGTTAGAAAGATGTTGGATTTGTCACGGCGTTCTACCACAGACTCCTCAAAAACTGCATACTATATTATTGTGCCGGCATCCCAAGGTGAAAAACAGTGCAGATATGTACAAAGGTGAAAAAAAAAATAGTTGAAAAATATGAAAGTGAAAAAAAAACCCACTATATACAAGTTCACAAAAAACACAGCACTGAATATAGCTCTTCTGTAACTGTAGGCACAAAAAGACAGACTGTCACTCACTTGTGGATGTGTATGTGTGTGTGAGTGTATGAGCGTGCTGCCTGCTGTCAATGACGGAGCCGCTCTGTCACACTGAACACAATGTTACTGGAGTACAACATAAAAATGGCCAAAGTAAGACTCAAATTGTAATGAACCACAATAAGTTGTCTTTAAACAAGTTTGTTACATCTCCAGCAGCTGGTGTCTGTATCAAACTGGTCGTGATGTTTATGTATTAGTAGCTTTGTATTACCTCTGTCCTCCTGCAAAATGTCTACCAGAAACAAAAAAAAACTGCAAAGGGTTGGTGGAAAGAAAGATTAACTGCTCCATAATAAAGAAAGGTTTTTGCTTCATCCAGTAAAGAACACACAAGAGAGCACAGCACAGATGAAGTAAAAAATCAGTATTTCATATTACTGTCATCATGAAGTCATCAGTTCAGTTTTGATGAGGATGATGCATCTTCCTGGGTAGTCTTTCAGCCAGCGCTGCTTGGGTAGTTAACCTTATACCTTTATAGAGTACAGAGTAATCAAGGAACACCCACACATCAGCGTGCACCCACACACACACACACACTCTTTCTCCCAGCTTGGTGATGAGCTGGCATGTGGAACGATCCATGTGCAGGCCAGGGTGTTGAGGGGTAACGTTTCAAAACACACCGCCAATTCTGCTCAGAAACAAAGATGAAGTACCCATACAGACACACACACACACACACACACACACACACACATACACACATCTGCACTGGAAAAAAAACACATCAAATTCCAGGTGTGTGGAAAATTTGGAATAAACATCCTGAACTAATGTGAGCAGATGATGGAAAAATTATTTGGCAGCAAACAATAAACATCGGTCTTGCCTATTAGTTATTAGTTTTTATCGATAGTCCTAATAGTTACAAATAACTGATCACATTCTGTAAACAAAAGTTTGGAAATACTGACACATGCATGCAAGTACAGTATGACAGAGAAGTAATCTTCCATTTCATTAAAAAAGTGTGTCTTTCAAAGGTTTGGAGTTTGTACAATCTCCATCATAATTTGGCTCTGTCAGTCTTCATACTGTACAGTACATCAATTCTGTGAGCACATACAGCGCAATATCATATTCCTGTTGGTTACACAAGTTCAGAACTTGTCTCTCTCAAAAACATTATCAACAGAGTCATGCCTATCTGGTTTCTAACTTTTGGAGAGACTTGCTCATTTAGACATTTCTAGACTTGTCCTGTCCAAAGTCGTAGCAGTAACACATGTTGATTCTGTTTACAGACTAGCAGACTTCTGCTTGAATCATCAGCACTGTTGTGACTTTTGGGGTCCGATGCTGAATGAATTTAAATTTCTATACATCCATTATGGCCTCAAAACTGCTATCCTGTAACAAAATGCATCCCAGTGTGACTTTGTGTTTTCTCACTTCCCATGTATTTGTAAAGCTTGCATTGTGTATTGTGGGTGGTTTGCATGCAGACTGGGTTAAATACAAGCTTGACCACTTCCGCATCTGGTTTTCCAGATCCAACAGCTATCTTTGCTAAATCTGATTTCCATGCCTCTAAAAACTCATACTGAAAAGACGAGTGTACTGCAGCTCTGATCTCAAGAATTATCTGAAGACCAACAAGAATTGATTGCGGTCTCTGGGTTTAGTCTATCACCAGGAAAGACAGTGGAGAGAATTCCATGATTTAGTGCATATTTTATCAGGCACCCAGACAGACCACATTCAAAATCAAAGTCAAATGCACACCCATTGTGCAAGAACAATATTTCAATGCTTGGAAATGACTCCAAAAGGCTGGAAAATAATGAATTCAAATGCTTCAGTGTCAGGTTTTCTCAGCTTAAACCAAAATACAAATGTTATGGTTGTAACTGATTACCAAGTCAGCAGGATTCATCCTCTGGGGACCATGAACGTCTGTACAAAATGATGGCAATCTGTCCAATAGTTATGTCAGTCTGGACCACAGTGGTGGACCAACTGACTGACAAACATCCCACTGCCATCCCTAAAGCCAGAACCAGTCTGTGTTCGACATTCTCATAAAAATTCCCATATAATCCATTGTTAGGCTACTCATCATTTCAATTATCCTTTTTAAAATGTTAATAAGAAGTATTTAATTCATTCGTTCATTCATTTTCGTTTTTCAATACTTAATATAAAGAACAAGCTTACAAATATACATTTATAATAGAGGGTGCTGTTCTATTTGTTTAGGTACCTATTCGCATGCATGCACACATGCACGCATGCACTCGCACGTTTCAGTTGATGTAACCACTGCTCCTACAGCAGTTTACATATATTTTAGATGTATTAGTCAACTATAACAATAAAATAAAAGGATGTTTTGCTTCTTTTTAAATTTTTACTAATGAACAGTTAGCAGCTATAAACTGGGAAAAAATACTAATTTAATTCACTGTGCTGCTTAAAGGCTACTGCCGGCAGCTACTAGCAACTTTTAAAGTGGAATGTTTTGGGTTTATTTCACGTTGCTCAATGCATGAGTTGATGACTCAATCATCAACACACCTTAAATGTCAATATGACAACTTTGACATGACACGTGCTTTGTGATAACTGGATCTCCAAGCGTTAATAAAAGCATATATTTCAACTGCCTTATGCAAACTGCAAATATTATATTTCTTCACTTGGAGAAAAAAAGTGTTTGAGCGTCATTTCGGTGCAGCCTGCAGCACTTCATCCAGATGAACAGACATGCAGACTGTGTGAAGAAAAAACACTCAGTTGCTGTGACATTTTGCAATGGTATGTAGCAGTATAGCCTACTAATGCAATGGCGAAATCCAGTTAGACCACGAGGACATGCATGTCAGATCAAAGACAATCACGCAACAAAGTGCACAGGGGTGTGATTTACACAAAGTCACCGCAGATCCCACTTTATGTTCTTATCTCAAAATGGCAGATTTTTCCATTTATTGTTAAAAAAATATATAGTCAATAATGGAAATTGAACTAAATCTCAGAACTGAATCTGTACAATGACAAACCAGATGTGACCTTTCTTAGCCAAACCATTTTTTGTATGTAAAGTGAAAAACAAAGTTATTAAACACTCAACACAGATTTGCGTTCAGTCTTTAGCCTCTTTGAGCTCAAGTATAGTGAACATGATGTTCCTGTTCCACAGTCACACAAACCAAAACAGGTCTGCTAACCACATTATCAGTGTTTTCTTTAAACCTGCTGGATTAAATCAAAAGTTAAACTTGCTATTAAACAGACCTTAAAGTCAACTAAAGAGTATATTACCAGGATCATACAGTTAGTAGCCAACAACTACATGATAAGTGTAATTATGCATAACAAAATAAACAACCTCTGCCCTTTTTTCTTTGTACAATTTAACTCTCCACAGCTCATCTTCATCATAACCCCCATGCTTCCACTGCAACAGCCGAAGAACATCTCACACTGATGCAGTCACACACACACATACATTTACACAACCAAAAACCCACACACTTTGAAACATGCATGCACGAACACACACAGGCAGGTCATGTCCTCATATTAATATTTCCTATTCTGGTGAGTTCTCTTGGCAGACCAAGCTGTGCTGCTGCAGTGTGTGGCCCGGCTGCACAAACACACACACAAAAAAAAGAATCTCTAAATTAAGTTTTATTACCCTTACAAAGGGTGACTCATCAGACTGTCACGCTAATGAGGGGTTCCCCTACATCTATCCCATTTCATTTTTCTCTCTCTGTTTATTTCAGTATGGTGGTGAGTCTGTCTTTGAGTCCTCCTTTCTCTGAATCATTTTCTTCCAATACCACACGAAATATGAAATTTAACTTATTTCAAAAGCATGGTGTGATTTTGTCAGACTATACTCACCAAAAATCAACAACATTGGTCAGTTGTTTAAACGCTCTGTTGACCCTTGTTCCTGTGTAGTGACATGCTGCGGTCATGTAAAGAATGACTGTGACTGAGGGGCAAGTAGCGTGACGCAAACGTTTTAAACATGGCAGGGTTTCCCACTCATTCATTTATTTGTGTTGGCTCGATTAAAACATCTGTCGCCACATATTGATTTTATAGTTTTAGAGCTGGATCATTCATTAGGAGCTCTATTGGATTTTATACGCTGTTCGGTCACTGACTGCACCAGACTTGGAATGTAGAGCATACTCTTGTCATAGACGAAGCTGCAGAAAGCCAGGCTCAGTAAAAGTGAAATTTATCCTTTCATGCGTTGAGCCTGAGAGTAATTACACTTTTTTCTGCAGCTGCTGCTTCTCTAATTCATCAATCTGATCAGCTCTGACCGGATAAAGAGATCAATTATCCACCCCGCATCTCCAAGTCTTTAGACTGCTGCTCATTGCTGCCTATGCTGCATTCACAGAGCCGCAAAAACGTCTCAATTAAGAAAGGGGAAACAGAATAATTAAAAAAGGGGAAAACGCAAGGGGAAAAAAAAGGAAGTTTGCTGACCCCAAAGGTGTAACACATTTCTGACTTTAACAGCACAGACTGCAGGTCACATCCTTTCCTCTAAGTTTATTCTTTGGCAGACACAAAGTAGGACACTGTCACCTTTCCAAAAAATCAAGATCGAACTTATCTGAAATAACACGCGCCTCCACTGCCTCGCTCAAGTGGCAAGCTTATGTTAACAGTTGAATCTGCAGATTTGTCATCAACAGAGTAAGACTGCTTTGTACAATTTGCTCTGTAAAACCAAAAATACGTACACACACAGCTTCTCAGATGTTTTGGTGTCATACTGGACAGCTGTGCTTGCTAGTTTCCTCCTTTTTTGAAGTGAACGCATAGATTTTAATAGTAACTAGATACTGGACCCCAAGATGGTGCCCATTTAATCCAATGGAGTTGTTTGCCTGGCACATTCACCAAAGAAAATGTCTAGCTTAGAGGTTTACGTCTACGGTATTCAGTGCACTGAGTATGTGCAGTAGTGTCTCCCCTGCTGTCCTTTTTGATTTTTGAATTACTTTTCTCAATTTGAGGAAAGTTTTACGAATATAAAACCACCATGGCACAAAAATAAAAAGAATCATAACTGACCTTGTTTGTAGTTTAAGTGTCCTATCAAAAGTTTAACAGACGTCTCTTGCATAGTGGTGGCCTATGCAGAAAATATTTTTTTGGCTGCAGGGGATTTTTTTCACTGCAATACTGTGAGCTGCCACTGGGGGAAATTGGCTACAAGGCTTAGCGGCTTTAGCCACATGGCCTAAGCAAACAAGATTAATAGTTTAAGCTTAGTTTACTAAAAGGTCAAGAGGGCATGCGACATGTCAACCTTTGAAATTTCAGAGTGCCCTCTGCTGGATCACAAGACAAACTACCTCAAATGATGTGCTGGTTTTATGTCTATATATAAATAGTCTGATTCTGAGAAGGCTGTAAATTCTGATATAAAACAGGTCAGTACAGTTCAAAAAATGTTTGAACATGAACCATGTTTCAACAAATTTTGGAACTGTGAATAAAATGTGGTAGCCCTAGTCCAAAGTGACAAAAACATTAGGTGCTATTGAAAGCAAAGAAAAGAAATTTAAATCCTTCAAATTACTTTAAGCCTTCAAATATATGAATCTATTACTCAAAGTGGCCTTCTAGGATCATATTCCGTCTTGCTAATACCAGAGCAACATGCAGCTTGTTGTGTTTTTTGTCATTTCATTTATGGTCTGAACACCCAACAAGGCTCTGCACTCTCATACTGCACTTAGCACTGACACAGAAGTCATAAAGATTAAAAAGTGAAAGACAGTTAGACTGTGAATTAGTGAAAAAAATGACAAGAAAACAAGGACCAGAGATTTCCTTTGGCATCCAAATTGGAGAATCTGTGATGTAGAGGAGTGGGAATTGTAAAAATGAGAAAAGAAAAGACCTTTTTTTTTGTCTGTTTTTGGAATTTGATCGTCAGTCCAAGAGACGGGCTGGCATGTATTTGCTGCTAGGCACATTTGAAAACAACAAAACAAAAACAACAACAATTCTGAAAACATCTGCAAGGCACAGCATCTCTCCTATCTCAGCAGTTGATTTAAATTTTGTTTCTCGTCTGGCTCCATATAACCGCTGTTATTTTTCTCTGGCTGTAATCTGTTCATCGTGTCAAAGTCTGTCACACACTATTCATGTCTGTTAAACTGGCAGGGCATGGGTTGCGCTCTGTTTCTAAGGTCTGGAGTAAGTCTAAACTGTCATAGAAAACATATTTAAACACTCACTAAGACTAAGAGTGTGTCCGTGTTGTATCCATGTAGTGTGAGAATTAATGTGGGCAATAAAACCTGAAATGAAGTCTGCAAATTTAGAATCACTGTGCTGTGGTTAGAAACCTCACCTGAGTCATTGTTGCTGCTGTTGTCTATGCATCTCTACCCTCCTGCAACATCCTGCATCTTCATGATTTCCAATCTTACACTTAACCTTCGTTTGCATTTTATTTGTGCTGCCTATAAATAAAACTTCACAGGGAGAGATGCTGTTCAAAACAGAGACATCTTGCCAAAATAAAGTCTCATCAATCTGCACGGTGCTTAGCTCATAGTGGCATATTTGCTGTCAGCACTTTCTAATATGCTCAACTTAACGCAATAAGTCCCAGATGGTGATTATGTTTTTGCTGATTAAAGTATGGGAGACATGGATAGAATGGAAACAAAAGAGACTAAAATAAATCGAGGCATTTACCAATAAATTGACTAAGATTTTCTTAAAATGATTATCTTCTCCTTGTGGTTATTTTGCCGATTAACAAATAAATCCACAAGCATGTCAGCACAACAGTTAAAATGGACGTGGCAGACTGCTCTGTGTTGTTTGTTCCACAAATTCAAGCCTGTCTCTGCTTCATCTTTTCATTCTTCTTCTGTAGTGGCATGTTAAATCTATTGTCCATCCCTCACACACAAACCACAACAAATGCTGCCCTCTGCTTCAAAGATACCTGTTTGATGTGGAGTGATGATGAGGGTTTCACAAGAGTTTCGAGGTTCCACTATTTGTACCACCATCATCAGCAGCATCAACCACATCCAACACTTTAGATATCACAGAAGAAAGATACAGCATTTTCTCAGCAGACCTGTGTATTTTGACCTCTTAAAGCTGGAAAAAGCACAGGTGTAATTACCAGTAACTCTTGCTATAAAAGGTTATCAGTAAGTCTTGTTAGTGGGCCAGCATACACAGTCGCATGGCACCAAAACTAGTAAAGCTTAACAGAGTACAGCCCAGATTAATATGATTAATTAAACCTAGGGCTGTATCTGACTTGTAATTATGTCAGTCAGACCGGATTTGGCTGTTCAGATTGAATATTCAACGATTTTGTTTTCCATATGGAGTTCAAAAGTATGAATGGCAGGTTCAAGGGTGACAGCGACATTTAGGTAACTTCATAAACAAGCCAAGTTAGCCCTCTGAGCTAATGCTAGCTAACTTCACTAACACCAGATAAGAAATGTGCAGCAGCATTTTTTGGTCAATGATAACTACAAACAAAAGCCAGAGAGTGTTTAAGTAATCATATTTAAGTGCTGTGAGCTATATATTAATCACCCCTACGCAGAAGGTAGAAGCTAACATAATCTCAGGGCCTGACTGTGTAAAGTCTCTCTTCCTTTAGGTAGCTGCTTCCATTTTACTCAAATTCACCCTCGGTCTGGGTCTGCAGCTGCCTTTGCCAGAGAGCATTGTAAAAGTGAAGGGCGCTCACTCTGCAGCTAAATCTCCCCAAATGTTCACTGCACACTAAAGTATTAACAAAAAACAAAAGATCCACAAGAATCACAGTGAATTAAAGGGGGCTCCAAATGATTATTCAAATCTTTGACTTTCAGAGAGCAGCCTTTTAATCCACGTTTTATTAAATAACTTTATTTAGTAGTTTTCTGGTCTATCAGGAGTTGATGTTATGTCTATGTTGTGTACTATGTAACACTGACTGACTTGGCCTTCTTTTTTATGAGTTTTTCTCTTTCACCCCTCGCCAAGTTTACTCTGGAGCATCCCAAACAAATCATCATTATACTTCCTTCAGGGCCCTGTTAAAAATACCAACATTACAACTTGTCCCTGCATGAACATTATAAAAAAGGGGGTACAGAAGGAACCAGCCATGGTTTTCCCTCAATTTATTCAAACCTAGTAAATCACTAATAATGCTTTGTTCTACATGTGTCCACAGTGTGTGCAGCACAACAAGGAGTAGAGGACCTCCTGATGACAGAAAACTACTACTGGTCACACACGGGACTCGCCATTGGGCAAAACCACTAAAAAGAGACACAAAATGACGAAACCGACACAAACTGACCTCAAAAAGAAAAACATTTTAGGTGCCCATAATCCACATCTGAAAGATGGTAAAATTACTAAGCATGATCTCAAAGATCAGCATGAGGGCTGGTCTTTGAAATCATCAGTCGAAGACCCTCAGATCGACTGAGATTGCAAGCAGTCGTAACCAGCAGTATTTTTTTCTGTGCAATTTTGGTCCCCAGATTTTGCTGTGGAGTGAGTGCTCTTGACTTTCATGAGACGCTTTGCAACTGCAGACATGCAGGCAGCGTTATGGAGGGAGAGAGAGAACTCACCATAAGGTGACGAAGTGGTGAATTTACAGCTCACAGTAACTTAACAGGAAACAGTCTCTGGCTTTTGTTGGTATCTAATGTTGGCAAAAAATGTTATGCATTTTTGCGATTTCTCAATAGTTTGTTTACTATATGATGTGAATGCAGCTGTTCCACTGAATGCTCCGCAGCATCTGGTTCAACTTTAAAACTTATTTAATTATTTAAAACTTAATATTCATCCTGCCTTTATTTCTTTATTAATTCTATATAATTTGGTTAAAACTTAGAACATTTTTTTTTAAACACCAATGCAGTTAATCAATTGTCAAGCGTATACAGTGGATTGATTTTAGAAACTTAAATGCACTTGGTATGCACTGCGTAGCTGTTGGAAAATAAAAATATTAGATAGGGACTCAGTATTGGCCAATACGTCATATCAAATGACACGCATCGGGATCAGGGGCAAAAAAACAAACTGGATCAGGACATCCCTAAAAATTGCTTTTTAAAGAGTGTGCTGTTTAACAAAACACAGAGACTGTTGTTGCATGCTAGTGGTTACCCTGTTTCCAATTTTAGGTAAAATATGAATATCAGTCCAAAATATCAGCGAGCCAACACTTCAGTCTCTCCCTGGCTAACAATCAGGTTTCATCAGATACCCACACAGACTGTGTGATCAAACACTTTATGCGAGCCACTGATCACTGAATGGGCCACCATACAGCTGGGGAGCGTTCAAAGCCTCTCATGTAGGTGGGCAAGTGAGGTATGCTGGCTGCGCCTGGATGCTCTTATCCAAATACCCAAACAGACATGCACACACAACCTCACATGAGTGACACATTCCTTCTATGACATAGTGCTGTTCAAATAAGGGGCTCAGGTGTTTCTGCCTTTGTAGTTTTACAAACACTGAGAAAAAGACAGAAAGTGAGCGAGACAGAAAGAGAAAGGGAGGGGAGAGATGTGATGTTTTCTTTTTCCTGCCTTGCCTGTGAAACCCTATCGCTCTTTCATTCCCTCTTTCATTGTGTCAGTCGCTCTTTTGTGGGCGCTGATGATGAGGCCCCCTTGACACTGAGGAGGTCATGCAGCTGATACCTGACTCCCATTGAAGACGCTTTTCTCCAAAACACACACACACACACGCGTCCTTTTCTTTAGTTCTCCTTCACACAAGCTTCTGTCTCTCAATTTCTTCCTTTCTTCTTTGTTCCCTCAGTCTTTTAATCACTTCTCTGCCATCCTAACACAGATACACAGGTCACACCACAAAAGGATACCATGGGAGAAGTGTCAGAAAACACTTACATCACCAGAGAGAGGGGGAAAGTAAAGTGGGAGTATGTTCAGGGAAGTATCCTCTCACATCTGCTACCATCTGTATGTCCTTTCCCCTCGTTCCTGTCTCTTATTTGCATCGTTCCTTCCTCTCACCCTTGAGTGATATCATCGCATTGAAAGTCCTCTTATTTCTTTTCGGTTTTCTTGATTAGACCATATTTCATTCGTTAACAGACATGAGTACAGTTTCATCACCTTTAATGGATAAGTAAATCCGCTAAAAACCTACTAACCAGATACAGGACACCACATGAGGTCAGATCCCCAAAGATTTCATCTCTACTTCAGACCAAACCCTCCTTTTAGTTAGTGACTCTCACAAAAAGCTTTGGAGTTCCCCCTCAGATAAAAGACACCTCAGATGACGGACCTAAGTTGCCACCATGTCACAGGATAAGGCTGGGTGGGTTTTATGGTGCGGGGGCTGAGTATGATGAGACAGAGAGGCAGTGTGAGTGTGTCTGAATAAAAGCATGATGACAGCTCTTTAAACACTGACCAGCTGGCTCGTATTCCCTCTGCCCTTCCTATCTGATAATCATTGCTTTCTTTTTCTTATGTCACATTTTGTGACTAGCACCAGCATCTTGGAAGTCAAAAACATTGAATCAATGCTGGATAGCCCAACTGGGCTCTGATTGAGGTTTAATTTCATATCCAGCATTGATTCAATGTTTTTGACTTCTAAGATGCTGACTTCCAAGATATATATATGTATATACACATACATTTGTTATTTTATTGATTTAAAAATGTTATTGAATTAAAAATAGACCAAAGGCCGAAAATATTAAGGCAGTTCGGCACTGCAGCAATATCTTTGGCTTGCTGAAAAGCCGACAGGACGGCTGACAGAGCGGCCTACACAGATCCGTGAGCGGCCTTGTGGCTTAGGAGTGCCTCCTTCTCCTGTCTGAAGTTGAACCCAGCGGCTCAGCAGAGCTCTGTTGCCGGCCTCTGAGCTCCCTGGCTGGCTTCTAGGCTTTAGGAGGCTTCGCTGCACCTCAACCTGTAGTCTAAACCAAGCATTCCCACGCACTCAGGTACCTAAATTTGGCAGAGATGGATTTATCGTGAATCAGCAATACTGATGTTATGTGGTCGGTACCCTTTAAAGTAGCAAGTATGGTAATCTGCCATGTAAAGCAGAGTGCAGATGAGCTGTGCTCCCATTGCGAAGCATTTAAAAAATACACTGTTCAGGAAAGATGTTTTGGTGAACACACCTTGCTACCGGGTAGACTGCCCTCAGTCAACCAATCTATCAGCTGAGGGGTAAGTAGAATTTTAGATTTCAACTGACCAAGATTGTCTTTAGCTGACCAAAGCTCTATTCCTTCAGAAAGTTTAATCGCAAAAGATATTATGAAATCAGAAAACATGTCACTATTTTGCAGGAAGAAATCTAATTAAAGATGTCTTTCTACATCCTTTTTTACTCCTGAAGTCTGACAATAATTCATGTATGTGTAGTCATTTTTGGGTCAATACATGCAGGGAGCTTTGTGCAACAAAACTGTAAAAATGAAAATATTACAACCAATAGCAACAAGTCTCTAGCTGAAGTACATTTACGTTTGTTTCTTGTCTGCCAAAACATTCTGAACATGATGAGAACTTCATGTTATCAACGATGTAAATAAAGCTGTTTCACATTATGCGGGAAAATAAAGTAAGATGCCTTCCTCAAAAGATAGATGACGTGGGATTATTAATATGCAATATTATTTGTAGTAACATGACCAATGGCCTTGATGAGCTTAATTTCTGGAGCATGTATTTACAGTGTAAAGGGGATTACAAGGCTACAATTACAAGTCAATCTACCATGTGTATATCATCTGCCACCTTCAGGTTACACAGATCATTAGTGAAACTGATATTTGATTTCATCTCCATCTTGCATTACTCAGTCAGCTGCCAAACTATTGTAAATTATAGAAACATCATTAGAGCACCATTCATTGTTTTCACTTTCTGGGTTTTGCAATGATAAATGAAAAGTTCAGTGTTTGTCAGGGTCTCCACAGGAACCTTTTCATTTCTGCAGTCCACTGTCCTTGACTGCCCTGCTGCAAATGTAAAAGCATTCTGTTGCCAAGTCCATCCCAGTCCATATACTAAAACTGTGGGCTTAGACTTCATCCACAGCCAGCGAGGAGGGTCCATAAAAGGCTTTAAAGTAAACATTAAGTGAACCTTACCAAAGTGTCTAGTGACTGAGGTCATTTCTGGACAACTCCATAAGACACCCATATCCGAGCTGACAAAAACAACAACAACAAAAAACAGTAGCTCACTGTGCAACATACAGACGACCGTTGATAGAATTAAGGTATTTTGCCGCTGACCACTGGAACAGCTCTGAGTGCATCTGTGTAAGCAGATATAAATCTGTGATACAATATGTGATTGTACGATGCCTTGAATGAACAAAAGGGACCAGATGGACCACAGCAGCAGTTACTGAGTCTCTGTTTCTCTCTCAACACACATAAACACACACAGAGCTCAAACCACCACCCTGTATATGATCCATTTTACTTCCAGACGAGACCAGGTTTAGACAGTCATGGTTTGAATTTAGCCTCAGACCCACAGACTGTATGAAAATAATGAAGATAGCCACTGTGACATCACCCATTTGTTTATGGACTCCCGTTTTGAAGGTTTGAGCATTTTGGCCTTTGCCATCTTGGATTTTTAGAGCCAGAAGTGACCACATTTGGATAAGAGTGTGGAGCGAGAGATGGATTTGAGTGAGAGCATGAAGACACTATCAGCAGGCAGTCTGTCACTCAAAGCCACCAGGTCCCACCAGTATGCGTGACTCTAATTCTTCATAAAATGTAAACAGGTGTAAACAGTGATATGACTAAAATATATGCTGTGAGTCTCCGCCAGGTTTTGGTGTCATTTATGGGCTTACCTCGCTGCTGCTCTTCTTGTCTCAGTGTAAAGGTGTGACACACACACACAGACAAACACACACACACACACACAAAATACAGACTTGTTTCTACATGCACTTCAACAGTGCCGTGGAACTGATTGTCCCTCAGGGATGTCCCAATTAAGTTTTTTTGCCCCGATCCCTATCCGAGTCATTTGATATTCAGTATCTGCTGATACTGAGTCCCGATTCAACACTTGCATTTACCTGGATATTAGAGCTGCATGATGCACACTTTAAGTACTTTAAAGTTTTTAAAACCAATTCAGTGAATATATGCTTGACAGTTAAATAGCTCTGCAATGCAATACAAAAAAAAGTCTGCATCCAAACACTCCCTTAAAGGTTTTTGTTTTATTTTCACAAAATAACAAATTTAACAAACTAAACAATATTGCATGTCTCTTGCGCCATTTGTTTTTTCTACAAAATAAAAAGTAAACTAGAAATTGCTCTCAAATGCACAATCGCAATTCCACTTCAAAGTAGTTTTAGTAACATTCCAGCGCATTACAGCATCACTCATCACTGTGCTTACCTTTCACAATAAAGGCCCCAGACATGTCCAAAGCATTAATGATTACCAGAGGCTGTGGTGCTTCAAATTTTGCTCTTATCTAGTATCTTTAAGTTTGTATTCATCATAATACCTTATCTCAACAGGAAATACAGAAACAAATGTCTCTATGACACAAAAAGGCAATTTATTATTTTGGCTAGTCTAAATAGTCAAAATATTCTGTTGGAATAGAACAGATAAGAAAAATAAAAATCTAATATGCTGTCAACTGAGTCCATACATTACGTATATACATGTCAAGTGGGAAGACAGACTAGTTATTATGATGACAACTTATGAGCACAACCAATAAACACTTAAAGCCACCATTGCATAACAGACATATTTTCATGGATTTCCATCCCAGTCTTGTTTCTGACAGCCACAGTGAGTCGACATCAGCTTCAAAGCCCCACAGTGTGATTCCCCCTTCATTTGCATGGGCTTGGTTTTCCTAACCATTCAGTCTAAATACAGTTTGTTTCTTTTTGCATTTCTTTTTGCCCCTGCAACTCTCGCCTAGCCACAAGTCAATAACAAAGCGATGCTAAGTGGTCTGGGAAGATGTTTCAATAAACATTTTGTTGCTCTGAACTTTGTGATGCCTCTACTTTAATGACATGTATGCACAAACACACAGATGCAGAGATACACACACACACACAGAGAGAGAGAAAGAAACCACTCTAAATGACTGCTGCCTTACTTCAGAGAAAATCCCGTCCCCTCACTTTTTACCACTACATTAACCACCCCCTTACCTCTTTCACCCCCGCCTTCTCTCATCCTTCCATCCCAACCTTCTCAACAATTTACATCCAGAGGTTGAGAAGCAGCTGGACAATAAAAGCAGCTTAAAAGGACACACTCCCACAATGTTTATGTTAGCCAGCCCTGAGCAGCAATGAAACTGAACAGTAAAGAGACCAGTTGTGTTGCTCGCTGGCCAGGTTAGTGTGTCTACATTTATCTCTGGCTGTCACAGTCAGAACAACTTGAAGACAGCCTGAAGCAGACATCGTGTATGTTTGTGTGTGTCCATTGGACGATGTATCCAAGAGGCCGGGGTCTGGGAGCTTTTAAGACACCGCTCAATAACACAGTTCCTCCAAACAAGCTGTTAGGACGATCAGATTAGACATTAAGGGAGGGAACACGCTCGAGATCAAGGATGAAAGAGATTCCTCTGGCTGAGCAGGCTACTATTCGTTACACAGACTGATGATGCACCATCACTCTACCTGTAGAAATAACATGACTTGCACTGCGCTGGTAGATTAGGATGATGGATCTTCTATTTGTGACAGCTCATAACCTTTACCTATAGACAGTAAACCATATTATAAAAGCAAAACAGCTTCATTTTGAAAGCTGAACATTTTAAAATATAAATGTACTCTGTATCTATTTTTATTCAACCTTAAAGGTACAGTTAACCCAAAAATAAAAATAAATCCATAGTTTTTAATCTATTTATCAGTCTAGATTGTTTTGGTGTGACTTGCCGAGTGTTTGAGAATTCGGCCGTAGAGATGTCTGCCTTTACTAGAATTTAATGGAACTAAGTGGAACTCGGCTTATGGTGTCCCAAGTGACAAAAATGCAAATTTGAAAAACTTAACAGCAATGTCTCTTTCCGGAAATCATGACCTGGCTGCTCAAAATAATCTCACAGACCTGGTTGTGAGCAGCAGAATTCAGCATAATGTAAGAATTATGCGAATTAGCTCTGAGCTATAATTTGGTACGGTGCATCAAATAGTAATTATTATGTTTAAACTGCACATGGTCCGTTTTACATAAAATAAATAAACACATTGAGCCAAGTGCCAACCTAGTTTTACTAAATCTTAGAAAAGGCAGACATCTCTTCGGCCGGTATCTCCAACACTCTGTAAATCACATCAAAACGATTTAGATTGACAAATAGCACTACACGTAAGAGTTAAAATATGTATTTTACATTTTGGAGTGAACTGTCCCTTTAAATTAATAAAAGGTAAGCCCCTTTGCTGTTGGAAACCTCTTAAGCAAGAGAAATCTGGCAAGACCGCTGCATATCAACACAACAAACAGACAAAGCTATGGCAAATCTATTTGCACGGTGGATTTATTTTTGGTATTGTTATGCAAGATCAGAGTGAATGAGGAATGAAGGGAAAACCACAGTCCTTATCCCAAAATAATATTTAGCTAAACTTAAGTCTAAATATAAAACTGCATGACTGGATCTAATGCCTTTAAAAGCATGGGTAAATCAATCGCTGTCATATTTCTGTCAAGGATGAATGTAACGAGCAACAATGAAGCTTAATGAGACTGTGCCGTGGGGTTACGAGAACAGATTTCTCTGATTTGGGACCAGAGTTTAAAATGTTTAATAACGCCGCCTGTGGTTTGTTCGGGCTGTGTTCTGTATATCTGTGCTGCCTGTCAGCTGAGAAGAAAATACACTATGTAGTTCATGTTCAGACTGACAACTGATGGGAAGACATGTTAAACAGATGTTGATCCTGGTACAAAAGCTTGTTGGAGAGGTTTCATCCTGTAGCACAGCCACATCCTCTGGCCTGATTTTGACATATACATGCACATGCACACACGCGCGCGCACACACACACACACCCCCTTCATCTGTGGCGGGGAACCCAGCTACAAATCTCTCCAATCACACATAGTTTCATCTGCACGCCTTTCAACAAGGATTACTTCATGTACACAAGGCTGTGCGCTCTCTCTCTAACACACACACACTCTGTTAACTAGGGTCTGTGGGTTTGGAGCTGCAGATAGTTTTGAGGGCTGCGGGGTCTGAGGTTGGCGCTCATCACACGATCAAACACACAGCAGAGACTTGAGCCTGTCTGCGGAGCGCTGATTTAAAATGTGCTCCTTGAACCAACAGTGCTGGAAACCAGCGCGGTTCCTACAGTGGTGAGTGAGGGAGAAGATGAGATGTTGCTGTAGCATTCAAACACTATTTGCTCATAGTTTAAGTGTAACTTCTGTCAGCCAAGTCACATTTTTATGTGAATTTAGAGTATGTACAGAGTATTTGGCGTCTGGGCTATGACGTCATCCTCACTGTACCGCAGGCAAACACGCACCAAGCTGAGCAGAGCTTTGGGGGATGCTGTACTGTGGATGCTGTGCCCGAAGGGTTCCCACATATCTTCCTGGACAAAATTTCAAAACTTTTCCCTGACTTTTCAAGGACCTATGACCAAATTTTACATGACTGTTCATAATGTGTAACATGAACAGAACTGTGCAGTATTCTTTTCTCTTAATGTTGATTATTGCATGAAAATTTAACAGCAGCTTCTTCCGATCTCTAGTAGTTGGTTATGTTCATATTTACTTAAATTTTGTTAAAAATATGGGCACAGTCACTCCATTGTTCTTTATCAACCCTTTAAGACCATGACTGACAACAGCTTTCGACTTTCACAAGCATTTAAACCTCTGACACCTGAGAAAACTAGTTCTCTAAAAACCATAAAGAGCAACTTGGCAGGAAATGGCCCACAAATTGCAAAAATTATGTAAAGGTAACAAAAAACTCAAAATATAATTAGATGTTATCAAATAATAGGGAAATTCTTAAGAAAACTGTATTTATAATTCTTATATTTATAAATAAGAATTATGACACAGAACTATCTATTTATGTATTTAACACTACTTTTTTCTTCTTTTGCCTTTTTTCGTGTAACTTTTTACTTGCATTTCTTGCAAAATTTGGGGCCATTTCTTGTTAAGTTGCTCATCACCTTTGTCCCCAACTCTTCCAAAATTTTAAATGATTTTTAGCAGTTTTAACTTTTCCAGATTTTCCATGACTGTGCGCAGCCTGTGCTCGGGCATGCAGCTCAGCACCTCCAGGCATTGCAAGAAATATACTATGAAGTAGGGCTCAATGATATGGAGGAAATCAAATACTTTAGACCAAAAACCTCAATATCAATATTGAGATGATATTGTAGGGTTTACTATTGTGCTTTCACTGAATATTTACAATCTTTTTGACAAATGATCATCAGTAATGTGGAGATGATGACTAAGTGGGCAAAGGCCAATAATAGAACAGCTAGAGGAGTCTGTTAAGTTCAGAAAATCACATCACTGTAATGCGGCCTTTAAAACCAGAAATAAACCGCTCAATTTTCCTCTAAGATGATATATAGTCTCAAAATCTTGACATAATATAAACATATTGCCCAGCCACAAATTTAGATGGAGGGATTTTAATCCAACAATCCCTCTGATATGCAGCATCAGACTAAAAACAACCAGCTACATGACACATTGACTGAAAGCTGATGATCTCTTAAACATCATCATATAAACAACAGATTATCAACAGTGCACTGACACTTTGTCAGAGGTCAGCATCTAATGAACAGTACCTTCAATCACGCCAACAGATGAACACATTTCTTCATCAATGCTCAGCTGAAAATATAGTTTGTGGACAAAAATATGAATTTAAAAGTAAAAAGCCACACAGAGTGCCAATGAAGCAAATAATGAGAAACACAACACTCGTTTAGCCCAAATCTCTTAAACATGCCAACATACAACTGTTACCATCATCTCAATAACACTGCCTGAGCCAATAACCTCCCAAAAACAACAGCAATAATCACCAGGCCACAGCCGATTTAGCCCCATAAAAGTTGTTCAAACATGACGAGTGAAGTCAACTGTTTCATTGCACACAAACAACAACAACAACAACAACAACAACAAAACCGATTACACCACAAATGTAATTAATCCACAACAGCAGCGTTAGCAGCCAGCAGGAGACAAACGCACACAGAGGAAACACTTACCAGCAGGTCTATTTTGGGTGGTAGAAGCATGAATTGGAGTCGAGCAGGGTCCTCGGGTCCTTGGCGTCTGTCAGCAAAGAAATCCCCAAAAGTATCGGCAGTCCCAGTTTTGCAAAAACACAACAGGAAACTGGTTTTACACTCAAGGTGTGTTTGAGGCCCACACCTGTGGCCTAAACTCTCACTTTTTTTCGCAGGAAATACATAATTTATCCTCAAAACGATACAACGCCGAGCTGTCTTTATTAAATTCTACATTTCACTTTCATACTAGGAGAAACTTAGTGATAATGTAGCTGGTATACAGTGTAATTTCGCTGCATGTAGTTGGTTAAAGAGTTGGGGTATGGCACATTGGCCTAACGTGCATTTGGGGCGTGCCAAACCACGTTATCGTGCGTAATCGGGCTGCGTAACAGGGCGCACGTATTGGCGTAAGGGGTAAAGAGGCTGTATTTAGTAAAACATGGGTATTTTGCAGCCACTAGGTGTACAATATGGTCTCACTCACTTTAGGCTTCCATATAGTAACATGACAGTTTTTTTTTTTTGTTTGTTTGTTTGTTTTTTGTTTGTTTTTGGTTGTTTTGTCCTTTGTAGAACATCGCATCAACTTAGCAATGAGGGAAAAAAAACTTCTTCATCTGATCTTAAGAATTCAATATCAATTTAATAGGCACAACATATTTTGATATGACGTGATAGACGGTCGTGCATGTTTTATTTATTTTCACAGGGAAATATTATTTTACCTCAGGGTGAACCAAATGGGAAAGGTATAAGGGTTGTGAAAAGAGTTTTGTATTTGTTTTGTTTGTTTATAGTAGCAGCCAGGGGATTACAGGGGCATAGGACAGGTGAAAACTACAATACAGACAGCATGAGGAGATAAATGATAAAGTATGTATATTGTTTTATACTTGAGTATCTTGTTTATTTCTGCTGTTTTATACTGTCCAAAGCCATGTACTGCCGCTTCCACTTGAAAAATGAAATCCTTTTTTTTTTTTTTAATTGGTCACAAAAATAGAATTATAGGCTGCCATGCACATATTTATATGTATTTTAAGTGATAGAAGCGTATTTATTTATGTACTGTGCTTCAGTGTAATCTCTCCACTACTCCACTACATTTGAGAGGTAAATTCTTTGTGGGTTAAGATTGGGTTAAGACAAAACATGTGACCTGTTTATAAAATATGATGCACTGTTACAGATCAAACTACACACTGGTTTACACAGTTGAGAATCTATCTCCACCACCTACCATATATAATACTTTTTAATGCATCATAAAAACCCAGTATAATAATATAATGCTCTGACAGCATATATGTGTTACAAACTGGGCAAAGTGTTAAACTGCGTTATAGCCTCTGACCCTCAGAACCTTTATTAATTAAAATTTTGTTTGGAAATATGCAGAACTTATACCACCATCATATCTTCCAGGACCCCTGCGCTATCATGTGCACTGTGCATTTCTAAATATGGACTTAAACAACCCATGTCTAAAAATAGACATTCTGCATGTTAAGAACTTTTACTTCTCATACTGTAGTACATTGCTGATCACACTTCCTCTCTACATATACTTAGCTCATTTTTTTGATTTATGGTATTTCCACTTTTTAAGTAAAACAGTCTGAACACTTCATCCCCAGCTGCACATTTCTTCTCACACATGCACGAGCACGCTAAGTGACCTTATCAAACGGGAATCCACATGGTACGTCTTATCATCAAAAAGATTCAAAATCATCTACTATCATCATAAATAATTAAATGCCCTCTAAATCAAATTGCATGCAAGGCCAGGCAAAACAAACTGTGTTATGTTTGTTTTTTTTTCTGGGAGGACAGAATATCCCTGTAGGAGGGAGGGATGGAGGCTCATTGTGGCTGGATCATGCCGGCTATCCTTCAACACTCCGAGTAGATACCAGCACCGTGACAATAGACCAGCTTGAGCTGAGGAGGCTGTCACCTCAGTGTGTATCAGGCCATGGATCTTCATGGGTTCACTTATCACTCACACACGCACACACCACAGGACACACATGACCTCTGTCAGCACCCGATACGCTCCACATGCACATATCATTGAAAATAAATATTTGCAAGAACATTTTATGAATATAGATGGGAGAAATTTCACTCACATTCAAGCAGGTAAAATGTTGGACATAAGATGCACACAAAGTGAATGATAGACACATCTTTGATCACTATCGCTGCATCTCGCCTCTGCTTTGGGACTGACAGTTCTCCTCTCTTGTGATCTCTTCCAGCCTGAGAGCAGATAACGGCCCGTCTGAGTGCTACTTGTTACAGGATGAAGCCACCCTCATCACATACACATGCAATCCCCATCTTCATAAATCTATCTCCTCCATCTCTGCAGGCACCACTCCCCTCCTAAGTACCTACACAGTTCACTCTCTGCTATGAATAGCAATCAAGTGCCGCTTGTAGGTGAAAATGTCACACAAACTTATATTTACATTTCAGTCATTATCATGACCCTCATGACGGACTCATGCAATCCTATTCTGTTGCACAGAGGACACTGAGGTTGCGGAGTTGGCTTTCCTAACATGCGTGTGTATCTTCTCTCCACTATCCATTCATAAAGGCAGAGCTATTGTGTTCACTTTATTGCTTAATTATTGGAATAGAAGAGATGCTCCTTGCATGACAGCAAAGAGAAACCACTTCCCAGCTTTGCTCAATGGCTTATCAGGACTGCTTTTAAGTAAAAGTTTTGGTATCTGTTTGAAAAAAAATGTGTTGTAGTTATACTGTTATCTTGACCTCTTCACTTGCATTTCATTTCCTTTATAATGTGATAGCAATTTGGAAACAGCAACATGGCACTCTACAGCAATTCCTACAGATATGTCCTCTGTGAAACATTTGCAGTATTTTTTCCTTTTTTTCTAGGGGTTTAATAATTGTAGTTTTTCTTGACAATGCACCTACAGTTTTTTTCCCTAATTTAAGCATTGTCAGTTGCAACAAAGGGGCTTGGAAACATTGCCTATGAAAGGGTTAATTGCCAAACTGTGATATGGCTAAAATTCTTTTTCTAGAGCTAAAATGATTTGCCCTTTACCCTCTGCAAAGCAGCACTGTGCAAATAGTGTCCTTGGGTACCAGACACGTAAATTTAATGCTTTTATGGCAATAAAAACACCTTTTAGCCAAATATAAGACTGATTTTCAAACATATCATTTTCTTATTCAAGCATTATGACCTTTTAACCTTTTAAGAACAGTACCAAACACCCAGGCATCATGGTTTCAGCCGGAGACAGTTAGGACATTGCTTACGTGACTTGTGCAGTTTTTATAATTACGTATTTTAATAATCTCATTTCTCAACAAATGAAAAACTGTTTACTTTGTTTACTTGTAGATTTTTTTTTTGTTTAAATTGACAAACACCGTGTGTTATTCAAGGTACAATTCAAATTATTTGTAACTCCTTGTGGACTACTGCACATAATTTTTTCTGAAATAAGGTCCCATAGTGGTTCACAAGAAAGGGAGGAGCTTTGCCTTTCTGTGTAATCACTTTTAAGGCCAGTTATTTATAAATCTCAATTTAAGACATTTTAGGACTTCTCGAGGACCTGCAGACATCCTGGTACTCTATTAGATGAACATGTGTGCGGATATAACTTTTCCCCCTCAGGATCCTTCATGCAGGTAATTACTCCAAATATTTGCGTTTTCAATCCTGCCGTACAAAACTGTGCATTACCAAAGCTGTGGTAGACCTCCGGTAAAACCTTGCAGATAAGCCTGTTTATTTATTAACTGTACCTTTAAGAGTGTGTCAGAGAAAGAGCAGCACGCTCGGACAACATGTAGTGTAAATACAGGTTTATTAGGGATGAAAATGTTCCATGATAAACAAAAGGGGAAAACATTCACAGTACATTTCATCATTTCATGTCCATTAACATGGTGCATCGAAACATTGTTCAACTTCAAAACCCCATTGTTCCTCTGCACAGATACAGTGCCTCTTTACAAAAATACTTTCCTTAAGAAGACGAAAAAAGATTTAGGGGGTCATATTGGCAAAACTATTCATATTCTCCTTCTCCTTTAATTTGATCCAAAATGGCAACAAGCTACAAAAATTAAGCGGATATCTCAATCTAATAGTCCATAAAGACTGCGTTTGTGAGAACAATGATCCCTCATGAGCACTAATGACATCAACAGCTCTACACCTGCATAACATACAGTAAACTAGCCAGCGGCAAACTGAGGTCTGATGGTTAAAAATATGCAACGTGAACACAATACAGAAGGCGATTGGTCAGGTTTTCAGATGCAAGCGAGCTGAGTGGTAGAATTAAAGTGTGTGGATGGAAAACGACTGGTCCGTTATGGTCGATTCTGTCAGAGGTGGTCAGATGAAGGTATTCTGGAAAGTTATTGGTCGATTTATGGAGAGGTAGGAGAGTTGTCATGGTCAATGTATCAGGTCCAAGGATGAAAATATAACTAACTTCTTACAGTACTCTTACAGATGTCAGAAAAATAACAGACTGCTGACCTTTCACCTCATTGTTCCTCAAACCATGTACCAGGAAAACTTCATACAATATCACCTACTCTATCATGACCGTCAAAACTGTAAAATGTCATAAAAAGGATGGTAGCACTCCAACCTTTGTCAAAAATTAAAACTTAAGTTTCTGGTGTTTTTCAGTATTAGCTAGTTTGCTGTAGAGTGGGAGCTTCTGTCATTTTTCAGTGATCCTTTGAGCATTAATCCATCTAAATTTGTGCCATAGAATCTATTTAGATTGACATCCTGTCCACACATATACGGATATTTTTGAAAACAAATTTTTTCTCTATGTTCCTCTTGTCCACCGGCAAACAGAGTTTTAAGTCCCTAAAAAGCCTTCAAAGGTACAGATTTTTCAAAACTGGTTTGTGTGAACATGTAAAATTGAGCTTTTGGAAAACGATGTCAAATCCTCAATTCATCCAAGTCAGTTGTTGCGTTGTGTAATGAGCATATGACAGAAACAATAAGGTTTTCTTTACAGTTCGTCATTACACCTCGGTCTACTGACTACTTTACACTTGCCTTTGGTACTGTGTGTACTAAGCTGCGTGACTTCATGGACAAATTTAGCTGTCTGCTACACCTAGTGTGATGTGGTCTGCCGGAAATGAAGGTTTTGGATTAGGCCCAGTAAAACCAGCAGATGATGGGACAACTTCGAGGAAGGAATTATGGTTGCTGAGGAATGGAAGGAGTTCCTCACACTTTATATCGAAGGGGAATCAATGGCGATGAGATCTTAAGTTGTCGTTTTGAAAATGGTAACAATGGCCTGTGCACTTTACTATTTTAGCAAGGAGAGGAGACTGCAGACAGCAGGTGAACATTTGGAGTCATGGACAGAATTTTAGGAAAATATCCATTTTCATATCTATCTGTATATAAATAGAGGGGGAAGTTTTGGCACAAGTTTATGTTTATGGCAAAGAAAAAAAGGACATTTTAAATTCAGAAATACTCAAAAAGAATGCTTAATAGTTCATGTATTCTGAAATGTGGTGACAGTTTGAAAGAAGTAAGTGTAATGTTGCTTTCGACTCTTTACACAACAGTCCAGTTAACATCTGGCCCTAGTTTACAAACAGTGATCCTTCATTTCTCTCCAGAAAGATAATAAGGACACACAAATTGGAGTGGACATTCACGTAAAAAAAACACACCCTTTTTTACCGTAAATCACACATGGACATGAGAACCACACAGGAAGATGGGAGGTACCTGGCTCAAAAACATTAAATCTATTCAGCCATCAGAGCTACAAGAGTGTTTGTCTGAGCGGTACAGTCTTTACGAGCGTCATGCGACAGCTGCGAGCTCAGATCTGTTTGGTTTATTGCGTTAAATGCTCCATAGACGAGGCTTGAATGGATCTTTAATGTTTTTGGATCCATGTGTGATTGCTGCACTAGAGGCAAAGGTGGAGGTCACAAGACACGTGGAAGTGAAAAAGAAAAAAAGCAAATAGCATAATTACATTTTTATGACTATGGTTTCTAAAATATGATTTTCTAGCTTTATGATAACCGTTTGACCAAATACAAAAATCTCTCAATACCGTATAAAACCGGAACTGAAAGAACTTTACAAAAATGTTGCACTATTCCGCTTTTTTCTTTTTACTTTTGCAGAGAAAGAAAGTTAGAAATAAATAGATCTATCAAAGGGAACACCAGATTACTCGACGATAATTAAAGGAGACTCTGGAGAAAACCTTGTGGAAAACATTAGTGCTTAAGTCTCTCATACCTGTTTCTCTTCGGGTTTTACTTCATATATCTGCTTTTGTTCCTTTTTAATCCAAATTCATTCTAAAATTTTCTTTCAACTATTGACTATTTCCTAAAATATCTTAAGAGTGAAATATCTAACATCTTAACGCATCTACATTTCTGATTGTTTTATAGTATTATAGGTTTCTGTAATGGAGATGACACTGCCGGTTGCTCCCCAGATTAAACAGACCACATGCAAATTTTTGACATACCTTTCCTTTAACATCTAGAAATAAAAGACATACCTTTAAATCTGTGTTTAATTTCATTACTAAATAAACTTTAAAAAACTACAGTATTTGCATTGCTTGGCTTCTTCTGCACAAGCATACTTTTCTTTTACAACGTTTGCAATTTCTAGATGACAGGAAAGGTGTGCCAACAACTTTTCAACCATCTTTGCTCAATTGGAGTTGCAATTGGACAAAGATCATCTTAATGTGGAGATATTTTTAGGAAAAACTTTGACTTGTTGTCTTTAACCTTCTTCGCTCCATGAGTGCTCTGAGTAGAGGTATCCGCCTTACTGGCCCTGGGCCTCGCGGACCTTGGCTTGCAGGGCATCACAAGTCTTCTTGGCATCGCCAAGCAACATCGCAGTGTTGGGCTTGTAGAAGATGGGGTTGTCGACAGCTGCATATCCCACACCGAGGGAACGTTTCATCACAACCACCTAGAGTTGGAAGTGGTACAGTCACACACAATCATTAGCCTAAAACTGGACGATTAGAAGGTTTGACAATAGTGAAGAAAAAGCTTTTGAAAAAAAATTTGTGAAGATGGAAATTCTGGAAATAATTCTTATTCTGCCAACTTTTCTAAAGTAAAACCAAAAATGTCCACTTGTCTCTTGCTATTTTCACCAAAACAACCTCTGTTCGCTGGATCTAGAAATACAGCTGGGATTTTTTTATATTTAAAAAGTCACTGGCAGCTGCTTTATTAAAGGGACAGTTCACCCCAAATACATATTTATCCTCTTACCTGCAGTGCAATTTATCAATCTAGATTGTTTCAGTGTGAGTTTCCGAGTGTTGGAGATATCTGCTGTAGAGATGTCTGCCTTCTCTCAATTATAATGGACCTAGACGACACTTGACATGTGGTGGTCAAAGCCCCAAAAATAAATCTGAAAAACTCAACAGCAATGTCTCATCAGTGATCATGACCTGGTCACTCAAGAAAATCCACAGACCTTGTTGTGAGCACTTTAATGTTGCAGCTATTTTACTTCCACCAAACTACAACCGCCAAGTGTATCCCTGTGCAAAAGTAACAAACACCTACTCTACCACACGACTTCAACAAAAGATTTGAAGTCGTGGATATAAAAGTCGTTTTATGTCAGTGTGTGTTCTCACATGACTCGTGTATGCATAATTGGGCCCTTATGAACGCCTTTTTAAAAGTATATATGTGGTTTTCCTGGTGAACCAAAATTAATGTCTTTGTGTTTTTATCTGTGCACCTGTATGTGTGTCTCTTTGTGCATCCACATAAGTGTGTGTGGTTAGGTAGAATGTCCTCTTTGATTTCCCTGGGGGACAGTGTGTGTGGAAAGAAGTGGGAGCGCAGTATAAATCCCAGATCTCGGAGCGGTGCCAGTGGGATGCTCCGAATGTCGTCATTCCACAGCGACACAGTCACCACTAATGGGATCAGGATGGGACTGCACCTGGAACTGTAACAATCTGTGTCTATGTATGTGAGCCTGAGCGCATGTGTGTGTATGTTTGTGTGCGTGTAAATGTGATTATGCATTTCTCTAGGTTTGTGTGTGTTTCTTCAAGTTGGAGGCCCCTCTACGGGTGTGGACTCCAACATTCAGTTGTGGCGATAAAAAGCAGACCATTTGCTGTAAAATCTTCCATTCCACTTTATCTTTTTGGGCTTCAGGACAACCTCATTATCACACATGCATGCACCAGATGTCTCACCTGCTTAGACTTCCAGACCTCCAGCACAGGCATACCAGCAATGATGGAGTTGGGATCTTCCTGGGAGGCTGAGTTTACTGTGTCATTGGCACCGATCACCAGGACCAGGTCCGTTTCTGGTTGCACAACCAACAAATAAAAATTAGAAAACATATCTCAATCGTTTGACCTCATGTTTGTTTGTTTTGTTTTTAAATTGCAAGAAAAAAGACAGAACGCTGACAAAACTAATACACACCAACATGACGACAACAACATGAAACAAGAGCAGTGAAAACAGGTCAGTTAACAAATTTCCACAAGGGTCAAGAATGTTGATTTGATGTTGGCGTATGCAGGGTGAGTGTGTGTGTGTGTGTGTGTGTGTGTGTGTGTGTGTGTGTGTGTGTGTGTGTGTGTGTGTGTGTAAGCATGTGCCTATATTCCAAACCAGTCATTCTGGTATGTTGGAGAGAAAGAAAGGGGAATAAGGGGAAAAATAAATAATTAAATAACCAATTGGATTATTGGATTGGATTTATTGGATACTGGCAAAAAGTCCAATATCATGCATCCCTGACTTTTTAAAGTTTTATTTTATCATTATAAACAATGACGACAAATATATGACACATACGACAACAACCACCACCATCCATAGCAATATTTGGCACGGTATACATTGTACCTCTTCAATAACAACAGCGTCAACAATGGAAATTTTTTCTTTTTTTTTTTTACTCAGAGCTGACATAATTAGACTGAGTGTGTCTGCGTGCCTACTGCACAGATCTCGAAAAAAAATAATAAATCGATTATAAAAATCAGTTTCAAGAAATTCATGGCAGGTAGAGTATGTAAAAAACAGGACTTCTTGTATCTTACCAGGGAAGTCTTCGTTAATCTCCTCCATTTCCAGAACAATGTCATATGGGACACCAGCTTCAGCCAGCAGCACGTTGAGCTGACCGGGCATACGGCCGGCCACAGGGTGAATACCAAACCTGTGAAAACAAAATTTAACGAGCACTATAACAAAGCCCCTCCTCTATAGTCTTGGTTTTTGGCCACCGTTCTTGACGACCTGACATTCTTGAATAAGAGCAAGGACAGACAGGATCAAAATGAACAGAGACGGGCAGAGAAAGAAACATGACGACTTTGCACAAGTTTAGAGACATTTGTGATGAAAGTCTGGTTACACACACACTTCCCACTGCACTCCTCCATTATGTATTATTTGTTGAGTGTGTATGTCTGCGTGCAACTGGGTATACACAGCTCTCAAACTCAATTAGCCATGTCATGTAATCAGGGTAGGAAATTAGCACCAGCCACTGAATTTTGGTGGCTGGCTCTCTCTGACCGACCACCATTTGGAGATTTATTTTTTGTTTGTTGGGTGAGTTTAGGCGGATTCAGGGTGCAGATGGCCCGCCGGTTTCTGGGATCTATTAGCGACTGTGGCTGCCGATTGAAAAAGTCAGTTTCTGGCCTTCATTAGATTCCATACAGTCTATGTGCATTAGAGGGCAGTGGAAAGATGCAAAGGCTTCGGTCTTGGGGAGAGGGAAGCGAAAGTGTGCTGTATTTCCAAACTTCATACTGTCAGTGCACTGTGGTGTATATGAGGAAGAAGAATAAAAAAGCATATGGTTCATTTAGACTGAGGGGGATGTGTTGAGGGCTTACACAGGCAGATATGTAAAATAAGAAAATAAGTTACAAACTAAGAGAATGCATTAAAATATAGAGCAGAGAAAAATAGGAGACAAAGAGTAAGAGATCAGGTTTTTTTTTCTTTCTGACCACCCACTTTCCTCTAATCAAGTACAAATGCTCTAAGTAGCAGCAGCTGCAACAGCCAGGATCAAACGACCGAGGCAGGACAATTACACAAGCTTCCGCTCTACCTTGTCCTCCCTCTCCTCTCTTTCACATTTCCTTTTGCTCATTCCTTCTTCACACACAGGTCTCTTCCTATCTGTCCTGTCCCGTCTTCTTGTCATCAGGTCCGAAACCACAACTCTTCTTCTCTGTCCCTCGTGGTTCCGTTTACATTGACTTAACTTATTTTTTACTTAACTTATTTTTTTTTAAAGTGTTTTTATGCTTGATTCATGTGCTCGTTTTTGAGCGTTTTCCTCCTGTTTTAATGTTGTTGTACTTACACTTTGTTCTTCTAATCTCTTTCCCTTTGTACAGCATTTTTCACTGAGGTTGTGAAAGGTGCCATATACATTTTTTTTTAACTTACTTACATCTCGTATGGGTAAAAAATTAAAAAAAACAAAAAAAACATTTTTTCTCCCGTTAACCACTTAAAACTGCAGCGAGTGCAACGAGCAACTTAAGATGAAAAGACACAAAAATAAGTAAAAACATTGTAAAAATTATTGGAAAATTACCTGAAAATAAAACAGACACCCCCCCCTAAAACAAAACCAAAAATGAAAAAAAGGCAAAAAACAAAACAGAAAAATACTTATTTCCAAATGTACTAATTTCCTGCCATTTTCATAACACTTCTTGCAAAATTTCTCATCAACTTTTTCCCATGTTTTCAAAAGAAAGCAAATCAATTTGCTTATTGTTTGAAGATATAAATACTTGGGAAGGCTGAACACAGCACAAAAATATTGATGTCGATCCAGGTTTGAAAGGGTAAACTACATATTCATCCATCTATACTGTCTACATCTTTCGAAATCCAACTGTATTTATTGACACCTATCTATGATAATTCTAGTTTATTTGATACCACCTATTTTCACAGGCGTTAACCTGAGAAACACTAATTACCATCTTCTTATTCAATCAATTCATGTACAACAAATGTAAGTAAGTTAGTCTGATCAGTCCTTTACCTGACATTTTTGCCAGCTTCTGTGAGCATCTTCACCAACTCAGCGATGGGGTACTGGGCCTTTGCAGCGCAGAGTCCGTAACCTGAAAGAGTTCAGATCAATAGATAAGAATGAGCTGATGTGGATGACACAACTTGTGCCATGATTTACCTGTCAAAGACAATTTTTTGGGATCCGAGACAAAACCTCTTGTGTTGCTACGTATAGTTGTTTTTTCTTTGGGTCACCATCAGTACGGGTAAATTTTGATGGGTACTTTTCACTTATCTGTGGCAACCCACTGACAAAACAATTAATCAATTAAAGAAAATAATAATAATAATTTACCTTACCTCTGTAAGATAATTTTATGTAACTATGATGAATATAAATAGTTTTTCCCAAGTTTTGGTGTTTTTATTCTCTAGACATTTTTCCCCAGCCTAAAAAATATATATATATATATATATTATTATACAAACAAACAGTCACTTGTGGCAGGCAGCAATCTGATGGACAGCTGATGGTGCTGATAAAAATCAACCTTCAATTGGACAAACAAGTTTTAGCAACGATTTTAACAGCTGCAGTTCCTTTGAATAACACTTTGTACTTGCTCTGCACTGTGGACCCACTCACTGCAACTTAAATATGATTTAATGATAACACTGTTGCTACTGCGGGAGTTCCAGTTAAAGATGCTGGATTAACTGATAGATAAGTCAAATAGTACCTCTCAAACACACACGTTTCAATTTCAATTTACTATTACTGTGATACTTTAGAATCAGAATCAGTTATTTACAAGTAGATTTTCACATATAAGGAATTTGCTTTGGTGTATAAGTGGATACCAACAGAGGCAGTGAGAGAACATCTGTGAAATATAAACAGAAAATAGAAAAAAATACAATAAAATTATGAAAAAATGCTATAAAAAGTTTGTATAATATACTGGTTTTGAAAAAAACGAGCTGTTTAATTTTAGTAGTGGACATTTTGTGCAGAAATTTGCAAAATAATGCTCAGGGGATGTACAAAAGTTTAAATCATGTGTTCAACAGTAAACTAAGGCTGCATGAGATGAGGAAAATATGTGCAATAATGTCACTGAATATCGTGATCATATTATAAACAGATACAGAAGTTAACTCTTTCTTTCTGCTGCTGCTGCTGCTGCTTTCGGCATACTGCTACAATATAACAAATTATTTTTTGAATTAAAAACTGAAAGGAAATTCATCCCAACATTCTTTTATCTCACAAGTTAAACTGAACACGAAAGGCACCGATAATTAAAAAGAATGTTAGTAAGATTTACAGTACAGTTTTCTTCTCATCAACTAATATTTCAACTAAAAAAAATCCCTGAGTGAAATACCTTAGTCTCAATGACAATAAAATGTGCAGCCCAATCTCAAATCCATATCATCCAGATTATAAAATATATGTATTAAATCATGTTACTAGCCTACTCGTAAAGAGCTGGCATTAAATTCTATACACAGTGACTGTTTTTTTCTTCTAGCCTGAGATATCTTTCATGTTTAATATTGTTGGTGTGTTGGACTTGATTTTTATCACACCGACCACACACAAACACACGTCAAACGCTCCAGTGGTGTTTACAAGCCTTGTCACAACAAACAGTCAGAAACTGTCTCGTTACATCACACCAGTCAAAATGACAAGATTTCAACTTCAGCATAGACTAGAGAAAGGAAAAAAAACAACTATGAGAAACATGGTTGACTGTCTGCAGTCCAGCTCAACAAGTTAATAGTTTTCACCTTTTTTTCTCTCCATCACAGTTCGTTCATTCCTCATGCTTCTAGTATTCTCTCTGGAGTTTCTCCTACAAGAAAAACAAGTGGACCGCGGCCACGCAGAGATGGGCCAGACGAAGCCAGGAAAACACTTATGTTTATCAGGCAGAGTCTTAACCGTTTCCACAGATGTCAATCAGGCAAAGTGACTGTGACGGCTCCAATTAGGGAGAATGGTCAAAATGGAAACAAGGGGACTGACTGAAAGCCGGCGCTGGATAACAATATTAGTCTGAATGCTCGTTACAAGGGCAGAGAGAAGAATTATGCTTCTGGTTGGTCCACATCCTGCAGCTGACGTCATTAGCAAAAGATTACTGGCTTATACCAGCTGCTGTGATGTAATAAATATACTTAACATGTCATTTTATTATGTCTGTACAAAAACTTTTTCAACGTTTGTATAAAACGAAAGTGCAAACGAGAGAAATATCTCCGTTCTGACTGGGTAACTGACCGACATCGTTCGAATGGCTATTATTCCTACATTTACTTAGACTGGTTCCACTGTGATTTTTTTGCAATTGACTCTCACATTTCACTGGTTTATTCTTTTCTATAATTCTTCAAAGAAATGTCTGGCATTTTATTATTCGTCTCTTCTTAGTGTGGTATTGTTTGTAGACTTAAAAAAAAAAAAAAAAAATTTCATTTCCGCTCTCTCATTTCTCCCACTCCTTCCAGCGAAAAATGTCTTTGGCCTGTTTTTGGTTTCAGCTGTCAGACATGTCCCTCTGCTTTCTGTTGGTCTCAAAAAAGTACGAAAAAAGTTTGATCTAGATTGGATGATGCTCCGAGGTTCGCTTCTTTCCCACTTGTATTCTCTTCTTGACCACTTTAATTCTTGTAAACTGCAGAGGTTTCCTCTAAAGAGTTAGTTTTTGTATATAGGCACTCAGCACTGTGACTGGAATCACCAATTTGCAGGCTGGATGCCTTTAGTCTGTGTTTATATGTACCCACGTGAGCAAAACAACTTTTTGGAACAGTCTGGCGAGGAACTGAAATGTCACCGGGCCACACAATGATAGCTTTAGGGTAGCAGCACAAAGGACCATCGAAACACTCCAAGCAGGAGGTTCAGATGCGTATTTACACGTCAAATATTGAAAACATGTGAAACGGAAAAAAAAAATTGTAGCTGGAACAAAGGTTGGCCCCCACGCACTAACCCCGAAAAAGGAACTAAAAGCCAATTTTGAACGTAGCATTTGAATTGTCAACATACACCCAGCATACCCTCATTTTCATCTAATTTTCCCTTGACCTTGCATATATATATATATAGGCTGCACTGTAGAATGTCTATTTACCTGGGACTGACGACCACACAGAAACTTTTGAGTGTGTATGCGCATGTGTGTGTGGCCACTCCACCATGACTTGTCAATTAGCCTAGCAAAATGGTGATGTAACATGGGTCAAGAAAAGGTTAAATAAACAGAACACACACTTTGCTAATGCTGGAGAAAAAAAAGTGACTGGCAAAGTCAAAGTACCATGTTTTTCCACTCAAGTGCAAGACCTCTGAAGTGTGTGTTTGTGTCCTTGCACTTGTGTGTGCGTCTTACCTGGAGTGATGATTATGTTCTGGGCGTCTTTAATCATGTCGACGGTCTGATCCACGTTGACCTCTGTGTGCGTCCCTGTGATCTCCATGGGCTTTCCTGTACCGGTGGAGGATGTGCCGTAGCCTCCCAAGATCACGTTAGCCAGTGAGCGATTCATGGCCTGAGAGGGGAGAAAGACATTTTTTATTTCATTTATTTTATGAACTCATTAGCTTTTTCTTTTGCTTTATTGTGTACAGAAAAATACAGCAATCAGAGGAAATCTGAAAGGGACATTATTCCAAAAACATATTTGTGACCTGAGATTATTATTCACAACAGGACTACTATGGTAAAGTTAGAGTCCCTCCTGGTGGACGGGAGAGGAACAACCACATGAAACTGCTCTACAAACACATCAAGTGCAACTACAGTGTTGCTGAGACTCAACAGAGCATCTACAGGTTTAAGACACTTAAAAATAATGCTTTTAAAGACATTTTCAAGATATTTTTGGCCAATCTTAATGCATACTTTTTGACAATTCGTCTCGTTTTTATTCAAGCATTGCAATTAAGTATAAAGGTAAAAAGTAAATATGTGTCCCTGTGCAAAGGCAGATTTTATGTGGGGATATGATTATTGGAGTGAGTAGGTTTAATCCATATTTTGGCAACAAATAAACGCAAGAACAATGTAAAAAACAGTAAGGTTCAGTGGTAGGTTTAAAGATTTGTAACATGCAGATTTTCATTTTGACAAAAATAAATTAAAAGGATGGATAAATTAAAGACCTCACAAATTCAACTTTAATACTATTTCATGAGTTTTAGAGGTCCCATATAGTAAAAAGTCATATTTCTGTTATTTTTTAAAAGTATAAAGGAGGTATAGGTGCCAAATAAAAAACTGTAAAAGTTTCAAAATGCTCAAACCACAGGTAAATGCACATAGTTTGTGTTCAGAAACTGTGCTTTTAAACAAGCCGTTAGGACTTTAGTGATATTGTGATGTCACAGCTATGTTATATAAAGGTCCAAAGTGCCACCCCAGTGCCGTTACTGTCATTCCCCAGTTGTGATGATGGTGCAGACGTTGAGAGCGCAGATAGAATAAGAGCCAGGAACAATCAAAGCAGAGTGTTTCAGGTGAAAGGTGAATACAGGCGCATTCAGACATTAAAGCATGTGAACATGTTTTGACAGACACCCCAAAAACAATGATGACCCTGAAAATGAAAATAATAAGGGACCTTTAAGGCTTTGTATTTATAAAATTGAATTTAAGACATTTTTAGAGTTTTAAGGACCTTCAAACACCCTGCTCAAGGCAGCAGCACTACGATATATGTTTTCTTTAAACCAAGACTGTGTTCCACTCACCACACACATAATATATGACAGAATGGCTCCAGACGACCCGATGAGAGCTCCAACGATGGTCAGCAGGTTGTTATTGAGCAGGAAGCCCTCAGCACACAGGGCCCAGCCTGAGTAACTGTTCAGTACGGTGATCACCACCGGCATGTCAGCGCCTCCGATAGCTGCAGTCAATGTGACACCCTGAAAGAGAGAAAATGAAAACAGGAGAGAAGTTTCATCCACTGCTGCAGCTTAGCGATGTACTGACTGAACCCTATTAGGATGAAAAAACACAGCTGTTTGTCTTAAACATGACAGAACGTCTTTCCACCTTCACCTACATTTTCCACCACCACTTCCTATTAGATCAAATTCACTTGTCCTCTGTCCCTCCATCATCAATGCATATTTGTTAACAGTGACCACCTGTAGTTATCAAAGCAGCATGGAGATCCAGGAGTGTGTGTTCTGAACTTTTTTTTAAGGTGAAGGAACTGATGCACACACAATGGATTATGCATCATACTGTACTTTAAAATTATTATTATTATCTGTTTTAAACTAATACATGTGTGACTGAAATTTAAATGATATTGATCTAATTTTTTCAGGGATGCACTGAACATCCCTTGTCCTAACTGACTTAAGTTGCTGATTTTGCAGAGCGATTTGCAAAGCAAGCGAAATATACTGAAACTGTCACACGTCACTGTGTATATTTTTTAGTATCTCTAAAACCTGTCTGACTAAAATTTTAGACCGTATACCTTGACTATTTACTACTTATTTATTTATCTATCTGTCCTTGATTATTTATCATTATGTATTTTGTCTTTGCTTTGCTTGACTTGATGACGCATTTATTTATTTGGGGTGCTGCTTTGAACCATTTTGGTTTCTGGCTCTGTGTGGTGGGAGTATCTTTGCTTTCATGTGAGCTGGGGAGTGTCTATAAATCTGTCTTTGTTTCTAATGTTGTCCTTCCTGTATTTTTTACAAAAAAAAAAATCACATACAGATTAGACATATGCAAAAGTTTCATCTTCCACTGAAAAAGTAATCAACTTTCCATCGCTGCTGAAAGCAGTGGCCCTCACTGTTCGAGGCTGTTACGCTTCTTTCTTTCTTTGTTTATCGTCTCATGTATGAAAACACTACTTGGTGTATGTCCACAATTCGTCTATAAAGTGATCTTGCTTTACAAACACAAACACAAACAAAAACACACACACACCATACCATGACAGCGGAGAGAGCAGAGACAGATCCGAGACAGGTGATGCCTGTGGTGTAACTGGGGTCCATCATGTAGGGAATCATCCCACCAATACTGGCTGCCATGAGAGTGCCGTTCAGAGCATGACGACCAGGGAGCATCAGAGGAGCACTGTTCAGAATACCTGCATGGAGAGAGGAGGGACAGACAGAAAGGATTTCATAGAGAATTTAAGAAACACCACCAATCACTAACTGCACATAAACACTTGTATTTACTCATCAATCAGCTGTGAAGATGTCTTAAAAAAAGGCATGAATAAAAACGGCGGAAAATAGCGTGTATATCATTAGGTTTCTCCTTCAGCAGCCACCACTGGAGACTTGTCATTAACTGAATGTCATTTTCATGCATAATTTGCCCTCATGAAACACTTGCAGTCAACATGGAAATTACAGTGTGGCTGCTAGGACCGGTGCCAGCACATGAACCCAATGAACTTTCTTTTTTTCCTCTCTTTTCCGCTCACAGCAGGCAGCAGCAGGTCTGAAGCATCAGACCTTCTCTTGTTGATAACTGATGTACGGCCAAGCAGACATAAAAATAAATATACCACTAATCCTGAAATAAAATTCTGAGTCATGTCATTCACATCAATAAACGCACCATGTTTCTTTAGTTTACCCTTAATATTTTACGTGCAATAACATGTACAGCTCCGGTTGAACAAAAAAAAAAAAATTTACACCAAATTAAGGTTTACAATCGCCAGAGTAATATTTCAACCCTTTAACACCTGGACTGGGGGGGGTATTACACATTATCAAAAACAAGTGAAATAAATTATATATGTAAAATAATGTTACAGGGAAAAAAAATCATTTTAAGCACTTTTTTTTAGGTAATTTTCTTGTTTGTTTTTTACTTTCCTTTTTTTTTCTTCTAATTTCTGGCTAATTTGTATGCCATTTCCTTAAGTTGCCTTCCTCTTCCCATGTTTCTGAAAGAAATCAAGCCACTTTGCTCAAAAGGTTTACTAACTAAGCAGTTACAAGTAAAGTTGAATTAAATAACTTATAACAGGAAAACAGCAACCTCCAGGGTTGAAAAATTAAGCCAATAAGGGAATGCCAAAGAAATTCCTCGAATGGCTTGAGGCTTGCCCTAAAAGTCAGTCAGTCACCACAAACCCACATGTTAAAGTCCCTAACTTTACAGTAAAAATGAACATGTTAAGGTCTCCTTAGCTAATCTTAACATTAATGACTATTGTTAGGGGGGTGAATTTTCATATAATCACCCATTTAAATGGTGCTGTTAAATGGCTTTAAATGGTCCACCATGATGTCACAGTGGCTGTGTAAATTATTTTTACAGTCTACGGTTACATTAAAAAACTGCTATGGTCTCCAAAAACACAAGAGCGAGTCAAATACCACACACTTATTGGACTACATTGGATATGCTGTTTAGGATTTTTTTTTTGTCTTACTTTGACATCAACTGTGCGATAATTGTGCATAAATGCTAGGTGTGTCCCTTGTGTCAGCATACTGGAAGTGTAAATGTTTGCTCTACAAGGAATATTAACTATATAAACAATTCTGCTTCTGTCACCTTGCAGTTTGCCGTACGCCACCAAGGAGCCGCTGAAAGTGATGCCACCGATGTAAGTGCCGATGTAGGCGATTATCTTGGTGAGGTTGGCTGCAGGGTCTGTGGCGAAGTGGGGGTACTCGATCATGTATTCGGCCACACAGGTGAGCACGGCTGCAAGGCCCACCAAGCTGTGGAAGGCAGCCACCAGCTGGGGCAGGTCAGTGATCTGGATCTTCTTCGCTATGGCCAGGCCTAAAGGCAAAGAGAAAGAGAGAGGGAGATAACAAATGTGCACTGGCCCAGAAAGACCCACACGCTAATAACATGCAAATCACAAGCACGTGCACACACACTCAGAGGACTGCTGGGAAGTGGGTCCATCTGAGGAACCAGGTGTTGCTGATGAGGCCTGTTCGGGGAAATTCCATGTTTGTGAGTGGGTCTACACTGTGTATATGTGTGTGTGTGTGTTTGTGTGTCCTGTAGGAAACTGTGCACCGTTTCTGTATCTGGAAATGAGCATTACTGTCTGTGTGGATAGTTTAGTCTAGCGTTCTGCTTTGTTACTGGAACAATTAACATTTAAATGATCAAACTGTCCTGAACGAGCAAAAGAAAGTGAGTAATACATGCTGCTGACCATTTCAACAGACCTCCTGTGTCTGGCGGGGAGTTAGTCATGTTGTGTTTGATGTAAACTCTCTGCGCTCTGCACACCTGCTGCTTAATCTGGCCGAGCTTGGAATACATGCACGCACATGCACATGCACACGCACACGCACACACACACACACACACACACACACACACACACACACACACACACACACACACACACAAACCAATGTCCACACATTTGCATCTGCTGCAACACTCTCCAAGCATTAGAGTTTGCCTGTAAGAATGCTGTCTCCATTTTTTGACAATAAATACACATTGACTCACCAGTAGAGCCTCCAACAGCCATGGCTGCACTCATCTGTGCCAGGAGCTCAGGACTTGGTTTGAGGGCACCCAAGGTGGCAGCAATCCCCCCAGCAACTCCTATCATACCCAAAGCATTACCCAAACGGGCTGTGGACTGGTTGGAAAGGCCAGCCAGGGCACCGACACAGCACAGACCTGAGCCCAAGTACATCATCTTGTGAGGGAAAGAGACAGAAAATGGAAAAAAAAAAAAAAGTGGGTTACAGACATGGATTAAGAGACCACAGGAAGAGAAATAAGGCTGAGTGATTATCTTGGAAAGTTTTGTGCTACATCTGGGGAAACATGGGGGACATGGCATAAACATCCTCTAGCACCTGTTCAATGTTGTATCCAGACTGCAGAGCAGCAGCGTAGCCACCGACAAAGACTCCGCCAGGAAGCAGATACAGGTAGTTGTACTCTGGAGGATCACTGGGGCGCTTGAACATGTCCAACATCTTCTTTGTCACCAGGAAACCACCTGGGGGAGGGACAGAGAAAAATAATATAACACCTGCACATACAGTGGCACAAAATCAGGTTTAAAAGACAGTAGTAAAAGTACTATATATATATTAAAAAAAAAAAATTTAAAAAAGGAAGGAGTCGAGGCACCTGAAGTACATGAAATATATCTATTTTTAGAAAACAGGTGTTTTAAAGCCAATTGCTAAAAACTGTTGCCAAGCCCAATAACCAATGTTAGGAATTTAATGAGTCTACTTTATGTCAGTGTAAATATTTCAAATAGAAAACCTCAAAAGTGTCAAATCAGGACCAGACAGTGTCTCACTGCTTTACAGGAGGAGATCACATTACCGTGTGTATGTCTCCCTTTTTCCCCCCTGGCATGACTGTAAAAACGCGCACACACATGCACCCATACATGCAAAGGTGAATCAGGGGCTAACACCTGTTTCCTACCAGTTCATGTAATTTTAGTCATAGACTGTCTGAGTTAAAACATGTAACATTATATGACTAATATTATTGCTGACCTATCTGAGTCAATATATTAATATGGGGGAATGTTCATGTATTTAAACAACGCAAAGCCATTATGCGCTCATTTCTTCTTGTTATTTTGCTTTTTAAACCCAGAATGGGTCTGCTAACACTATAATTAGAAATTTTGCAAGAACAGAGGCAAATCAGCAACGCTGGCCAAGTCACAAGGACTTTGAGTCTGCAGCCATGCTAGAAGCTCTGTGAGGCTGTACTGTGTGCAGCAGCGATTTAAGGTAAACGCTAACATCAGCATGCCAATATGTTCGGACTAATAATACCATCATGCTGATATTAGACATAAAACAATGTTTTCAAAAGTTGCAGTGACATGGACATATTTCTTCACCCCGATTTAAATTGTTCTGGCTAGAGATTCAAACTGAACTGTTTATATAGATGTTAAATAAAGTAATCCAATAAGATGTGCATTTACATGACCCAAAGCTTTTACTCAGAACATAAATTTTAATTAGAAGCTCTGTGAAGTGTCAAATCTGCTGTAAAATATAACAGAAGAAGGTTTCCCTCCTCCATCCTAACCTAAAGAAAATTCAATGTATTCAATACTGCAAGTATTGAAAGTATAGAAGGAGAATAAGTGGGTATATATGTTGATACATTTCATTACTAAGGAAGTGTAACCCAGGTTATTTTCTGTAGCTACAAATTACAGATGTCCCCTTAACACCTCACATGCAGACAGTAGATGTTACGATTTACAGATGTTCTATAAATGTCTCGTGTGGGCTACTGCTAGTGGTAGTGATCGATGTCTGGTGACTCCACATTGTAGCCTGCAACAACGTTATAAAAGCTCACAATTATTCACTGTTGATTAATGACAAAGCTCCGGAGCCCAGAAAATGGTATACAGGACGGGTCTAGAATCAAATCTGATTCGAATGACCTAATTCTAAGTCGGGTACAGCCCTAGTTAGTGTGGTTAAAAACTTAAAGTTTTTAGTCAACCATTTTTGCAGTCACAAAGTTTCAACAAAAGACTTTCGGCTGGTCTGTTTCTGGCATGGATGTAATTTGAGCCACAACAAAAAATCTGAGTTACGAATAAGATTCAGCTCAGTGAACGGCCTGGTGCAACAACGGGAAAATATGGAGTCTGACGAGACCTGGTAACGTACACTGACATGTGCATTATGAGACACTGAACATATTTAACTCGAGATATTCAACAGACCCAGGTGTTTTCCATGCATTCCCACATCTTACTGCGGAGACACCAAGAGAACAAGAAGCTACGGCCAAGGACCTGTTCCTCAGAACAGACACACAGACTGAAAAATTTCGGGGTCTGTTTTATTGGAGCTAAATTTCACTATTGTGTTTCGTCCCTTTCCATGGAATGTTTTTTTCTGTTCCCAGGGGTTTATGGGTAATGTGGTAAACCACTTAGAAATGTGCGTGTGGAAACGAACCCATGTCGAAGATCAAAAATGAAACTAGGTATGTCTATAAAGGCTGTGGTATTTCAGCATGCTTTCACTGAGGGAAATCTAAAAGACTAATAGGTGGTTTGAACAGTAATGCCACAGAGCCTAGAGGGCCTGAGATTTGTGGCAGGATTCACAGCCTTGCCTTGAACTTAAAAAACATTGTGGTGCTCTGCGTCTCTAACACATAAAACTCAAAGCTTTGGTGCATTTTAACAAAAAGGGTGACCCAAACCACTACGCAAGTTAACATCTCAAAGCGTCGAAGTCTCCCTTGGTGTCTAGCTATGAGCTAACAGGAGGAATTAGGACAAATCCATGGCTCAGACCTGGAGGAACACACTGTTTCCCAGGACTATTAGAGAGTGATGAGTATTGTAATGACTCCGGGAACACTTTGTCATTTTAATGGGAATTATTAAGTGTAATAGCACGGGTGAATGTGTGTGGTCCAAGACAGAGCCACCAACTCTGGTCTGAGCAGGTGGTAAGAGAGGGCAGCTGCAAAACTTGGTTCAAAAGCATGTTATTGTACAATCAATATAAAACACTTCAATCTCCAGCCTAAGTTGATATTTTATTGGCTAAAGGTTGCTGTAACTGGCAGGGATCACTGTGAGGTGTCTATGTGCGGGTGACTCACCAGCAATGTTGACCGAGGAGATGAAGGCAGCCAGCACGGCCAGTGTCTCAGCAGTAGTTGTTGGGGTGTAGCTGCCTCCCATCAGGGACAGACCACCCACAGCCGTCAGACCTGCAGAACAAGAATACTTTAGTATTCATGAACCTCCACTTTTATAGTTTAGTATACATGACATTAACGCCTTTGGTGAAGATGTGAAAAAACAACAACAAGAAAAAAGTAATTCAGCCATAAAAAAAAGGTAATCTTGACACTTATTAGCACTTTAACATCAAGAGACATTTTCTAGCTGTCTTCTTAAAGGAATACTTCACCCCTCTAAAGACCAACTGTATATCAATTACCCATGTTATGTTGAATTTATTATGAAACTTTGTTTTTCTCATATGCCTTCTCTAAATAAAGATTACCAGAACTGAAAAAATTCTTTATGAACTTAAGTCATAGAGGTCTGCATTTCATAGCAGCAAGACTATATTAAAACTTCCGTTTACAAACCCTTACACATTTCATGCTGTATCATCCAAGTCTCATTTATCCAGTCGTATTACACCAACAGAGAGCCATTTCCAACAGGGAAATGACCTGCTCTCTTCACAGCAAGACTCCATTGAAAAATCAGTAATTTAACCTCGCTGAACACTGGAGCTGCTGGTTTGCCGCTGACTTGATCAGTTTTGTTAGTGTTGTGTGACTGTGGTGTTTTAAAAGGTCTGTGTTCAGAGAGGTAAAATTACTTTTTTTTTGTCAATGGAGCCTGGCTTGGATGAGAGCATCTACTAGATTCACTTACAGTTCAATTCTCTTTTAGTAAGTGCTATCTGCTTGGGACACACTGAGCATACGACAGGATAAATAAGACTTGGATTATACTGCAGGAGTTATGTCAGAGTTTCTGAACAGATGTTTTTTAAAATGGTTTTGCTGTTGTTAAAAGCGGACCCCTATAACTTCAATTTGTTTCATTCTGTATTCACCATAGGCATGAAAGAAAGACATTTTCATGAATTCAGAGTACTATAGTGAAGTATTCCTTTAAGGTTAGAATACTGTGTCTGCTTCCCACATTGGAAAAAGACAGAAATAGAGAGATTTACTGATAAAGACATAAAGAGAAAGAGAGAAAGAGAGAAAGAGAGAGAGAGAGAGAGAGAGAGAGAGAGAGAGAGGGAGAGAGAATGAGTGTTTACCAAAAGAGGCTCAGGAAACCTTGATAACATCGGCTCTGTAATGACTTACAGGCAGTAAGATGCAACACACAGCACCCCGGGAGCCGGCATTCACACGGAATTGTGTTTGAATACAATTTAGGTTGACTACAGGTACAGAGTGTGTATGTGTGCTTGTTGTTGCTTAGTTTGAATTTTCAAGTAAGCCATATGTGAAGTTTGACCTTCTCTCTACTACTCTACTCTACTTTATTCTTCACCAAAGTCAACTCTATAATGAAGTGTGTATATCAGCTTCTAAACAAAATCAAATTGCAAATGCTGCCAAACATAATTTCACAGCTTCTACTGCATAAATACAGACTAATTACAACTTTCCACTGTCATAAAGGGATGACTCGAGCAGGAAATATGAGAAGTTATTGTGATGAGGTTATAATAAAGACATAATTCACAGGATTTGGTTTGGTTTCTAGCACAAAAACACCCGTACGTGTGTTAGGAGGTCACTGGTCATCAATTTTCTTCATAGAGACAGAGTGCAACACGCCACACCCTGAAAGCCATGGCGTCTCTGATACCAAGTCTGATACTTACACATTTGTCTCAAAAATTGGCACACTTTACTTTTTTGTGAGCTACTTGATCCAAAAAAACAAAAGATTCAGTTACACCATATAGGTGGAGATCAAAGACATGTCTGGGCACAACAACTAACAGATTAGCCAGAAAGAAAGCCAATAGGCTTCAGGGGACACACACCAACTATGACACACACACACACACACACACACACACACACACACACACACACACACACATATAGATATAAATATATATATACACACTGGGTGGCCCAATGTCCTGTAGGTGTGTCGCTGTGACGAGCATCAGCTCACAGGCTACAGGCAGAGTGTGACAGTGAGTCAGTGCTCTCGAATAGATTAAAGCATTTCTATCAGACACCAGATATATAAAGATGCACTTCAGTGAGCCACTGGATATGAGACCAGCGTCTAAAGAATTTAAGATGACCCACCAGTCAGAGTCACTGCTGGATGTAACACTATAATCTCCCCATGAAGAATATAACTGTCCCTCATTCAGGCCCTAAATTCCAATAGGATTCCCTAATGTCTGTGAGTGATTGTGTGTGTGTGTGTGTCTTTACGATGCCTGGCACAACAATAACAGAATTATGTTGGTCTCACTGTTTCCAGAACCACAGTCAGTCAGCGACAAAAAAAAGGTAATAAAGTAGGATCAAATATGAAGGGAAAATACCTGAAAAGGGAGAAAAAGAGGACAGATGGAGGGCAGACAGATTGGAGAGCAGAAAGGAAAACCTTTAAATGAACTTTATGTATTCATTTCTTTCTTTTATGGTCTTATGTTCTACTAAGTTACACGTGTGTTAAATCTTCAGTCATCGATTTTGTTCAGATGAACTGTTTTTTTTTTAATGTTTGCTTGATTGTGCATTCATATATACATGTACTGGTATGTAAGTATGTCCTTTTTATTGTTACTAAAATCAATTAAGACATTGTTGGAGAAAAAAGAAAAAAAGAGAGATAACCGAACTGAAAATAAAAAGGGCACAGAACCAGAGCACAAGTAAGATGGTGTGAGGATGGAAATGTGAAATCCGGGTAAAGGTATAGGTAATTAAGTTTTAAAAGGAAGTGAAAACTGTTTTTTGGTTGTTGCACTGCTGGGCTCTGCAGCTGAACTCTCATGTCCGGCTGTGTGCGCGACTAAACAAGCAAAAGACTTCCCTGACCCTCAAAGATCACCGACAGTGTGTTACTTCCTACCCCAGTGTGGGTCTCAAGAGTGATCAAAGCCACGAGAACACACACATGCACTTACCTCTCTAACCTCTTAACCCCTCTGTGTTAAGCGGCAGCCGACAATAAGGACACAATCTTTAAAGTTTTTATATGGACACTGAAAATCGACCTGCAGCACTGACATGTTTGATCCCCAGGCTAGGTATTTACTTTATGTTTGAATGCTTTATGCTTTGTTTTACATATTTTATTCCAATTTTCTACGAGCGTACTACATGTTAGAATTTCATGGTAATTTGCTGCCATATTTTTCTCCACATTTCATGAATAGTCCAAATCTATTCCAGTCTAAGTCCAGTCTACATGTCCAGAAACTTAAACTGGTCATATTTGAATTAATCTTGATGAATACATAAATTTAATCATATGACAGGCAACTCCAGTGCAGATGTATCAAAGAATATTCATCATCACATTTATAGCAAAAATATTAATGTGACATGTAATCATATGGATTTCAGATCATTCTGTTGCATCCTACCGTGTGCATGTGACTAGCAGAGGAGGTGTACAGGACTGCATTATACTAAAGTGTGTTTGTAAAAGACACAAAACCCAACTGACCTGAGATTGCGTTGGTGACAGACATGAGAGGAGAATGCAGAGCTGGAGTAACTCCCCACACTGTGTGGTATCCCACAATGCCAGCAAGACCGAAGGTGGTGACCATCTGAGTGAAGGCCGCGTTAGGAGCTGACAGACCCAGACCCATCATGGTGGCAGCACCTGCAACAGAGAAACAGGCAAGTTAAATGGGACCTGTTAACTTTTTAAAATTTTTCTGCTTTAAACACAATGTTAAAATGTTGGATGTAAATGTGGCCGAGGTTTCAAATGATGAGATATGCAAAAGTAATTCCTGTGAGCGACAACTTCAGGCTGCACACTGCTCTGAATACTCTGTTTCCAACGAACAGACGTCAGATCATGACAGATTTCTTTATACAGTCATCTGTTCCTGGCACACTACTGTAAGTGTTTAAATTACATAGCGTACAGTGCAACATGGGCATGCTAACATCAGTGAATCATGAAATCTTGGTTGCCAATGTGGTTACTTTCTTGCTGATTTCAAATCATATTTTTGCTGGAACACATCTGGTTTAGAAGCTTTTATTGATGATTTTTCACAGTAGAAATGCCACTATACTCCATTACAGTTATTCCCAGGCTTTAATGATGATGCAGACACACCAACATATGCTGGAAGACCTGGAAATGCTGATCAATCAGCGCAGACTGAGCCTTTTCCACAGGCAAGTTGAAAGAGACAGGCACTAAAACTGTATTCACTCAGACAGACTGAATACAGGTGTTCCCGCACAGAAAATAATGAGGGCATCGTTTGTTTTTTTAACCATTAAAGCATGCAAACATGCTCTAGTAGAACTTTAATACAAGCATAAAACCTTATAATGAGCACAACATGTCCCCTTTAACGAAAGAAGAGAGCAATTGTAATATCTATAGAGCTCTTACAGTTTACCACGGGGTAGATTTTGTTTAAACAACCTGAAAACAATTGAGATAATTAACATTAGTGTACAGTATGTTTAGCAGTGCTGCAACTAACAATTACTGACTAACAAATATTTACTATTTCAAGACATCTGTTGATTATTTTCTCAATTAATCGATTAGTTGTTTGGTCGATAAAAAAAAAAAAAAAAAATGGTGGAAAATGTCGATTAGTGTCTTCCTAAACCTAAATATTTGCTTTACTGTCATTCAGAAAACATAACAAAACCATAAAATATTCACATATAAAACGGCTGGAATTAGAAAAACTGCCACCCCCCAAAATCAACTTAATCGGTTATCAATTTAGTTGGTGATTAACTCACGCTGCAACCCTTTGTCCCAGGTTGAAAATATTAATGCATTCTCAGAACAAGGCAGAAAACTATCCAATATTTAAAATAGAAGCCAAAACTAAAGAGAGGTCAGATTAAAATACACTTAACTTTGTGTGTTTTCCTATCCTGTTATCATCTTTCAACGCTTGGCTTACAGTAGCAGTTTAATTAGGATAAATGATCTTTGGAAATAGTATATTTCGCAGCTATAAGCATATTTTCTTTGACTGCAAGATGTGGTCGGCACTTGACCACCCATGATGTCCTATTTTCCTTTTAACTTTAACAGAGAGGTATAATTAACAGTCAAAGAGCAATTTGTCTGGTTCCATTTGCAAGGCTGGTGGCATGTAACAAACATTCTGCTGTGGCAAAAGAAGTTAGGTCTGTGACAGTCACTCTAAAATGACCAAAATGACTAATTTCCATGCCACACTAATAAGCATTTAACCAGCACAAAGTAAGTTCTCACTCTTTAAAAAGAGAGCAGCTAACACCAGCAGCTGTGTGGTGGTGTTAAGTAGGAAACAACCCGAGTGCCTAAACAATGTGTGAACCACATTAACTGCATGTGGCGCGCTTACACAGGGCGCTGCTGTGTGGCACCATGGGAACTACTCACTACAGCACTACTTCAAACACACACTCAGCTTGACACTATTTTTTACAATGCACACTTCCTGAAACTGACAGGGTGTCTGTGTGTGTGTGTGTGTGTGTGTGTGTGTGTGTGTGTCATTTCTCACCTCTAGTGCACATTCCAGCAGTGACCTAGAAAGCTGATTATTAATCTGTGCTTCACCTTCCGATGGGCCTTTAAGGGACAGTTGACCTAAATAGGACCTAAATATTAAAAAATATATATTTTCCCTCTAACATTCAGTGCTATTTATCAATCTAGATTTTTTTGGTGTGAGTTGCTGAGTGTTGAAGATATCAGCCGTAGAAATGTCTGCCTTCTCTTGAATATAATGTAATTAAATAGCCGTTAGCTCGCAGTGCTTAAAGCGCAAAAACACAAACAAAAAAAAAACCCCACATTTGAAAAACTCAACAGCAATGTCTCTTTCCAGAAATCATGACCCGGTTACTCAAGATAATCCACAGACCTTATTTGGAGCAGTTTCATGTAGGAACTATTTTCTTCAGCCGAACAACTACCATCTGACTCACCTTGCAGAAGAAAGTGTACATCTACTTGTGGACGAGAGGCTCGAGCATGTGACTGAGATGAAATCAAAAATGGCATCCACCTTGGCTGAGCAGTAATGTTAGCTATCTCATGTGAACTAGCAGAATAAAACTATTAGTTAGCTCATTACCGTTGCTATTTTGAATTGAGCAGGAGTCTTTTCCCCATAGATGCAAGCTTCCTTCTGCACAATAATGCAGTTGGCTAGTGTAGTTTGGCAGAAAGAAAATGGTTCCTACATAAAACTGCTCACCACCGGGTCTGTGGATTGTGTTGAGTAATCAGGTCATGTCAGGTGGATACTTCCGACTCTCTGCAACTCATAAATAAACAATCTAGATTGATAAACAGCTCTACAGGTAAGGGAAAATTCTATATATATATTTTTTTGTCAACTGTTCTTTTAAGACCCAAAGTTTGTCGAATTTTCTCCTTAACCAGAAAATCTAAATTTAATGGCACATTCAACTCACCTCCAGTGTACACGCCAGCAGTGGTGAGTGTAGCCCTGAAGGGGGAGATTTGTGCAGCCTTCTCTTTCTGTAATTCCTGGACGGTCTTGGGTTTAGGTGGAGCTGCAGTGGGCACATTGTTAGGCTGGGGAGCGGGGAACAGGTTCTTTCCATCCTGGAGGGGACAAAAATGAGATGGAGAAGAAAGAGTTCAATCAGTCTTTCCTAACCACTATATTAATGGCTTGGCTTGTAGATATCTACTTTTTATTCCCTGATCTCATCACCTGATGGTGTCCAGTGACCTCTGTTGTGTTTAGAAATCTGTGAATCATTAGACTGTGCTGTCAAGATCAAAGTAAGCAAACTAGTCATCAGTAAGTAATATCTATGCTTCAGTATCATTTGTAAGAAGTGTAGCCATTATTATGATCAGAAATGGGAAAACTGTTTGTTCATTCAAAGAAAAGATAAAAAATAATCTCCCTAAAATCTATGACTTACGACTGATATGAATAATGTTAATAAAAGGCCAAGACTAAGCCACATTAGAATTTTAAAAATCCAATAGCAATATTTTTTTTTGTTTTTTTTATATTAACATGGAGCATAAAAACAAACATTTTATAAGGATAAATTTGCAAAACTGTGACTCTGTTACCGATCAGGGCATTTTACAGCAAAAATATATGCATGCAACACTGTTTCTATATTACCACTGACCACAGTGTAACATGTGACAGGTTCCATTCTCATTCCTGCACCTTATTCTGAACGCTTTGGAGAATTTCAACCAAGAATGAATTGGTCTGGAACCCAGCAGGAACCAAAAAATACCAGGTTTTCCATGATCTGAAGTGTGAACCGTGAACAGTGGGCATGTCATGTTCTATAAAAAGGGAAGAGAGGACTGAGGAGGCTACAGTGGAAAAGCTAAGTGATAAATTAATGTTTTAACATAAATAGTTTGGTCAGATCTTGTTATTTTGGATAAAAGCTAAAATCTTCAATAACAGAGCAAACGCTAGCAAACAATCAATGCGATCTGCCATCATTCTACTAATATTTACTGCCGTTATGCATTACGCAATGCCCTCTGTTGCTGATGCATACTCAATTACAATTGTTCCACTCAAAACTGGTGGAAGTGCACTAAGTGGATTTTAGAGCTATTTCTAAAGACATATTTTACTTTACTTTATTTTGTTGAAAAAAAAAGAAAACAAATGCTGTAAGAAGTGGAATTGGGATAAGAGCCATATAAAATATTTTTTAGTTGTCCACTTTTTTAGTTTTGTAAAAATAATTTAAAAAACTTAAAGAACTGTTTGGATGCAGATTCTTGTATTGCACTGCAGAGCTATTGAACTGTCAAGCATAGGCACTAATTGGATTTTAGTAACTTTTAAGTACTTGAAGTGTGCACTGTGCAGCTGTATTATCCAGGTAAAAACAAGAATCAGGCAAAGAAACTTGACTGGAACATTCCTATGTAGAACAGTATTGAAAAGCACAACTTTTTACTTTTTACTATAAAAATTTAATTGCCACAAAATAGCAACATTTTAGTACAATTATCTGAAAATTTCAATTTATAATTGCACAAAATAAGGTTAAGTAAAGAGTGAGTGAGAAGCTCATAAAACATTTTTTTCCACTGTTAATGCTCACACATGGATAGTAAAGTTTGTGTTTATTGCGGGCACATCACTCTGGTAGCAACTGCAGATACGCTCTTTATGGAAAGTGTTCTTAGGGTGACATCTAGTGACAGTGAAAGAGACCTGCATGCATTTTGAGTGAATTTCTACATGACTGCATGGATGCTCCGTTTTCCTCTGTGCTGCAACCTGCTTATCAGCTGAGAAATTTGGGTGACAGCTCAGCTTTACACACATGCATGTTTGTTCAGCTGTGGTCCGCATCAGACCTCGTACCTGCATGACAATGGATCCCCTGACGACGTGATCCATGGTCCCATAGTCAAACTCTTCCTTGACATCGAGGTAAAAGTTGTCCTTGTCAGGGCTGATGGCCCGCATCAACTTAGTAATGTTGTTGGAGTACAGAGTGCTGGACTGTGTTGGTAAACGGCTGGGCAGGTCTGTGTAGCCGATATGGGTCACTCCCTAAAAAAGAAATAAAATAAAAAACAAAAGATGCCTTTAAATTTGTATTTATTTATTTATTTTTTATCCCACTTAATCACAGAATTTCAAAAATTAGTAGAAATTAATTTCATTTTTTAATCGGTTTTGAATTTCATTATCTTGCATAACAAAAGAATAAGGTAAAGCAAGTCTTACCAGACTGTTTTGATTAGGAGTCAAAAAAAATTGCATAGGACTAGCATGAAGTGGTAATGTCCATATAGGGGAGTCCCATGGGTAACCATAGAACCCAGGGCAAAGGTCAAGGAACCACTGTGAAATGACCATGGTGTTTTTCCATCGTCCAAATTTAGCCTAACTTTGGAGCGTAACTTAGCGCATCACCTGAGAAACAATTCCCCAGATCTTCTAATTTCATATAATACCAGTATCATCACTGTAGCTTTAACAGCCTCTTAAAGACAGGAATGTCGGCCGGAAATTAAAGTGATTAAAAACGAAAAAAAGAAACAAAACACAAAACACATTTATGTACGGATCTTAATTGCATAATTAGTAATGTGTTAACGCTGACAGCCCTAAAATAAACTAGAATCCTTTGTTTTTTGTTTCAGTGTTAGTATGTGCACTGACCTTGTGTAGTGACAGCTCTCCAGGTACGGTGGTCTCAATGTTTCCTCCAGCCTCTGCTGCCAAGTCCACCACTACAGAGCCATCTTTCATGCTCTCTATCATTGGTTTGGTGATGAGGATGGGTGCACGCTTTCCTGCAGTGTTACAATGGAAAAAGACGTCAAGGCTTTGGTAACACATTCCCAAAAGGAGAAAAATATTTACTACAGCAGCTGCTGTGGATATGTGGCCTTACAATGTACAAAAACTAATGAAACCAATGACTAATGGAACAAAAACTGTTGTAAAATATGTTCCTGTAAAATTTTTTTTAATGGTCAATATTCCATAACTGAGCCTTTTTATTTCGAAATTCTTTGACTACCTGCCCAGAATACATGTCTCACATTCTGTGATATTTCAGATACGGGTATTTCACAACCTTCTGTTTGTTTGCCTCAGCAATGTTCCCCCAGTTTTTACATTTAGAGTTGGCGTTTACTCTGTGTGTGAGTCTGTGTCTCTGTACATACCAGGGATGAGAGCAGTGGTGATGACAATGTCCACATCCAGACACTGTTTGGCAAACAGCTTCATCTCTGCCTCTATGAACTCTTTTGACATTTCCTTGGCGTAGCCTCCCTGACCCTCTCCTGACTCCTTAATGTCCACCTCCAGCGGCTCTGCGCCCAGAGATTTGAACTGCTCCAAAGCTGCAGCTCTGGGAGAAAAAGAAGTTATGGTTCTTTAACCAGGCAAAAGGAAAACATCTCTACAACAACATAAATCTAAGTGTTTGTTGTCCTAAAGACTGAAGTCTTAAGGACTATAATTGATATAGGGATGGGAATCTAGAACCAGTTCCAAATTGTTTGACCCATCTGCATTACATACCTCCGAGCTCACCAATTCCTAATCAATGCCAGCATTTTTTTCTGACATTGCACATTGCAAATTGCAAAACAATAACATCAAACTAATTCTCTCTCTAACTCTTATCAAAGACTGATTCAAAACTTTTTAATGCTAATTTTTCAATCCCTTTTAAGACTTTATGGATTTGTGGGAACTCTGTAAGGTTTGAATTAGATTGCAGGCACACATACAGCACATCAGATGCTGCCATTACAGTAGTCAATTCTACCCAATTTAACAAATCTGATTGTATTAGCAGGTCAACAACATCTAATGCTGCACTTGTGCTCAAATACAATCTTTCAAAGCAAGTATTCATTTCATTTGCAATTCCGACATACAGTAGAAAATCAAGAGCAAACCTGGTGTCAAATCCTCTGACAATGGCTCCCATGGCTCTGGCAGAACCAGCTGCTGCCAATCCAGCCACACCTCCTCCAATGATAAGGACCTAATCACAAACACATACATGATATCATTTGGGATGGCCAGTACAGAGATTTAGTGTGTTAAAACTGTCACAGAAAAATCAACACACACAATAACAGACAAAAGTCCAACTACAGAAACACACTACAGAAACTATAGTAACAACTATAAAAAACACACAAACTCCTACTGCACACCTTTGCAGGTGGAACTTTCCCGGCTGCTGTAATTTGTCCGGTGAAAAAGCGACCGAAGTTGTTTGCTGCCAGCACAACTGCTTTGTACCTGAAATGACAGAGGGTAAAATAACACTAAAAAAGAGAGAGAGATGGAAACATCAAGCAATAAAGACATAGGTATGAGCTGTACTGCATTTAAACATTTCCAATTAAGACAGCAGGAACTTGCTGGTATGTACATTAGTGTGTGGCTTTCTTTTTTTCTTCTTCTATCTCTTTCTTTCTGATTTCTTAAAGACATATGTTATTCATGGTTCATCAATTAATGTGAAATAGCAAACGTATGTTTCTGTGCAAAATGTTGCAACATGCACAAATCTGTGTGCAAGCATTGCGCAGGTTTACATATATTTTTGTATGCCACATTTTTTAGTGCTAATACACATATGCTTATGTTTCTCAAAAATAACTACATAAACAATATTAAAAAAAAGACAGCAGAACCTACTCAGATATATTTAATACCCTAACACATGAAATTGTAGTAGCTCTCTTAAACAGACAGTAAAATGACATTTATGAGTCACTCAAGCCCAAACTTCTCATAAACACCGCAAACACCCCCCCATCCGAAGGCTCCGTGTACATACCCTGCGATGTTCGCCATGGAGCTCAGTGCATCATAACCCTGGGCGATGGTGACTCGGGGCACCTGGTCCATTGCCAGGACAGTGGCCTTTTTCTGGGACAGCATGTCCATCAGCTCAGGGTTCTGAGCCGGGTAGATGAAGCTGATTAAAGTGGCTGCGTCCTTCATCATCTCCACCTCATGGACACCCAGGTCAGGGTTGAAAATGGGGGCACGAACCTGAAAGCAGAGATAACGGTCGAAAAAGGTTAGAGTAGGAAGGAACGAAAGAGGCAAAGATAAAAACTAGATATAAACAATTATTGAGATTTCATTATGCAATTTCAGAGAAAAAAAAAGATTCATAATATCCTTTCAATGTATTAGCATTTTTAAGAAAGAATGATTTAATTCATGAATTTATTGACTTTTAAGACTTCCAAAGGATTTGTGGGAACCCCATTATTTACCTTCATCTCCCTCTCTCTGGCCTTGGTTAAATATTAAACGCACCACCCCGGATTTAAATCCTACCTTAACCAGCACATCAGATGCCATGACATCTTTAAGGTCTTTAATTGTTGCTCCAGCCTGCGTATACTGCTCATCAGGGAACTTGGAAGGCTCTCCGGCTCCTGACTCCACAACGACATTGAAGCCCTGTTTGATGAGCGCCTGGACACCAGCGGGGGAAAGCGCCACACGACGTTCATTCTGGAAGATTTCTTTTGGTACACCGACTGTGAGCTGTTTGTATGGAATACCTGCAGAGGCAATGAGAAACAATACAGGGGCATGTGACGAAAGTGACGAAAAACGATCAAAAACAGCAGAAAGAGACAGTTAATTTTTTGATGGAGCAGATCATTGCAACTATTGCAGCTTGTCTCATGATTTAGGACATAGGAGATTGTTTGAAGGAATGTTTTATTATAAACATTACAACACAGATGCCTTTATAGGCAGGCAGATTCCTCTGCAGCTTCAAGGAGAATCTCAGAAAACGGCCATGAGTTAAATATGTTTACCATAAATACTGCACTCTATATGCAATGTACTCTGTAGACAGACAGACAAGGTCGGTGTCCAGCAACACCACCAACAGCCCACAGACATGTTCGTGGCTCTTTGAGGCTGTGCTTAGTTTAGTGTGTTAGTATGCAAACATTTGCTATTTAGCACTCAACACAAAGTACAGCTGAGGCTGATGGAAATGTCATCATTTTTGCATTTGGTAATATTTGGTATAGTTGGTATTTGGAAATAAACCAAAGGCAAATTTCAACAAAGTCATTAGGATACACTTTCTTGATATCAAGGGTGTCTCTACCACATAGTTAATTAGGTAGATATGACACTTTACTGGATACTTGAAAATGGTGACCTGCTGCTGGCACAAGAAGAAGTCAGGGATCACCAAAGTCACTAGGATTTTTCGGGACCATGAATGTCTGTACAAAATATACTGACAAATCCATCCCATAGCTTAAAATATAACAAGGCTTCAAAAGAACAGCAGAAAAAACATCCATCCAGCTTGTCTTGATTTAAAGTCACCCTCCAGACATATTTTTAAAAAATATACTTTGACTAATATTTTGTTCAACATAGTTCTGCTTCATAATAGTGAAAAAAAACTCTGAAAGGGGGACAGAAGCACATATTCTCTTTCTCCCTCGTGCAAAAGAGATACAATGAGTATGACAGAGACACCGAACTATTCTTATTTTCAGTCAGTTCATTCTGTGTCTTTTTTAGTGTCCAGGCAGGTCATGTGTTGTGTCAGCTCCTATGGAAAATTCCACTGCAGCTTTTTCCCACTGTTTCCTTGTCTATACATAAACACACGAACATCTGACAGGCTGCCTTTCCTCTCAACTTGCTGTGGTAAAACGTGCTTTAAGAACTTTTGTTTCACAAAAAGCTCCACAGCACAAAACAGCCAAAAAACTTGTTGCTAGCTATTAGGTTACTGCATTTCTATATACCAAGAGTGACCACATGCCACTAGAGGAAATGTTCTCTGCCACTAACCAAGAAAGAAAACATTGTCAGTCGTCATGTCATAGTCGTGTTGTATCATGTCATAGTCGTGTTGTATTTATCTTTCAGTAAAAATGTACCTTGTATGCCCTCATTGAAACAATTTTTGATGCCACGGGGAAAATTTGACAAACATCATCATTTTTTAAGGTACTGTATTAATGTCAGAAAGCTCAGTGTCATGCCAACTCAACAGCACTGTGTCATTTTGTCCATGTCATAGTTCACATTCCAGTTTTACATCAACAAACATTGCCTTCATCTATACTGTACGCCTATAGGCTCCCTACAGGTCAGCACACAAGCAATCTATATGAAGTGTGTGGTGTGTTACCCCCCTCCAAGAGTGTGTAAGCTGATACAGGTGTGTCCAGAATAGACGCTGCCAGCTGGCACTGGCTGAACTAAAGGAATGTCAGCATGAACCAGGTCAAAAGCTACCCTTAAACACCTACCTACACATACAGAGAGACATCAGGAAAATCATGAACCCTGAACCCTGAACACGCAGACATGAAGCACCTGAAACCAGTTGGTACTGGCTTTCAAAGCACACACACGTTCTAGGTTACTGGGTACAGAGTAAGGGCATGGAAATGGAGAATGGTGCCTGAAGGCTGCAGTATCCTAAATATGACCTTGGGACTGAAAGCAAATGCAGGTAGCAGCAATGACCTCTACAATAAAGTTTTCACAAAAAGATTTTCTCTGTGCACTCAAGGGATTACCCTCTTCATAACAATTACAATAAAGAAGAAATTAAAAAGAATGAATGAATGGGTAGCACTCTACTTCACAGCATATTAACAATAACAGATTTGTTTAATCAGTTGCCAAGGCCAACGAAGGACAACAGTATGAATAAGGATACTTGTCTGTCTACTTGAATACTGAGTAGTACCGTACTATGAGTATGTGGCCACCTGCTATGTTGCACCTGATAGACAAGTAGATGAGAATGCACCCAGGTGTTGTTTTTACCTTGCTATCAGTAGTAAAACCCCAAACCTAAAAAGCTGGGTCTTAAAATTAGATTTTTAAAAAAATATACCTGTGCAATATTCTTGTTATTTGATAAATAGATTTTCATAAATAATATGCATATGTATGTACTGAGTATTTATGTTGAAGTTTTAAACATAATCGCTTTTTACCTTTTCTATTTTTTTTAGTCTTTTATTCTTTATATTGAGCTCCACTCGGGTAGTTCAACTAAATCTCGTTGTGTATACCTGTACAATGACAATGAAAGTATTATGAAAAAAGTATTCTGATTGTGTTATCCTTGCAATGCATACACATACATATGAAAAACTGCAGCATCTAGCTAAACAGAACTGTCATCACCATGTTTCTTTTTGTTAAGTTTTGTCTGACCTAGCAAAAGTAAGTAAGGCAACACGAGGGGTCTATTGAGAAGCTGCAACCAGAGAACATTTGGCATCTTGGATTTAAAAAAAAGAACAGTTGCTTCATTATCAAAACAATTGTCCATCATTTTTTCTGATCAACTAATCAAATTATTTCAGCTCTAAGGGCAAACTTCCCATTTGCAGCTTTTCCTTTAATCACTCATCCAGTATGTACAATCTCAAGAACAGCGCAAATTATCAGCCAGATGAGCAATGAAAAAAGAAAGTTTCTAATTTACAGTACAACTAATTTGTGGCAGCTGTACAAACTGTTAGGTAATGCTAATCACTGTAATTATGTAACTTACAGCTTGTAGATCAATCTACACATGCTGCCATCAGATGTGTAAGATGTGGCACACTGTCAAAGTGTTTAAGTTTGGAACTGCATTATTTGCTCGAGGTTGGCTGGAGAAGCTTTAAATGTATCACAGTGTCAGTGTTTTCCTGTGTATGTTGTACATTAGATCCATGCTGATATTGACTTTTGTCGTTTGCAGGATCATCTGGCCTAAGTGGAGGTCTCTGCAACAATACTGTGCTGCTTTCTACTGAAAGTTTGATCTTTTCAAACTACAAAATCTCAAGGTTTTATTTATTGTCTTAATTGTAATGATGTTACTTTACTGACCATTTGTAAACAAAAATGTTAAATTATTATTTTCACTGATGTAGCACTGGATGCTTTCTGTAAATTATTCTGTTATGCCCATGCCAAATCAATGTGTATGTTGTCTTACCTGGACTGGCACACTGTCCCAGAGCTTGATGGGTCCTGAAAAAGCGAAGGCATGATGATTTGATTCCACGGCTGCTCTGCAGCTTCACACTCGAAACACCGCTGAACACGGGGGCCGAGCAGCTGGCCGCCACAATACGTAGGAGGCTCGCCATGGTGCACACACCCGACACTCACACACCAGGAGGAGCTCAACAGGACAGACAGCACCCCTCCTGGGGAAGAGACAGGTGGGACATAAGGGCAGGAAGAGAGGGGAGGGGGGTTGTGGGTAAAGAGGAATAACAGAAGGATGAATGTGTGGGAACAAGAGAAGTTAAATATCAGAATGTCAATATCTCAATCATTATTAGCTTTTCATTCAGTTGCACATTTGAACTACCCTCTTCCTCTGTAGACTAAACACACACTAGTTTACATAACAGGTCACACACTTTTTACATGCAAGTGTACCCAGATCCAACACACATCATGGCTGTCTGAGCCACATAATGAATTTGTCAAATGTATTTACTCACACACATACACACATTTTCAGACAACCATAAACACTTCTTTAAAATGCAGTCTACTGAACGACTCTATGGCTGACAACAGCATGAAGGACAGTATGTTTACTTTAAAGGGAGATAATGGAACTGGGATTGACCGGGATAGCTTGGCTGGTGTAGCAGGGTTTAAACCAGAAAAGACCGGCAATAAACTCCACTAAGGGCACCGAGACTGTTTTAGTTAACAGGTCAAAAATCAATCGACAATCCGTTTGAGAGGAGAAAACAAAATGAAAACTGAAAACAATAAACGCCATTTGCGCTGAAACTACAGCTTAAATAATTTGTTAATTAACTGAAAATTTACCATAATATATACAGTTTATATATAGTTGCAAATTCAATATCTTTGGGTTTTGGACTGTTTGGGACTTGACATTTTTACACTATTTTCTGACATTTTAATGGCTATACAATTAACTGACTCATTGCAAAAATAGTTTAGTCAACTGATGATAGATAATAAAAGAAAAGAAAAATTGTCAGTTGCAGTCCCGGAAGGCATTATCTACTTTGCAAATAAGTACAAAGATCCAATAAAATCTTAGGCACATTGTAAAAAAAGACAAACAAAAAAACCCTATGTTTATCAACTGTGCCCCACTTACGCCACTAATTGCAGAACTGACCTAGTTGGCTGACATTCATATAGTTGAATCAAAAGATCAATATCTCAGCATTTTAAAAATAAACTTTAAATTATATCATATAAATTCTGATTTGTCAATAAATAATAATATTTCGACAGTAAGGAAATATTGAAAACAAACCAACCATTGCTGTCCAACCAACAATCCAAATACATTCAATTTACCACATAGAAAAGCAGCATGTTTTACATTTGAGAAACTGTAAACACAGATGTTTTTGTTTTGGCATTTTTCTGACCAAATATCAAAAATATAATATTTATATCTTAAAGCGACTAATTACATTACAAATAAGCTGCATACTACTACTATTGATCTCTATGCTGATCTCTGACAGTGCAGTCTGGGTGTGTTGTGTTCAGGACTCTCACTTTATGCCAGAAAAACTAAAACCACCACGTCAGCAAAAAGTAAAATATGAGTCACACAGTTTCAGTCGACATTTTTCAAACGCTATGACCTTACTTCAAGAATACAGGATGAGCACGGCATCATATAACAAACACGCGTTGCTTTGTCCTATATGTGCCGGATTAAACCCGGGTCAGGACTGGAGCGGCTATCATAAACCTCTGGCTAACAGCATCTTTAACGTTCATGACCCAATAAATCACCAATAAATCTTTTAAATAAAAGACTTTCATACGACAGCTTTGACTTACAGCTGTGTCACCCAGAGACCCTGAAGCGTACAAACAGGTGGATTAAACCTGTTTATTTGGCAGGCGGCTGCAGCCTGCCACTTCTCCCTTTTTGTCTGCAAAATTTAGCCGGGGTTGAAAGCTAACAGGAGCTAGCTCGCGCTTTAGCCGGCAGCTAATACACATCTGTCTCGTGCATGAAGGCGACGCGTGACTCAAAATGCAACCTACTCATACAGAGAAATGAAAATGCACGTTTAAAAGTGAGAGTGGGAAGGATATCAGCACACAACATCAGACTGACCTTTACAAATAGTCCTCTGTGCTCTGTGCAGCACAGGCGAACTCTCTGTCGACCCGGAAGATGTCTCGTGGAAGAGGCCGATGTGACACCGACATGCGAGTATTATTGGACCATATGAGGAGCACGAGAGGATATCCGATGGCTGTTGATGTGGTGTCACCGATGGGGCAAACACAAAGACATAAATATGAGACATTTGTCTTTGAAACAGTCAACTTACCATTTTATGAATTTATATCAACATTAATATTTATATTTTGTATTATTATCCTTAATTTTATTGGTTAAATAATAAATTAGGCACATGTTTTGTTCAGAAATCTTTGTTGGAAGCATTATGCACGAGTAGGTCTACGTTACTGAATAAACAACCCATGAAAATACACATGCAGTGCTTAAGACATTGATAAATAAAAAGACGGTTATTGTTAAGTCTGTGATTCATTTTATAAGAAATGGCGTCCCAAAATTTACTGATGATGCAACTCTGTATAATTCCACTGAGTGGCGCTCTTTTACCATTTTATAACCAGCAGTGAGCTGTGGGACAAAAAGATGAATCCACCTTTTTTTTTTTAATATTTCTCTTCTCTTCTGCACTGAACCTAACATTACAAAATGGTCTTACACATGGACTAACATCTGAATTTCCCTACAAATAACATTGATTTCACATGTTTTCTGTAATTTGTCTCTATTTTTTCCACAGTCAGTGTATTTTATGGATGTATATATTACAGTCTTTATAGAGGTTTTATCTGATTTCATGTTCTCTTTGTTTGGTCATTATGGTTTGTTATTCATTCTGTTTTTAGTCATTTTATTATCTGGGTTATATGATGACTTCCTATTGGTTCCTGCCACTATATAGGTGGGGCCATACCTACAATGCATATGATTTTAAAGCCCTGACAAAACATACAGGCTTTTTCAACGATTCAGCCACTACAATAAAAGCTTTTTAATGTAGTTCCTCCTTGTTTTTCACGCTTTTCACATTTTTTGAGAGCCTGGATGTTCTTCCCTGTTTATCCTTTTGGTTCCTGTTTTCCTTGAGCACCCAGCACAAGTTTTTGACCCACATTTGATTATAATCTACAGAGCAACCAGTCTGTCTCTTTTTCTAAATCCCTAAAAATATGTCAACATGGCTGAATAATCCTGTTAATAAGACATGGAGTAGTGATACAAGAAATTTATCTATCCCGAAGAAAGGGTTATGCAGCAGTTGCACTACAAAGTAATAGGAGTGCAGATACAAAGCATGCAATAAGGACTAACACAACAAAGTAGAAAATCAGTGTAGAGGTAAGGAGTCTATGATAGCACATGCATGTTGCCACGATCCTCCAGCACAGATAAAAAAAATTTGTGCTTGTGAAGGACAAATTGCGTCTAAAGGTGATTGACTTCCTTTTGACAATAAATCTTTGCTAATGAAAAGCATTGAGCTTGTGTTGACACTCAGCAATAATTTCTTCATTTATCTATCTATTCACTCTGCACCAGCACATCCCTTCACTTACAGTATGATATACTGTATGTACAGTTTACAGTATATATACTCACTCACTCTCTCACACACACATACTGATCATCTGGTTCTCTTTATAAGGCTCAGGGAGTGGAATGCATTGTTGCTGCGCCTGGTTCTCATTTCAGTGTTTCACCCTAAAGACGGCTCTTCTAATTGCATTGGCTTTGCTTGAACGTTTTTGGTTTTCTTCGTTTCCCTTGATTCTCTCTTCATTTCTTCTTCTTCCTGAGTGACATTTGAATTGTAAATCTGACCAACACCTGTATTTTTTAGGTCAAGGAGCAGGTGGAAGAACATATCTGATTGTAATGGTGTATTTTTTTCATTTAAGTAACACTACATGTTGCTACACCTCACTCTGGTTAGTAGATGCATGTGTTTGTAACATATCACTTGCAAGTCTATCTTTAATTCTAAAAACAGTCTCATTTATCTCTTTCAGCTCAAATATTCATCATGTTATTATTTTAAAACCCAGGGTAGATTTAAGACCCTTTAAAACGGTCAAATAATGTCTTTTGACTGTTGAATGCTGGATTTCTGTACGTCAAAGTCCTTCACATTTGGGACTTCGTGACTGACCCTGGCCTCACATCAAAAAGAAGTAAACAATAAGATCATGGATCAACCCGATTCCCATATGAATTTTATTAGAACTCACTGATCCAACTGCTGTTGTCAACTAAACATTTTTTTGTTTTTGCTTCATATTTGTGCTCTAAGATAATATGATTATTCTCTTAGTTGTGGGATTAATTTGAAGAATTTACAATGTAATGTAAATATGGTACATTATTTGACTACACTACAATAATGTAATCTTTTGCAGACCTAAAAAGCCCCACAGTTTGGACATCCAGTGATTAGATTGTTTACTAAAAAGCACATATAATAGTCAAGTTTATGCTTACAGATTTAAGGAACCTTGATGAGAATTGATAGTTGAGATGGTTGTGCATTACAGATCAGTATTAGCTATATTCAAAAAACTTCCTAGGTACAAAGAATTGCTCCTAGTGACAAAATTCAAAGACAATTTCAAGAAAATTATTAGAATTTTGACATTATCTAAAAAGTTCCTCTTAAAATGAAGACTAGGGCCTGTAAATATTATTTACAAAGTATCTTAGCTCTTAAGAAAGCTACTGAAGTGAAACACTGAATGACACACTACAGATAAGATTGTGCAGGGAGAATGTTTGTGGTTGATCTCATCAGAAATGCGCTCACATCTTCCACCTAATGCAATAAGAGTATGACACCAGAAATAAGGTAATCACAATTTTACCATAAATGGCAACTGGAAAATGCAACAGTGCAGCAGTGTGATCACACCAACAGATTTTTCACAGTCTCATAATGTGACGCAGTTCATGTTATTTCAACTGGGTCCACAATTCGCAGGTTCACAAAATGGCGTGTCTGTGACAACCAATCACATCTGTTTAAGGAATGCATCACACCTAGCAACAGGGTCCACCACACCTCCTCCCCACAATGAAAGTTTCTCTCTCTTCCTAGGCCAGAGACTCTGAGACCTTTCCTAAATCGATCCTAAGCTAGGACTCCTTGCTCGAGTTTTTTTTGGGCTAAGGTAGGAGCTCTCGGAGTATTCTCAGAATGTTATTGAATACGGCCCCAGGTGTGTAGAACTTAGTGGCATCTGGTGGGAGGGTTGCAGAGCCCAAACTTCTTCTACATGCCAAATGTGTAGGAGAACTACGATGGCCTACACATAAATGCAAATACTGGAAGGGGGTAGTGTTTAATTTGTCCATTGTGGGCTGCTGTACAATAACATGGCAGACTTTGTGGGAGAGGACCCGCTTCATTTGTAGATATAAACAGTTCATTCTAAAGTAACACAAACACAAAGATTCTTAGTTTCAGGTGATTTTAAACTCATAAAAACATATTTATGAATATGAAACATAATTTCTGTCAATAGATGCCCCATAAATCCTACACACTGGACCTTTAAGTGATAGTTGCCTAGCTTCAGGCTGTGGTTTAATGTGGTTATATTTTGAGTTTGGGGAGCACTTGTGGGCAGTGGTAGGAGGGAAGAAAGTCTTAAGGGTTAACTTGCCTGTGGGCACATTGACCTCAGATCCACAACTTTGAACTGGTGTGAACTTTACCCGACTGCGGCATCTATTAGCCTGTCTGGGTTATTTATGGTTGCGGCCGTGCACCTCCATTTAAAAGCCTCAAGTCCTGTTGAGCAAATAGCTTTGAGTTGAAGCACTCTAACTCTAATCTCCCACTTTTACTCCCTCATTCTGTCAACACTCAGTTTTTCTTTTTCTGTCCTACATATGTGAGGCAGCCTGCAATAGGTCAGGTTAGTGCCATTCTCTGATGGATAGTGGCAGATGTTAAAATACAAAACTGTCAAATACAATCAATCTTCACCAGGTGTAAAAATTCAAGTAATTTAATCCTTGCAGGGATATTGTCTCCTCACTTGCCCCCCTCTAGACAAAGGTTCTCCTCTGGATCAAAGACGCAGTGGGACAGTTACCCTCGGTTCGGCTAATGCTGTGTGTTTTTGCATTTGAGTAACTGTTTCTCAATTGATGGATACCAAACCCGTCAGCTGTGGCACAAAGCAGCACCACACACATACACAGTGAGTGTGTGTGTGTGTGTGTGTGTGTGTGTGTGTGAGAGAGAGAGAGAGAGAGAGAGAGACAGGGAAAAAAAGATTTTTCAGCAATAAAATGCTTTGAAGTCCAAGAAAATTCCAGGAGTTTCCTGTTAACGATACTGGGGTATAATCTGAACCAGGAATGTGTGTGTGTGTGTGTATGTGTGTGTGTGTGTGTGTGTATGTGCAAAGACAGCGAAGTCTCCCCAGTCAGTCTCTCTCTGCCTGTGAGAGGGGTTAACATCAGACTTTGCTGTCATTTTGCCTTCGAGATCCATGTCAGATTTGATTTTTTTTCAAGGATACAGACTTTTTTTGCCTTTATTAGACTTTTGGATTCAACATACGGAGATTTCTTAGTTTTGTGACAGACAGTGTCCAGCTTTTAAAATCTCAATTAATGTTTTAACAGTTGGTGAATGCATCTTGTCTGTTTCAGATGCAACACTGCTGCTTACGATCGAGCACAAATGTATGATCTAAACAGAGGAGGATTTCTGAGCTGCTAACCAGTTCCAGCTGATCAACAAACAAACCACTCAACGGTGTCAGTGAGGATGTTTCATTTCTATAGGTCACACTGGCCTCTGCTGTTGTTTGCGGCTCTGTGGAGCCTCAGCTATCCCAGTTTGCTCAATGCCTGGCCGGGCATCAGTCGCAGCAAGCCTAAGGATCAGCTGGACCCTAATGTGAGGGACTGGGGAGACTACTCAGACCTCCCTCCTGGGATCGAGCAGGGGTTGGGGTTGGAAGAAGAACATGAAGCCAACAGAGGAGTCGGAGAGTTTTCGTCGAGTTTGGCTCCAGAACTGGATTTCCTTGCTGATTTTGCAGGTGTGACAGATGAACTGATTGGCTGATGCATGTATTTGTCTCTTTAATAATTTACAGTACCTCCACCCCTACCTCTCCCTCCCAGGTAAAAAGCGGCTGTGGGTGATAACAGCCTCATCACACAGTGACCACTACCTCCGTATGATGGAGAAACAGCTGGAAGAAATGGAGCAGGTACTGCACTGATCTATTGTCTCTTCGGATAACTTTTTTTATTTAAACATTTAATTCTGCATTTAATGTTGATTGTACAATGTAATGGCTAAAGAGCAATAAAAAAAAATGGCACTAATATTGGTTTGATATTAGCCAAGCTTTCACTTTGCAATTCTAAAAAAATCATGTAGCGCTGGGTTACAGAAACTATCAGTTTCTTTCATTTTAAAACAATTTAAACGTAACTATCTAAAATAATTACAAAATGACTTGACCTCCTCAGTGAACATGTTTTTTTCTCCTCTCTTCAATGTTGTGTTTGTTGATGAGGTTATTTAATGTTGATTGCTAGTCTGCAGGTAGTTGCTAAGATCTGAGGAAAACAGAAAGCAATCCCACTAGTCTTCACGACAGTGGCAACAACTATAATACCACTTGGAGATGATAGGTGGGGGTAGAATTGAGAGGGTGAAAATGTATTACTTTCTACATTAATTTGGAAAAATATTACAAAGTAATTTCACTGCAAACAGCCCCCTATTTGCCTCTTCTGTAACTCCTTTTCTTTTTTTTTTTGTCTTTCTCAGAAAGGACTGAACTGTCGTCTAGCAGAGAGAGACACATTTATCATCACCATCATTCAGAACGCCATGATGGAAGGTCGAATCCAGAAAACAACTTTCCAAGGAGACGCTACAGTAGAGAGCCTGGACCCTGACACAGTTAGCAAACTGCTGCACTACCTGGATCTTACCTCCCAGGTAACCAGTCAAACCAACCAGTTTTCTCCACAAGATATAAACAAGTTATGGTCCTTTTGAATCGTTTCTTTTTATTTCAAATTTGTATAAAATGGTCCTGTTTTCCTTTCTTCTTTTTATATTGCACTAATTGTTTCAGGAGGAAGGTTTCACCATGCTGGTTATGAAAAAAAACCTTCGGGTCAGTGAGCGCTTCCCTTATCCGGTCCGTGTTGAGGCGATTTTGGAGCTCATTGATCAGTTCCCCATGAGAAAGCTGGAGAAGATGACCAGAAAAGGATCCAACATGAGGTTCATTTATATCACTGTGTTGTTCACTGCACTAACAGAGAACAGAGAACAGAGGAAGGATTTAAAGTTTATTCAGTCTAATTCAAATTTGAAATGGGGCTTTTTGTAGGAAGAATGAAGAAAATATTAAAATTTGGTAAATTTGGAAATATTCATATTCAGTTAAATTAAGTTACTGATGCATTGGCAGAGAGAGTGTATGCTACATTTACGCGTAGACCTTTCTAACACCTTAAAAACGGTGCCTACTCATTTCAACAGAGTTGCTTGCCTGGTGCATAAGCCAAAAAAGTTTTCTAGCTCAAGACTGAGTTCCGCGGTATTCGGCCCACTGAATATGCGCAGTAGTGTTGGCCACTGGCCCCACCTGCGAGTTTACACTCGCCTTATACTATACATTGTGATTATGTCACACATTTTTAAAATAGCTTTTCTGTCCGTCAATCATGTCAGTCATTGTTCATTTGCTGTAAGACTTTCAAACTGATAAGTGCTCATTAAATATTAATCAATATTATTTTACTGAATAGCCTAATTCTTTAGTTTAGTTTTTGCTAGACTGTTTGGTAGGTCTAGTGATTATAGCGGGTCAAAGTAATAAAGTAGGATACAGAGACAGGTTCAGAAAATATGACCAAAATGTATAAAAATCCTTATAAATCCTATTTGATGTTTTTTTTTTTTTCATTCAGGTGCAAAACTGCAAAAAAGAAGATTGTGATGAAAAGGAAACTGACGAAAAAGAAGATTGTTTTGAGCCCTCAGAGGCGAGGGAATGTGACCTCTGTTGTGGCATTACAAAGAAAACCTCCCCTGGACAAAAAAGCTGCCCTGAAGAGTAAAATCCAGGACATACTGAATGGAAGGTCGAGGTTTGTTATCCGTAAGGTGCCTGCTGTTGGGTCAACAAGGGAAAAGGACTCGAGCAGTGGTGCTCGATCCACTTCTAACGGAAAAGAGAAAGCGCATAGCCTTTCATCTGTGACAGAGAGCGACAAAGAAGTGAAGAAAGTCAGGTGCTGACTTCATGGTTTCTTGCTCAATTTTTAAAATTTGGCAGATGTGAGAGTGTGGATGTTTGATTTCACTTAAATCCTGCTCAGATTTGTGTTCACATCTGGTCTGTCATGCCTCCTCATCCCTCTACACCAGACAGAAGTGTTTTTTCAGTGCTGGATGAACATCAAAGTCATTTTTTTCTCTATTGTACTGCAGGCCTGACCTCGCTGTGGAAGAAGGGAAGAAAAGGCATGGAGGAAAGAACAGTGAAGACAAAAAAGAGCATAATGTTAAGGATAACACACAGGAAAAACAGAGCTCCAAGAAAAAGGGTAAAGGGAGAAAAGGGAAGAAAGGTAAAGGAAGAGGGAAAAAGTCCAACAGGGAGGCCAGTGAGAAGGATAAAGCAGCGCTGAAGGAGTTCTTGGACAGTTTAAAGGGAAAAAGAAGATTAATGGTGAGAGCTTTCTCTTTTTATCACTAATCCTAATATACACCAACATCATAAATGCATGCAAAGCACTGGACTTTTAACATATCTGCATCTGATCAGTACCACCTTAATAAGAAAGTTTGCTGTTTGCTATCTGATTCTCCAACATTTCCCAACTCATTTTAGTCTATAGCGGATGCCTATGCTGATATATGCACGTATTTTTTTCTACCTAATTGTAGAGAACATCAAGTCTCTCCTGAAGTGGAATAAAAATACTATGCCTACTCTTATTTTAATGACCCATTCTTATGTAACATTCACAAACAAGTTCAATCCAAAGGCTTGGTTGACGCTCTTACTAACACAAAACGACAGCCACAAAATTGACCTATTTTGATTTATTAAAGTTGCAAAAGTAATGCGCCATATTACTGGCCTGTCATGTCAGCATAAATGTTCATTTGGGTCAATGCTAATGTTTCATTTTAAAGCCTTTTTCTATCTTTATCGATGACTTGCTGATATTATTGTGCACCCCTACTTCCTAATCATCCATTTGGAGTGATGTCACGATACGATGCGATGCGATACGATGCGATGCGATGCGATGCGATGCGATGCGATGCGATACGATACGATACGATGCGATGCGATGCGATGCGATACGATACGATACGATACTTGAGTCATAAGACAATATTTTTTGTGGTTTGTAGAGCTTGTGATATGAGTGTTGCAAAAACACATATTCCCTCACCCCTAATCGGTTTGTGTGTTGTCTGGCCATTAGTTGATCTCAACGCCCAGCAGAGATGCAACACTGTACACCCAGCAGAAGGACAACATTGAGAAGCAACACTGTGACCTCGCTATTAGGAAGATTACCGTAGCATCCATTGTGGGTGAAGGACATGACGCCACGCTCACGCTGCAACACCACCAGCTTGGTAGGAAGTGTCTTCATTTCTGTGTGTGCATGATATTGTGTTTGTTTGAAAATTTGCATCTAAAACATTTGCTTAGGTTCTCTCTATGGGTAATACACGCAAACAGGAAATCCTGCGCAGATACTATCAGTATGTTTTTACATACACAACAACTGTTGTAATATTCAGAGCCAAAAGAGGAACATGTATTTTCCACTAAAGAGTGACCAAAGGCAAATATGGTGCTTCCATAGTTACAGCAGCAGAGAGGTTTAACTCACTGTGAAGTACAGATGGTCTGAAACAGTTAATTACTTCACTCTTGCATTTGTTCTTACAAGGATCAAACTGTTGTTTTTCAAGCTTCATCCTCTTTACTTCAGTTTATTTTCAAAAAAATTCCAGACTGCTCTTTGATTGTGTTGCCAACATTTGTTATTGAGCTGTGGTGTGTTTACATGCTGTGGGTACTTCAGACTTCCAAGGGAGTCAACAGCTGAATAGCAGCCATGCTAGCGACTCTGTGAGGTTTCACTGAGGCATTAAAATCATATGGTGCTTTAACTAAATAATAACACATCTTAGTTTGGTGTGTAAGCATGCCAATATTTGCTAAATTAGCAGTAAACACGAACTACACATGGGGCTGATGGGAATATTGCTTGTAGCTATTTGGTCCTAATCAAAGTACAGGAAATCCAACACAACAGCTCTGCAATAAATACTGTCCTCGAAGCTTATAAGCTTCAAACATTGTGCAGAGGTTGTAATTCAACTTAATGGTAGCTATGAGTTAAAGTTGTTGTCATTGTACTAGGGTGCATTTTACAACTTGCTTAGCCTGGGGAACCCTTTTGCAAAACGCCAGGAGGCTAGAGGCCAATTAATAAACAAGAATTAATAATATTTATCAGATAAAATAAATAAACAAGACAAAAACAGTCGTAGCTGTCCCAAACAGGTTAGGTGCATACAGGGGTGTTTAAAGATTTCTAGGACATTTGGGGGCTTAGTCCAGACCTTCGTAGGAATTTTTTGATGAACAAGCTCTATTTTCATGCTTTTTTTATACTCTCTAGCACCCACGTTCCATTCAAAGTACCAAAAAAAGTAATGTAGAGTGATTTATATAAATTGTGAATTAGGCAACGGTCAGTGGGCCACCCACCACCATATTGCTGAATATAATTGGCCTGAGGTCCATAAGTTGAACATCACTGCATTGAGGTGGCTCTGGTATTTTGTCTGCTCCCTCCACATCTACGCAGACACATTCATTCATTTGTTTTGTGTGTTTCAGAGTCTGAGCCTCCACTCAGCGAGCAATCGGATCATTTGTCAGATTCTGGCCTGATCTCTCTGCTGAGAGCAGAGCTCGGCCTGTCATCCTCTGACCTCTTTTCCATGACTGTCACAGACTACGACATCAAGCCCAGTGTAAGGCAGTTTCCTCTGCACTTCATTTTGCCTTTTCATTTGGGTTTTTATGTGCGTATGTGTTTTTTAGTACCACTCTTACTCATGATCACATGTGGAAGCAGTCTAGCTCACAGCTGCTCAGAGTGATAAAAAAATAATAATATCATCTGCCAAGAGTTTGTAGGTCAGTTCATGAGTCAAACGGGCAACAATTTTTTCAGGCTTGTATGAAAAAGCCAGTACTATCCATTCATTCATTTGTAAAAATCATTATTTAGTAATGGATGTACAAAATAATGAATTGATCGGCTTTGTCAGGAACCACTGCAATGTAAGTCCACACAATACCAATGCACTTAATACACTGGTTTTGTTTCTCAGTGTGTTTCTTTCTTTTGCCTAATTAGCATTTATCTTTCCCTTAGAGAGTCTTTGAGGCTCCTCCAGCAGGTCCTGCTTTGTTCGAGTACATTGACAACTTTCCCTCAAGGCGCTCAGAAAAAGAAAAGGAAAGGAGGAGTCCTCCATCATGCTCCAATGGCGAGCAAACTCCTGGAGCTCAGAATTCACTGCTCAGGTAATGTTATGTAACTCTGGGCTAATTATTGCTCAAAACTACATAAAGACAACCAGCATTTGAAGCCCCTTCAGAAATCATAGAGAAGATTTTTCTCATGATTTAACATGCCCGGATTTTCCATAATAATATTTTTTTTTTATATAGATTAGGGTTTAAGTATAAAAGTGTGATTATAGGTTTGTGTGTCCCAGCACACCATGACTGAACGAAAGAGGTCGACTGACTTATGCCGCAACATCTAAATTCATATCATCTCTGTAATGGATGTTTAGGTTCATGTCTAAAAGGAGACTGCTGCTCATCTCTGCTCCCTCTAAGGACGACTACTCCTTCCAGCAGCAGATCTCTGCACTCAGTGGACAGGAGTGTCACCTGGGTCAGTAACACACGACATTCACATATACTGAACGACACACTGTCTGTCTGCTCTGTAGCTTTTTGGCATAATATGGAAATATTACAGTGTTTCTTTCTGATCTTTAAACCAACACTGTGTTTGCCTTATTGGACAGAACTACATAATAACTAGTAAAAAAAAACAAAAGGTCATACATGTAATCAGTGGCAGAATAAGTACGTTTACTCAAGTACTGTACTGTATGAGTTTGAGGTACATGTTCTTTACTTTAGTCAGTTCTTTTCATGGCACTTTATACTTTTACTCTACTACATTTCAGGGGAAAATGTTGTACTTTTTACTTCATTACATTTATGTGAAAGCTTTAGTTAGTTGGTTACTTTATAACATATGTTTTGTTATAAATTAATCTACCCAAAAGTTTATACAAATGCAGCTGAAACAATTAGCATATTGACATAGATTTAATTGGCATATATGTTTTGCTTAATATTTAAGTAATTCTCTAATCTATTAATAATTAATAATAATCTTTAGTTTTTTGAACACTATTTTTTCTTTTAAATTTGTCTGCATTGGGTTACTCTACTTTTAATACTTGAATTATATGTACTTACTTTTGCTTAGGTGGCATTTTCAACGCAGGACTTCTCCTTGTAACAGACTATGTTTACAGTGTGATACTAGTACTTTTACTAAATAAACACTTTTGGTTCTATACTCAGGTATTCGCCACTTTGCCATGTTGAAGCTGACTGGAACTGGAAACAAAGCATCAGGAACTGTTGAACTGTTTCCCCTGAATGGCGAGTCAGAGTTTTTCAGTTGTCTTGTTGTCTTTTTAATCCTTTTTAATGTTATTCATTAAAATGCATAACTTACTTTTCACCTTGTCATCTTCCTCCAGGACGTAGTCAGAGTGAGGTTGAACCATTATCCCGCGACATGGTCAACAATCTGAGAGAACAGCTGAAAATCAGTAAGGACTATTTCAGCATGCTGGTTGTAGGAAAGGATAGCGATGTCAAGGCGTGGTTCCCGTCACCCATGTGGTCCTTGGATAACATCTACGACCTGGTGGACTCCATGGAGCTGCGCCTCCAGGAGGAGAAGCTGCAGAAGAGACTGGGGATCAGCTGCCCTGAGGACAGAGGGAGAGGAGGCAGTGAGGAGGGGCATTATCGTGGCTATGATGAAGATGGCACGGATGAGACGTACTTGTATCATCAATCAGAGAAATGATGAGAAAGAAGGAGGAAGAAAATGCAGTAAAGTGAAGAAGAGCTAAAGTACCTAAATTCTTGAGATGTCAAGGCACTTGCACAAATACACAGATAAGCAAGCTAATATACAAGGAACTCAAAAACTCATCTTCAGGACTCACAGCTGCAGGACTCACATCACTGTTACACAATGATAAGCTGTATATTTTATGTTTGCAAGTAATAAATCTCAAAAGCAGAAAATATTGAAATGGTTTAATTCAAGAAAGTCTATATGGGATAGATCAGATCTTTTGAAGTGGGATTGTATCAGGTACTTGTCCATAGTGTATTACCTGTATTAACAGTCTGCATGCCCCCAGTTTGGAGAAACAGGCAGAATTACTAACAAGGGTTGCAAATTGTAACCACTTTACTTAATTGATTATTGGTAAAAATTAATGATCAATTAATTGAAAAAAAAAAAAAAAAAACGTAAAAATTTGCTTATGTCAAACAATGCCAAATGTGATTTCTCCACAATCAATGCTTACAGCAACATATTGCATATACTTTGATAGCACCGCATAGCCTATCGATAGATCGATTAAATTTCACATGTTCGATTAAATTCTTAAGGTCTGAATAATCGATCATCGATTCATTGTTATCACCGCTTGTACCAGCAGAGAAGATAAGCAATGTACTTCTTTGGAGGAGTCAGCAACAAAACATTTTAGCCACCCAAAAATAAAATGGGACGTGTAGACCAACATCTTCTGTAGTCAATACACTGACTATGAATCAGTACCTCATACAACCTCACTTCAATAAATACAAACTATCCATTTAATGAAAGCATATGTGCACTTCAACCATCTTTTTTTTTTTTTTTTTTTTTTTTTGAGGAAAAATGGTGTTCTGTAATTGTTTGTTGATTACAGCAACAATGAAACAGGAAGAAAAGTCCATCCAAGGCCGAGCAGATTGTGCTTTTTGGCAACACTTCTGTCCACTCTTTCTGAAACACATTCACTGTGTAGAGTCTATAAATGGAGAGTCCCTATGTTAAAATGTTGTGATGGTGAAATTGAAACTGTATTTAGATGAAAAACATGTTTTTTTCTGTTACTCTAAGTTAGACATCTGTTTTTTAAAGAGCTGCAGTCTTCAGACATCTCAGGGTCAGTAAAACAAAGAGTTATTGATTCTGGACTTATTGCAAGCCTCAGGACATTCTTTTATAACAGTCGTCTTAAAAAAGCATAATTTAACTCAACAGCTTTCAGTTGTTCATCAGTGTTAACAAAAAAATGCTGGTTTTGGTATGCTGCTTAAAATACAAATTGTTGAATTAAGAACATTTAAGGAAATTATTCCCAACATTTTCTTTAACCAAATCGAACTAAATATAAGAGGCACCAATAAAGCTAGAATCACCAGTGAAGTTGTACACCAGTTAAGCTGCAATTATAGTTTACTTCCATGTCTGTCCAGACTTATACATAGCCATGGCAGTAGACAATGCTTCACACACGGATGCTATTAGACATTTATGTAAATTGTTGTCATAAATAGCATATGAACTCTTGGGTTAAATAAATCCAGCACACACCTTTCTTTTATAGCAGTGCAGTGCCCTTGTCTCCCCTCTCTAAAAGCCCAAACTCACCCTCAGCCAGGCTGTGGCATGCTTATTCCAGCTTGAGCCTGTTTTTCAGCTGAATTATAATTAAAGATTAAGGAAATTCACTATTAAAAAGGCATTTAAAAAAATAATAAAGGCATGACGTTTCCAAACTCAATTAGACCACATGCTAAAAAAATGCGATTAGTTAAATGCGATTTTTTCATAATCGACCTGCACACCTGTCCTAATAAGAAAACTATTTGTTTGTTTGTTTATTTTCAAGTACATTTTTCTATCATTTTGAACACATGAAAGGTCATCAAAGGTCATATAAGAAACACACCCCAGAAACATAATTTTAGATTAAGAAAAGAGTGATTCATTTTACATTGGCATAAACCAATCAAGGGGCCTGCAAAGAGCAGAGTGAATGGTCATGAAACAGCAGCACTGGAAACATCCTAAAGCATTGCTTAGTAAAATTATCAAAATGAGAAGTTAGCAGGCTCAGTTTAGCGGAAATGTATCTATAAAAATAAACAACAAAAACCACAATGGCATTATGTGAATGTTAATCTTATAAGTGCAGCAGCATATTACAGTAAGAGGGAAGTAGTAGGTAATTTCAGAGTTGAAAAAAAAAATATTTGGTAGGCAAACAATGAAAAATACCAAGACAAGATCTGCAACTGTTACTGCCACAAATACAAGTTAAAGCAATAGAATGAAGATGAGGTTTGATGAAGTTGTGAAAGATAACCTCACGAGTTCTGTATACATCAGATATCAAATGGCCACTTAAGCCAGCTTTTAACCCTTTGAAACTTGAGCAAATTGTTTGATTGTTTGAATACCTGTGAGCATAGGAAATCTACTAAACCTTAAAACCTTGCTCTAATTTGCCAATCAATGTCCCATCTTGCCCTGCAGCATTTTACCCAATTCGTTTTATGATGCTTCTAAATAATATCACAACCATGACATCCACTAGGGGGACTGCTCAGCTCTCTTTTGGTCCACCGAGGTTGAGTTAGTCAATGTTCTGACAGAAAGCATCTATTGACATCTGTCCTATTGTTGTCCTCTTTTTTTCAGGCTTATTAAATCACTGTATCACAACAAACTTTTCCACATTTCCCTAAAATATAATGCATATACTCATACATGAGCAATCCCTCTTATGCCACACTCTCACTGTGTGGCAGTGTATTATTCTGCAGGGACTCTGCCTTCGGCCTAAATTTTCTTATGTTCTGTGTTCAGGACATTTATGGGTGTGTATCCCCACAGCACTCAGGTGAGAGCTGGGCTTTATGAAAGGGAAGAGACCAGGTGACAGATCATAAGCAGAACATCTCAAAGACACTGTCAAAAAATGTGTAATAGTGTACTAGTGTGGAAAACTTCATCCACAAAATTATTAGGTTGAATTTGTGAAAAATAAAAGTAGTTTTTCTCACATGCTTCTAACGAAGAATCCAAAAGCTAAAGAAACTTCATGAACAGTAATTCAACGTAAGATGGGGTGATAATGGACATTTAGAGCTACAAACGATCTTCATCAGACAGAAGTCAGATATTCATGGACCCAGAGAATAAATGCTACGGTCTTTGGTGGGTCCCTGACTTTACCTCTAGCACTATTATCCAGTCAATATCCCAATTTGTCTGCATCCAATCAGTTCCTAAGGGTTTTTATTTTATTTTTACAAAATAACAAAGTTAACAAACTAAAAATATTTTGATATGACTCTTATCACAATTCCACTTAATGCAATATTTGTTTTTTCAATGCAATAAAAAAGTAAACAGACTAAAATGAATCTTTAGAAATTGCTCCCAAATCCACTTAATGCAGCATTTTTTTCAACAAAATAACAAAGTAAGAAAACTAAGATGTGATCAGAAACTGCACTCAAATCCACTTAGTGTAGCATTGCAAAAAAACAGTACACAACACTATGAATAAGTAATATAGTCACAATTCCACACCAAAGTAGTGTTAAGTAGTAGTTAGTAGCTGAACTTTAACATTCCCAGTCACAACAAATTAAAATTGGTTACCACTTTGCTTGTTAAAGCATTAGCGTGAAAGTAGTTCACTGAAAATAACCAACAAAAAATTCAGTTTTAATTCAGAAGTTTAAGTTGAACATGAAAAAATAAAGTTTCTCCTTATTGGAGTAGCACAATTTCAATAAAACCTGAATATCTGTGGCAAATCCTGCTCTCCACATATGACACCTGTGTGACGGCGGATGCAGAAAAAGGATCAGGCAGGCTACGTGCTCTAAATAACTGATCCCAATCAATTCAAAAATGCATTGATTGGGTTTGACCAATACTTCCTAGCATGATTGTAGACTTGTTGTTACATAATACATTTGGCCAGATTCTTTACTGTGTCTACTACTGTATGGCTGTTGCTTATTATGGCTATATAGATTTTAGTTATGTCACATTTTTGTTTATCAAAATAATCATATTAAAAGTGTTGCTAAGGGACATGTCTCATGGTGGTTTTGCTGTTGACCTGCCACTGAGTGGGCATCAGTTGTTGAGTGCACAGAAGAAAACTGCAGGGAGTTTGCCAGGGATAGGCAAATCCACGAGATCAAAGCGCACAGATAACAAAGGCTGTGAGACTAACACCCATACTAAACACACATACTACTCAGAGAGGAAGTAGTGAAGTAGTCTGCCTATGTCAGCGACAGAGCCAGAGTGTACATCCCCCCACACACAAACACACAGACTCACACACTTAATGCTTTGTCACACTCTCCGTTGTTCACTATACCTCGGTGCCTATCTCTCTTCGACAGAAACTCACACAGACACTGAACAAACACACTCTCCACCACTTTATACAGCAGCCATTTGGACGCAGCAGAGGCGCCTGGGATTGCTGTCCTCAGTATGGTGAGTACATCTTCACTGTTGACTAAGACTATTAAAAAATACTTTCTAGATATTATAAGTACTCTGGACTGCCAGAGAAAGATTTAATGAGAGAAAGTTGCTATTGATTGCAGAAATTTTGTTAGAGGATGTTACTAGACCTATAAAGTATTATCAAGGATTATTATTGAGTATTTCTTATTATTTCTTATTATGAGTATTTCTTTGCACCGTCAAGTACCCATTCATTCTTGCACACATGAATTTGACAATGTTTGAGCAAGTTGCGATTAGAAAGTACTTGTTATATTTTAACAGTACCCCTTGCATTCAACAGATCTTGCATGCAATCTGTTTGCCTTTAGTTATTCGAATGTAGTGTTGAAGACCCATGAGAACATTGTCATTTTATTTTATGTTTTTGTTTGATTTCTTTACATATATTTTGTAAAAACGGATGCCACCATCAGGGTAGCTTCTTTTTTTGTTTTGTGCCATCGTCATTGAGCAAGGCAACTTTGGCCTCCGCTTTTCATCACACTGGAAACAGAAAACATGGTTCCTCTTTGCTTTGACCAGAAGATCTCTTTTTCTCAGTCATTTCTTTTCCTCAAATGTACTTTTGCTTATCAAATGTATAAACAACAGGCTAAACACCAAACCATCCAGTGGCTCAAGTCTCTGGCTGACACGCTGCTGTTCTGACTTCTCCTATGAATTTACACATAATTCAGTTACCCTGCACTTTAAAAAAATGTTTTTAATGTTTTTTATAAAAAGGTAAACCAAACTAATCATATGCTTACCCAGGATATGTCATCATTTGCCAGCTTTTTAGTCACACTAGCTGAAATAAAGCAGTCTGATTTTGGTTCAGGGATGTCAAACATATGGCCTGCCAAACAGTCCAATACAGCCTACTGCACACCTAATACTGATGCACCCATGCAGGCTAAGATACTCCGACTTTGGGAGCAAGGTAAGGGAATACTTCAGCCACAAAATGACCATTTGTAAATTATTTGGTCATGCCATGTTCCCTTGAATTTGTGAGGAAAACTTTGTTTTCCCACATGCCTCAACAGAATTGGCAAAAATATTATACTGACTTATTTGGGATGACATTAAACAACTGCGAAACCATATCAAAACACCTGTTTACAAACCCTCGCATAACTTGTGCAGTATAATCCAACTCTCATTTATCCAGTCGTTTGCTCAGTGCATCCTAAACACATGCATTCTTGCTAAAAAAAAAACATGTAGTATTGCAGTCTGGCTCTGAAGAGAGCGCAGATAATTTTCACTTTCAGTTTAATTTTAAATAGTAAGTGTGACTTGGATGATACTGCATGAGCTATGTGCAAATTGTAAATGAGTGCTTTGATATAGTTTTGCCATTGTTAAACTTTGTCCCCAATCAATCAGAAAATCAATATTTTTGCTGTTTTCCGTAGAGACACAAGCAAAAAATATTTCTTAACAAATACAAGGTAATATGCCATGACTATTTGGTATAAAAGTGGTCATTTTGTGGTTAAAGTATTGCTTTAAAACAATATTGGTGGAACCCTATTGTTAAAGCACTGCCAAAACATCTGATTTGTAAATAGTTTGTAAAGCGAGAGACAGCTTAACCTGTTTCTCGGGCTTCCACTTTGATCTGCTTGTGGTGATGCCAGCGTTACAACACAGGACAGAAACTACGACATATTGCTGAAATTGAGCTTGTTTTTCTTAAAGACATCTCTGGCTGGATATCTTCTGATTTCTAAATGGATGAACATTTTCAGAATGTACTTCTTTACTCTAAAAAAGGGAACCATCAGGACATACTGTTATTATTAGTTTATTATGCAATGGTTTTAGTGGGCTGTAATTGGGCTGTATGTGAATGAACTAAAGTAAGTTTACTTTAGGTAAAACTGTTATGAGAAGGTGTTGGTTTTAACTCGATGGTCACTTTGGCAGCAGTTTGTTGTTCTGAGGTGTGTTGCATTATTCTGTGAGGGGTTTCCAGGATTTGAAAGAAATATTGAGTTTTCACAAAACTGAAACTGCACAATCATTTTAGAGAAGCGGTAATTGCAACTGACTTTTACAGAGCATATTGGGTAATTTTTAGTTTACTGTGGTAGAGAAACAGAAGCATGATGAGGGAAAATTCCTCTATAAGCGGCAACATCATGTCAGGGTTAGTGTTAACACCCCTGTTGAGTCACCAACACAGGATGTTAAAGTGACATTTGGTTTTAAGTAAAAGTTGGCAGTAGTCTTTTTAACAATGAGAACAGTTGTGGCTATCCTAACTCATGGTGTACAGTATTTGGTAAATGTATGATGTTTATGACAATTAAATGGTAACAATTTTCCACATTGGAATGACAAGTCTTAAAGTCGTCCAATGTTATCCATTTCTCCACTGTAGATTCATATGCCCAGTATGATAGAATATGCTATATTTTGCTAAAGGGACTCTACACCCCCAAATCAAAAACACATTTTCCCTCTTACCTGTAGTTCTAGTCTTTCACTGTGAGTTGACGAATGTTGGAGATATCAGCCGTAGAGATGTCTGGCTTTCGTCAATTGTAATGGAACTAGATGGCAGCTGCTTATAGTGATCACCCCCCCCCCCCCCCCCCCCCCCCCCGCACCACTACGGAGGGGAAAAAAAAACGAAATGTCTCTGTGCCATGATCCAGTGATACTGCTGACAAGGAAAGAAAATAATAAAATAGTTCCTACATTAAACTGCTCACAACAAGGTCTGTGGATTATGTCACGATTTCTGGAAAGAGACGTTGCTGCTGAGTTTTTCAAATGTATTTTTTGCAGCTTTAAGCACCACAATCAGAGTGCCATCTAGTTCCATTATATTCAAGAGACAGCAGATATCTCTATAGGTAATATCTCCAACACTGGGCACACACACACAAACACACACACACCAAAAGACCACAACAATCTAGATTGATAAATTGCACTACAGGTGAGGTCAACTGTGACTAAACAAAGAGGTTCTGGATTATACTAATACAGCTCAGGAGTGCAATCTGAATCAGTGTTTTTAGACATATTTTGGATGGATATGTTGTCTGCAGACATTTAAGAGGAAGAGCTTATTCTGCAACATACAAATTGAAAATTGTTTACGTCACAATCTGCTTGTGGCAACAAAAGCATGATTCATGCATTTGTCATGGTCATTTTTGGCTAAGGTTTCAAAGAGAACTTTTTTGGCATTTCATCAAAACTGTAATCTTTTACTACAGCATCTACATTGTACAAGCATTTGTGGATGGAAGGATGTTTCTCGTGAATGTAATCAAGGCAGCTATTACCCTTCCTCTAAAGCCAAAACGATTACCAGTGTATAAACATTGGAGACAGTGTTGGTGGAATTTTGATATTTAACTTATTTAAAGTGATTTAAAATGCTCATTTATCTTCATGGAGTACATGTGTATCCATCGTACAGTTTTCCCTTGCGTGTACTGCTCAGCTATAGGAATATAGCAGCAGCTGTGTGTCCTCGTGCTCTTATCTCCACTTCCTGGTATAGTGTCAACTCCAGTCAAAACCTGCCTCATTAAAACAGGTGTGGCTGCTTCTTGGTCATTTTATTATGGCACTTTGTGAAGCAGCTGCATGACTGATGTTGAACCAGACCTGCTATTCTGAGCACAGTTTGAATGGTGTCATTCGGCACACCTCTGGGTGCTCATCGAGCAGACTTTCAGATTCTAGATGTCAAAATGAATTATCCATTCATGCCATAGTCAGAGCAACACTATATTCTAGTCTATGGACTTGTTTTCAGGGTATTGAACAAACTGCAATATACTGTAAATCCTTTTTGTTGTTAAGGCTTGTTTAACCTCAAAGCAACAATATTGTAAATAATATGGAGAGTGACCTAAGATATTCCAGGAAGTCATACAAAATGTGTTCTGTGAAGTAATAAAGCTCTTTATGTACCCTTTGACCTATCCAGGTAGTCAATGTTTTATCTATTTTATGGTACATATGTACAATTGACATGTTAGAATTTGCCTCGAGGTGTCATTTAACTTTTATTTGTCTGCCTGTAAGAGTGTCTGTTTTGAAACATTAATTTTGCTTTTCAATTATGTCATTTTATTTTGCTTGTGAGGTACACATGAATTTTGGTTCCCAGTTCTCATTATCTGGTCGGCGGGTTGAAACCCAGAATCCTTTGAACCCTTTGAACCCCCTAAATGGAAATGTTGATATTTTTTAACCTGGAACCTGGAAGTAACAAAACGAGACACAAATTTTAGAAATTGACCTGGTATTGAGCGAGATGAGCTGCAATGCAACATTAAAGGCCAAGTGTATACAATTAATTTGTGTCCACTAAAAGTGTTTTTGCCACTGACAGGCTCAGATTATAATTCTAAGTGTCTGACAACACTATAGAAAAAGGTTCCCTGCACAGAAAGACCTTTTTGTTAATCAGGAAGCTCATTTTTGTTTTACCAGAGACAGCCGTGAAATGGCCATCATCAAACTCACCAGATTACATTTAAATAAAGACTAAATAAAGAATAAAGGTTTTTCATTGTAAACACACTTCTGTCAAAGTTGACAAAAACAAAATGTAACTCAAAAACTGTCAGAGGTCATTTTTCACTGTTCCAATAATTACCAACTCTGGTTAGGTTAAAATAAACTCTTAATTCATCCAGTTAGATGTGAAAATATGCTGACTCTATACATGCTTAAATTATTGTATATTTAAATGGAGTCTTTTGCCATAAGCAATTTCTTGGTTGTTTCTGGTTTAACAAAACAGATATTACTGTTTAACAAAGTTCTATCTCTGTAGGGATCCTTTCAATAATGTTGTCAGATCATTGGAATTTTGCTGCTGCTCAATAGTGAACCAATTTTAAAAATGTTTTTTCCTATTTCTAATTTTAACACAAAAACACTGGAAAATAAGGTTGAGAAATACAGAGGAATGCATTTCAAGTCAATTCAGCATGGCTGGACCACTAATTCATGGATGACCTGCACCTCCTGTGCCACAGCTGTGTGTGAAAATGTTATGTGTATTTGGCACAGTTTGTGTACACAAGTATGACCAGTTAATGAGTGGCTTAGTGAAAAAGAGAGAAGGTATGCTAAATAAGTAACCACAGAGAGAGCGGGAGTTGCATTGATTGGATGAAAAAAAAAAGAAAAAAAAAGAAAATGAGAGGAGGAAATTCCCTGGTACGAAATAAAGGTATTTTAAAATTGTGCAACTTTCTGTTCCTATGTGAACTTTCATGTCAGTCTAAGAATGATGTGCATCTTGTTTTCTTTTATTCCTCTTTGGCTTTGTCCAACAGTTTCTGTTTAAGAACCTTTCTTTGCTGAGGTTTTTTTTTCTATTCTGGCATGCACAGCACATCCCAAACTTATTTTCAGTTCTGGCTTTGTATCTTGATTTTTAACTCCCCTTCTGATCTTATTCCATTTTCTCCAGGAAAACAAAACTGATGTAAAGGCCATGATGGCTCGCTTTCAAACGAGTGGAGCGAGCACTGACGAGTCTCCCTCCACTACACCTGGACGCATCAAACAACCTCTGCAACCTACCCTCTCCTCCGGCCCGACCATAACGGCAAAGAAACCAGTTTTGGAGAGCCTCTCCGGCAGTGCGATAAATATTCCTCCAAAACCAACATTTCTGAAAAATACAGTATCAACTAAAAGTGACACAGAGGTACATGAACCAAACAAAACTAAAGCCCTGGCTAACAGGTTTGGAAACACCCTGGATGACACCAACACCAGCAACAAACCTTTTAAACAGCAGAAACCGCTGAAACCAGCTTTTTCACAGTCTCCCGAAGCTAAAAGCCCTCTACAGAAGCCCCCTCTCAACAAGCCCCCTCTGAGCTCCACCTTATCCGACTCCAAACCTGCTTTACCTAAACCCTCTCCAGCGGCCACCTCTAAGCCCAGCTGGGTGAAAGAAGACAGTGGTGGGGGTTTTCAACAAAAACCGCGCAGCAGCTTTGTAAAATTAAGGCATCAAAATGAAGAGATGGCAGGCACCACCACAGACACTGCTAACAAACCTTCACCTTCAGCAAACACCACTTTTAAGCCCCCCTCAAACTTCAGGACTGCTCAGAATATCTTCAACAAGGAGTCAGATAGTGACATGAAAGCAGACGGAGTCAGCAAATCATTTCTCACTGGTACTAACTCTGTGGCTCCTCCAAAACCTCCAGCCAGTAAAAAACCAAGCTTCAGGAAGCCGCCGAAGCCTTCTCCTCAGAGCAGCAGCAAAAACAGCGACGCCACTTCAGGCCCCAAGCGCAACCCCCTCCCCAACAGTTTAGCTTTGGGCCCTCCTCCTGCCAAGCCCAACCGACCCCCCAAAGTCAACCTGGAGAGCTTTAAAAGAGGTGCTGTGGCCTCTGATAATGGTAAGCAGGACTTAATTAACAGCTTTTTTGTTTAACCCTTTGAAACCTGGAGTGACATCACTTTTCTTGTGCTGCTTTCAGATGCCTTTTACAAGTATTTAAACCTTTCAGCCCTGAGCAAATTGGTGTGATTTCCTTCAAAAACATGGGAAAAAGGCAATAAGCAACTTGGCAATAAATGTTTCATAAATTGCAAGAAATTAGTAGATTTAGAAAATTATTTTAAAAAGCTAGGGGAAAGCTCACTTACCCACTGTAACCTCTTAATCAAATGGACTTAATTTTGTGTAAGCCACGGAACCTGGGATCATTTACCTTCACAACGAAATATAAAACACTTTCCACTTGGACTCGTAGATGATAATGTGCCTGGTAATGAATTTGCTTGATCTGAACTTATTTGTTGCTGATAGACAACATTTGTTGTTTCCATTATTATTGTTCTTTCCCTTCCTTTGTTTGTTTCCTTGAAGAAAAATCCAAATAAAAATCTAAGTATCAAAAAAAGCTAGGGGAAAAAGCTGGAGAAAAGACAGGGAAAACCACATTTCTAAATATGATAATTACATATTTAACATTATGTTACAAAATTATTCTACTTTTTACTATTTTTTTTGTTTTACTTTCCTTTTTTGTTTTTATGGTTTGTTTTGTTTTGTATAATAATTTTCAGGTAATTTTCTTGTACTATTTTTTATTAATTTCTCATTCATTTTGGGGTAATTTCTTCTTCTGTTGCTCATCGCCCTCTTCCCATGATTTAAAAGAAATCAAGCCAAATTGCTAAGGATTTCGATCGCTGAAGGATTATTAGTGACAACACAGATAAAAAAACTACTCATTATGAGTATGTAACCACTAATGCACTAGGGGAATATCAGTATTTACGCAGATCACTTGTCACCAATTGTGCAATTCATTACAATGTTGCATTTTTTAAAGTTGTATTTAAAGAGTCCCCTAGTTCAAGGCTTCACCAAAGTAATTACAGCATAAAGGCATAGTTCTAATCTTTTGAAGCTGAGCTGTATGCGGTACTTATCCATAGTCAGGGTATTACATACAGTAGATCGCAGTCAACACACCCCCTGTTTGGAGAAGCAGACAGGAGTACCGCTGTGGAAGCTAAGCAATGCACTCTGGACAGGGGGCAGTTGCAAAACACATTTTAGCCACCTAAAAATGGTCAATGGACTTGCGTATGTATAGTGCCTACTCTTTCAACCACTCAAAGCACTGTTACACTGCAGAGTCATATTCACCCATTCACACACTGAGACCTACAAGGTGACACCTGCTGCTCAGTTTAGATATTTATGCACACTCATGCACCAATGGCACAGCCATCGAGAGCAATTTTCAGAGTTCAGTATCTTAAGCAAGGATACCTCTGGAGGCATAGTTATCCAAAAGTCCCAACTAAAAAAATCCTCATACAAAAGTACCTCATACAACCCCACTTCAAAAACTCTTTTTAACACTCATCATCTCATGGATGAGTGATAACACTTTTAGTGCCACAGATAAACTTGAGCGAGCCCTCTTCCTTTAGATAAAGCAGAAAAAGTTTGTTCTGTATGTCTCGGCTGCAAAAGAGATATTTATCTGAATAAGTAAAGCTTGTATAACTGACTACCTAATTAAACACTATAGCTTTTCCAAATGGAATGAAAATCATGTAATAGCATAAAGTGTATAAAGTGTCCTTTTTTTTTTTTATAAATTTCCAAAACCATTTCAAAGGCAACGTGTTGAACAAATTACTTTAGCAGCTGGAAAATACAGTTTTAGGAGAGTTATTCAAGCAGTCAACATACGTTGCCCCACAGGCAGGAAAACCTCAGCTATATCTGGCTGCATGCACATCATTTGATTTGTATTTGGTGTGATATGTCTTTGGCCACCTATGCTCCCAATCAGTATGCAGCATACACAGCAAATTGAACACTGCAAAGGGTTTCTGTGTAATTTGTTTCCAAAATGTGTAGTCAACACACTCTCTAAGCTAAACCAGGTGCTTGCTGTAAAGAGGATTAAATAACAGAGCAGAGTAAATAGTGTGCAGCGTCTCGCTACAGTATGAAGAAGAAGAAGGGGTTCCTCTTTTTGTGTTGTCTCGATTTACTTTTCCTCTCTGTCACAAGCAGCGCTACTGCGGACGGACTCTGTGCACACATTTTAGAAGTGTGAGAAGGGCTTCACACGTGGTTAAGAGATGTTGTTGCTACTTATTGTAGGTTATCTGACTAAGCAGCCAAAAACTTCTTAGATTTTAAAAGTCTTATTGTCTTGTTTTAAAAGTCACTTATTCTTAGCATTTTGAGAGATACAGTATACAATATCTGAATTTGCATTTTGTATATTCAGTGCAAAATTAGTGCAAGTCACACCTAAGCTGCTGCACAGTTGTTCAGAGCTTCAGAAAAGAGACCAAAGTCACAGAGACACACTTGGTTCCTCAATTTCCCCCGACCAAGTTCCCTGTCCAGTTTCTCCTTTCTCCTCCCCCCTCGCTCTCTGCTCTGACAGCTGAGTTTGTTTCACCACATGAGGAAGTAAGTTCCAGCAAATGGGGATAGTTTCGGATGAGAGTCTGTTTTAAGACACATACCTGATCTGAACTGATTTCTAATCCGAGGTGAGGGATGGCTGTTGGCTGACATGGGAAGATGCTGCAAGACAGAGGCCAAAAAATAACAGTTTTGATGTTTTCAACGCTTCCTTTGATTATTTTTTCCCCAGTAAACTTCAACCACAGTTTGTGATCTGATAGCATTTACTCAAATACTTAACCTAGAGGGTAACTTCGGCATTTATTAACCTGGTTCCTTTGTTTTTGTGTCTGAGTAACTAGTGGACACAACAATTTTTGAAACTGGTCCAGTATTGAGTGAGCCCACTTAAGCTGACAACAGCGAAATAGGCTGTAATGTAACCACTCAGGGCATTTGTGCACGTCACTTTACATCCACAAAAAAAAAACGTATTTTTGCTACTAACAGGCTCAGTGTGTCCGACAACATCATGGAAAGGACCGTACAGAGATTGACCTTTTTGTTAATGAGAAAGATCCATTCTCTAAACCTTAAACAGCCCTAAAATTCTAATGTCAAAGCCACAAAAACTCCATTTAAATAAACAGTAATTTTAGCGTGTACAGAGCCATCATATTTTCACTTTTTAAACTAAGGATTCATTCTAACCAAACCAGAGTTGATGATTGTTGGAACAGTAGAAAGTTTCATTTTCCTCTGTCGCCTTTGAACGAGGTGTTTTTTACAATGATAAAATTACTGTTTATCTAAAAGAGCTCACATGCAAGTCATTTACCTCCAACAGAGTTTGTCACATTGTTTGTTGTGAGCTATCTGACTTGAGTTTTTTTCCTGCATGGGCAACCAACCTTGTAGCCCCTCTCAGGATTGATAAAGTTATCTCTATATACAGCCATTAAAGGGTACTGGTGAAGACGCTTAACGTTAATTCTCTATTTTAATACCATGTGTTTTTGCTGCAGGTCCTGGGGCCTTGAAGAAACCGGTCGTCCCACCTCCTCTGGCCTCTCACCCCAGTAACCATAGTAACAACATGACCCCGACTCAACCTCCTCCGTCTGCAGTTCCTAATCTGCCCCCACGACACCCTGGAACCATGTAAGCTCCACATTCATGCACACACAGATAAAAATTATTTAAAGTGTAACGTTTTCTGGATAAAGCTTCTCCACTTAACAAAAAGTAAATCCTGACTGCTTTCCAGGATCCAGCAGGATGAGACCTATGATGATATTGATGAATTTAACAACGCTCCTCCTCCTCTACCACCATCTACAGGTTCAGTAACTGTCACTATTTCATCAAATGCGATGTGTCGTTACTATGTGACAAGGCGGTTACGTTTTTAGCACCACAGGACGACAAACGAGAACTGTGTAGTGCTCAGCCTTGTACTATATTTTCATATCAGAAGAGCCGCATAAAAGGAACTATACCTCAGACATAATAAGTCTGTCTTACAGTTACCAAATTGTTATCAGCCTAGTTGAGTTCTCTTTGTGTGAAACTTAAATGTTGTTTTACATGATTCAAAATCAAGACATAAATAAAAATAGTCAGTTATGAAGAATGAGTCAGATCATGACGATCATAGCTGTTCCACAAAGATCAAATTCTTATGTAATGCTGATTCATTGTTTTTTTTTAGGTCACCCGAGTCAGAGGGCAAAGGTGAGACATGTTGATTTACTTTCATATAAATACAGATTTGCGTGCAGTTACATATGGAGATGCAGACTCATCAACACTCAGATGGAAACATGCATGTGTGATAGACACTAGTCTGGAGCTGTTCAACCTTATATTCAGTGCTTGAATAAGATCGTTTTGGACTAAACTCAAAGTGACATCTTAGACAATAATGACTGAAATTGCTACTGAACTAAAAAAAATCAGAATCAGTGCTTAACTTCAGGTCATATTAACAGTGATGCATTCACTTACTGATGTACATACTGAAGTATATTTGGGTTAGGGCAAAAAGTAAATTAAATGCGGCGTCAGAGACTATGAACCTTTGTAAGTTAACTAAAAAAGTAATTTACACCTCAAAAACAGACCAAAGTAATAATCCTATTGATGCATTATGTAGTGAAAACAAACAGCAACAATCAGGATTGTAAGTTTATGTTCGATTGACCTCAGAATGTGAAATTTCTGGTGAATAACATGTATATGCAGTTACAGAGAGGGAACAAGAAAAATTAAAAGAATGAAAATGTACATGAAATATGTCTTTACAATGGTCTACGTAGGTGTAAAAGGTATACATTATGTGCTGTATGATGTATAAACGTGAACAAAACAAATTATTGCTGTCTTTTCCATGTTTTTTCTCTGGCCCAGGAAGAAAATAATGATGATGATGATGGAGAGATGTATGAGGATCTTGATGAAGTATGGTGAGAGAGTATTTTGTATTAAACCGCTTCGTATTCATCCAGCACCTCACTGATTGTTTCCTGTTTTTGAATTTGGATTAGTTTTAGGATTATTTATTATTTACGTATATGTGTGTATTTATGTCTAAAGCTGAAAAGTCCTGTCCAAACTAGATTTTTTCTACAAAGCAATGATCCTGCTTTTGTCAGCCCATATACTTTGTTCCTGTACTTCGTTAGCTCACTCAAGTGGTGGTTTTAATCCCAGTCCAGCCGTGTTTAGGTCTACCTTTTACTAACACTGTTCTCTGGTGGTTGTTTTGCAACACTACAACATTACAACACTCGGCCATTCATCCTCACTTAGATGTGCTTTCAGTAGGCAAAAAATAAGGAAGCAATAGGTATTTTTCCTCAGGATTTTATCTATTTGAAAAACGCTTTTAATTTTTGTTTTCTGGTATTTTTTGTGTTTGGTATTTTAAGAAAAGCCCATCTAGTGATGTGCTACAAATACCCATAGGCTAAGATGCTATGATAAATGCCTTTATTAAAAATGATTACAAAAAATAGATAAACTGGGCATTTGTAAGATAGTGTAGCCTTTTAAATTTTGTCATGCTTTCAATGAATAGGTGATGCTGACATGTATTTGGCTGTCCTACTTGTTAAAAATGAGTTTTGTAACAGGAGCGTCCACGTAGTCTGGCACTAAGTTTAACCTTATATCCAATTTCCTGTTTCTTGTTCACTCTCGTTCTCAAAAGGGAAGCGGCTGAACAAAAACAAGAGAAGAAGAGAGAGAGAGAAGAAAAAGAGGAGAAAAAACGTCTGGAGGCTGAGAAGAAGGAGCAGAAGGAACGTGAGAAAAAGGAACAAGATACCAGAAAGAGATTCAAAGTGAGCAGACAAGAGTTTTACTCTCAGCTGAGGTAGAATAGAAGATCGATACATTTCTCATGTCTTTGTTTTTGTCTGTGTGCGTGACACGAATGTTTGTGCATGGCTGTGTGTTAGTTGGTTGGCCCCCTGGAGGTCATCCACCAAGGGAAGGCTCGTGTGGATTGCAAAGGCAGCAAGACTGACCTTGCTCTGAAGCAGGGAGACTGCCTGGACATCATCCGTGTTCAGGGCAATCCAGAGGGGAAATGGTTGGGACGGACGTCAGATGGATCCAGTCAGTTCACATATTTGTCGCTCATTGGTCTCACTTTCTCCATGTATCTTCACCTTTCATGTCTTCTTTTTTGCCATGGCATCCTTCCACTCCTGACTGTAAATAAAGGATGAAATTTTTAGTTACATCCCTTAACATCATTATCTATTTTCAACCTATTCTCAATCCTCATTTACTGGTCTACAACTAAGTTACATACAGCATGCAATGAATCATGACCTGCATCCTAATTTTAATGAAATCACATATTTCACTGTGCTCTTTGTCTCTAACAGTCGGCTATGTGAAGACCACTTCAGTGGAAATTGACTTCAACACTCTGAAGAAGCATCAGGCTCAGCAGGCGTACGACCCCGAGGTATATGATGACATCGATGTGGCCTCTTCTGATAACAGGTACTGAACTATTCTTCTGCTCTATGCTAAATCCTAAAGGACTAATTTGTCATTTTGGTAATATTCTTATTCATGTAGGAATGCACCATAATATCTACATGTCATCAGTATCGGCAGATATTGGCTTCAAAATAAAATATCAGACTCAGCCAATATGCTGATTTCAGCCGATATCTCAAACAGATATATGCTTTGAAATTAACTGGTGGGCCATCACAATAAGAGTATGCAGAAGAGACTTGTGTATCAATTTCTCATCCTGTATTATGCTGAACTTGTAAAGATACCTTTGTTTTTCTAGCATGGATTCTTCGATAAACAAAAAAATACAAATACAGGGAGTACTCAGTCCTTCCCAAACACATGCATTTTCGCAGAAACTTTGCTTTTTAAAACAGAAACAGTCTATTACATAGATAAGTAGCGTGCCTGCTACACGCTCAAGTGTTTTAAATGTTATGATTTTAGTGAAAATGCACATGATTGGGAAGCATGGATTAATGAGATTTGGATTGGACTGCAAGAGTTATATGCGAGTTTGTAAACAAACTGTATGATATATTTTGCTATTGTAAAAAGTACACCCCTTTACTGCAATTCATCAAGAGTTTTCTACGTTTTTGGATTCTTCATTCACCATGTAGGGACAAACAAAGTTTTCTTCACTGATTCTAGGTAACACAGAGTGAGTAAATGTTTCACAAGTAGCTATTTTGTCAGTGAAGCTGTCTTTTAAGGCTCATGAATTAACATTCATGTTCATAACACTGCTTGTGGAATTTACTTTTGGTACCTGCTTACCACATGTAACACTTCTTCAACCTACAGTGAGAGAAGAAAGTTTACTAAATTCTTAAATATTTTTATCATATTCTTCTCTCTCTACAGTGGGATCAAAGGACCGGGAGGTATGCTAAGTTAAAACTGTACAATAATATAATTCATTGCATTATATTCAATTACAATATTTGTAATCAGGTGATATCATAGTAATTTCACTGAGATTAAACTTGTCACCAGTAACATAATATATCTGCTTTTGTGCTGTAGTTGTCCTACCTCCACTACCAGGAGACGGAGAAATATACGACGATGTCGTTGACCCAAACCTGGAAGTCAGGTGGGAACTGTTTTGTTTATGTACAAGGAACATGTAAATGGTGAATGAGAGTTTTAGTACAATATGTTTGAGGAAGATACACAGGAAAGATTAAACATGAGAACAGAAAAAGAAATGCAGGTCTTTTCATGCTTGGTTGGCTTTCTAGTCCTGTGGACTCCAGGTCTTCTCCTACAAAGCCTCGTGGCTTCCTGTGGATGTTTGACCGGAACAGACGTCCTGTCAGCACTAAAGTGTAAAATACACTCAGTAGTAAGACTGATCACAGATCTACTGTCCGCTGTTGTCAATCCCTTATCTTCCAGCCGTCGTTAATGGCTAAAGATGCCGTTGCTTTTGAATGTTGATTTTCTCCCCATCAGATCAACCCATTCACCACTAACTGAGTCTGAAGGATGTTACTTCACAAACTTTGATTACAATCAGTGGAGCTGATTATCCGCGATTTTACTAATCTTCTCGAGGCATTTGCATGTTTGTAATTGATGCATGACTGTTGACTTAATCAGAAAATCAGGGCACAATCTGCTAACACCATCAAGTATACTAATTGAAAATATTGTGTTGTATTTCATGAATATGATTATTAATTTGTGCTGCTTTGAATCACATTAACCTACTTTTAATTAACGATATTATAATTATATAAAAATCATGTAACATTTTAATAATTTTTCTTCTCTTGTGCCAGAGTGCCTCCACCCAGCCAGTTCACTGCAGAGGGGAATTCAGGTATCACTCACTGTGAAAATACTAACATATTCTGAATGGATATTTAATGGAAAAAAAGGAGATACTATATTTGTCCTTCCTTGGATTTTATTCTTCTCCATTAAAAACAAAGTGGTAATGCACTTGTTGGAGTCTCTGAACTGACTACAGGAAGAAATACTGTACTCTAAATTAATGCTGAAATGCCCTTCTGGTAAGCAACAGGCCTTTGGTCATATATTTACCCAAAGTCCTTGCTCCTTGGTTAATATTGTATAAGTGAGACATAACTTTTCAAAGAAGATATAATATTTTTTTAAATTCATAAGCAATGAAACATTTTTGCCAAACTTAAAACTCTTGAGTGTGTCACTTTGCTGACTTACGACTTGCCTCTATTTATGGTTCTGTTACACAACATTTTAGCATTACTCTGTCATTGTACCTTGTGATGGGAATTCTGCAAAAGTTACATATTTTTACTTTATATAACACTCTGTCAACACATTTTAAACTATTAATGTTTACATTAGTCTAAATTCATTTGAGTTTAAAATGTTTCTGGGCTAGGACTGAGTACTTAAGTACTACATCTTATACTTAAGTAAAAATGGCAATACCACACTGTAGAAATACTCTTTTAAAGGTTCTGAACTGAAAATGTTACACACGTTAAGGTACAAAAGTATTAGCATAAAAAAAATACTTAAAGTAACAAAAGTAGAAGTAATCAATATGCAGAATCAGAACAATATATATTAATAGATTATAATTATTGATGCTTTAATGTGTTAATCAATTTAAAATCGCAGCCGGTAAAAAGGGAAATCTTTTAAATTATTTTCATGTATTTCTTACATTACTAAGTAGTTTGTGAAGTTCTGTTTGGGGACCAATAAAGTCTTTTTCATATAATATTATCATCATTTATTTGTTAATCTGAATCAGCAGAGTACTTAAAATGTAAAAATAAAGTACCACACAGGTGGGGGGATATCTTTTATGTCAGATTTTAAGTTTCACCATCCAGGTGTGCAGCTATTTCCATTTTACATTATACGACAGACATTTTTTGTTATATGCAGGCTGAGTAAAAGTGACCCCTCTGAATGCATGTAAATGTCTGGATTATGATTAAAAGTTAGATTTTTCACATCAATGACCTCTTCCACGTGTTATCACAGACCCACCTGGAGCAATCGATGAGGACATATACGATGATGTTGACTCTCAAAATGTGCCTCCTCTTCCTCCCATCAGCAGGTATCTGCAACATACAGTCAGATCCATGATTTCAGATATATTTTCAAAACTGCCAGGAGACAAAAAAAAACAACCAATGACTCTTCTTTTACTCCGCAGCCTTCCACACCTGAAAGGTAAAAGCAAGACTGAAGAGATAGACCCAAAGAAACAGAAAAAGTTCGAGAAAGAGGAGAAGGAGTTCAGGAAAAAGTTTAAGGTTTTTCTCTCCATTACATCTTTAAAACTATTTTAAAGTGCAAAAAAAAGTGTTGCTTTCTAATTTATTAAAACAACATTATGCAACTTTTAGTTGACTGTTGAGTCTCATTTCCAAGTTGTCAAATACCAGCGTTTTGGGTTGGTGCTTCGGTCCAACCATCGACCAAACAAGTTGGTATTTGACGACCTGGAAATTAACTCAAAAATCGACTAAAAGTTGCATAATGTTGCATTAATACTTTAACACAAATAAAAACAATAATTTTAATTCAAATTCAGTGGAATGTTGACCATAATCATCCTAGTGAATTAAACTTGAGTGCTTTCTGTGCATGAAAAGCTTAGGTGCTATCAGGATGTAAAATTAAACTTAATTCATAGCCACAGCATTGACGATATAATTGTCTTTCAGTATGACGGAGAGATACAGGTGCTGTACCAGGTGACCATCGCCCCGACGCTCACCAATAAGAAGTGGGGTGTGAAGGAGCTTTCAGTCAAAGCAGGAGAGAAACTTGACGTCGTTGTTAAAGCCGTGGATAACAAACTGATCTGTCGGAACGAGGAGGGCAAGTGTGAGTATTTGGACAAAAATGAATTAATGCATGTATTCAAGATTTTTACGCTATCTATTCATTCTTTGCACCACAAAACTGGAACCTCCAAGACTAAAATCTGTCTGTGTGTTACTTACAGTTGGTTATGTTTCGACCAGCCACATTGTGACAGAGTGAGTACCACAAACATTCACACACTAATTTATACACACAGAGAGACGTAACACTATGCTGTACTGATAATTTCGGTTTTGTTTACAGCGATGGTGATATCTATGACGATATTGGGGATGGTATGTTTTTCAGCTTATCTTTCATCACTTCATATTTGTAGATATCAACACAGTCTAAATAAATCATAATATAAATAATGTTTTAAATCAATATCACAATTTTTCTTCTCAGATTGCATCTATGACAACGATTAGAAACATCCTGCGCTGGGTTTATTGTTTTACACTGATACTGTTCACGTTATTTATTGTTATTTGATGATATACATTGGGAGCTGCTTTCGGTTAGCCTGATAACTATTTAATTTACCCTTAATATTTATTAATCAGCATTTAAATGGCTGTTTTAATTGGACATGTGAGTGAAGATTTAGAGATCTGGAATCTGGCTAGTTTTAATTTCTTTGAACAATATTATCCTTTTTAACTTTGTTTCTTCAAAATAATTCAATAGGGTTTTGTTTAATTACATTTCAGCAAACTGGAAAAAAATTACTTAAAACAGCAGTATTTGCATAACTCAGGCTTGAGCCATTACTTGTTATTTTGTCTGTAATTAATGTCCTTGCTATGGTACTGTATGTGTATTACGTTGTCATCTGTAAGGCCAAATGAAATGTTAAAAGCTCCAAAACTAACTCTGGCATCTTTGACTCAAGTTTTTAACATGTAGACTAAACAACTGTTTCAGTGCCAAAGCTCCTCTACAGTCCTGTACTTAAAATTACAAAACATATGGATACAATTATGACTTTTCTCTGCCTTATTTATCTTATTTTGCCGTTGATAAAACAAAACCATATTTTTTATTATTTTTATCATTTAAAACTATATTTTCCTGTTTTTTATCTGTTTTTCTTTTCTTATTTTCTTTTTATATTTAGTGTTTAATTCCTGTACATTGAGAGCAAAGCTAACTGAAGTCAATTTCCTTGTCTGTGGAAGCATACTTGGCCAATAAAGCTAAATCTGATTCTGATATCTTCTATGCCCCTATTTCACGAGTATAACAATAACATGTGCAGGAAACTGTTGTGTGAAGCTTGTAAACTTAAATGTAAGTATGTGCAGGTATGTGATGGATACATTAAGACTACTTAAACTAACTTTTTGCCCCAGAACAAAGAAATATCAACTACTTTATCGTGACCTACTCTGTGCAGCTTATTAGCAAGAAGAGAATTGGTGACATCTAGTGGCAGCTACAAGTAACTACTAACAGCAACAAACTGGGATTTGTTTTAAAAGCAAAGTTAAATATTTAGCTGTAAATTATTGATATATTACTATAGATTTTGGTGAAAAGAACTAAGAATAATCGATCCAACATTACTAAATTTACTTAATAGAGTTGATACGATTAGTTCATTCAACAACAAAAACAGATCAAAGAAAAATGAATATGATACTATATTACTATACTATACTATATTACTATATTCCAGGGCCCTGAAACATGCACGTGACTCACGTTTATTGTGTTTGAGCTGGTTCAACTGTTTTCCAGCACTGCACCTGCCAAATGGCTTTATATAACTGCATATAATTGTCTCATATAAAAAATTGACGAGATATGCATTAAGAGATCAGATTCTGCCAAGTGTCAACAGGAAGGCGAACAGGCTTTTTTGTCGTTTGACTCTCTTGCCTAAGGGACTGTTTGTTATTTATGAGGGGGGTAAAAGGGGGAAGCATGTCAAATAATTTTTTAAGCACTAGGGAGGGACTTTGTTTTTTAATCCGACTTACTGGAGGAGCATACAAAACAATAAATAAAAATAAATAGGCTGTACTTTGTATTTATTTTTACCACTTTTTCTTTAGTTTGGAAGGCATGTTTTCTTTAAAAATCACCAAAAGTACACCATTTATCATCGCCAGAAACTGTATGAGCTGAAATTGTCAATGGATGTTCAACTTTGTAAATTTCAATGAACACATCATGTGCAACAAACATTTCCACCAGAAAAAAGAGTTTAAAATAATCATCACAATAACTTTACATCTCATTTAATCTCTTTCTAAAAATAAACTGTCTGCATGAACTAACCAGCATGCACGACAAGAGTGAAAAAAACAGTTTTCTTCAGCTAGAGGATTCTGCCTTTTTTCTTTTTTTTTTAAAAAAAAAAATAAATAAATAAAAAATCTAACATCTAATTTACAATGAAGGGAGGATCATGCATTTTCCCACCAGTCACTAAGGGAGGATCAAGTGAAATATGTGTAGCCTCGGGGTTAAAAAAACAAAACAAAACAAAAAAAAAAAAACCACCCTACTCCTCTGATACATAAAGAACAGTCCCTAAATCATTGTCATATTCCCTTCTATGAGTAACACCATGTATAACCTGCCCATTTCTTCTATCGGGCGGAACTAAATTAGATTTTTAATCACTTCAAATAATAAGCTAAATGTTCATGTTTATTTCAGTAGCTGTGTGTTAATTAAGCTAATTGCGCATTTATTTGCTAACAGTTTGAGCCTCATTACCTTGCGAAGCTGGTGAATCAACGCTGAAACTGTGTTAGCGTCTGTTGCTTTAGTCCATTGTTTGCAGGGAAAAAGACAGAAATACGGGTAAAAACGCGCAGAAAATGTTACATTTCGGAAAACAACGTCTAGCTAACACTAAAAATATAGCTTTAACTTTCCCCTCATGTCAGGTATAAAAAATAAAAGTACAAACTTCCGCCCTGTACCGGAAGTCACTTCCTCGCTTCACCATGGTTCCTCCAGTCGCCGTGTCGCCGCTGATCAAGGTAATAACACCTTATTTGCCCCTGAGAATTGATACCGATGTGCAGTTGCCAATTTGAATTAAATAATTTAATTTAAAACGCCTGCTTTTCTCTCATTACGTGTACCATTTGTCAAACTGGCGTTAGTGTCTTTTGTTTTGGTAGCATGTTAGCTAATGTTTGCTAGCTATGACATTGACAGGCTGAACAGGTGAACAGTTTCCCTCAAACACAGCTGTAGGTGAAAATCTGCAGCATCTTCCACATCTGTATGATGCAAAATTTGTGATTATCCTTTCTAGTTGTAGCGCTACATTGATTTTAGTTTGTTGTTTCAGTCACGAGGCTAATATAGTTATCCGCTGTAGAAGAAGGGTCAGAGAAATGTGAACTTCGCTCCTTATCGTGGCTAATGTAAAGGTTTTGTGTAACGTTACAGTTGTCCAGCGTTACTTTTGTGCGGTGAAAGTACCCTGGGTATTGTTAAAGACCCCCAAAAAATCTGAAAAATGGCAAGCTAGTATTGTTTAAAACTAACTGTCACGCCAATGATATGTCGCAATATAAATCTTCAACATTGTTAAAGTTCAACAAACCATTTTTATAATGATAATGACACAGAAACAATTATGCATTTATTTTGTGAATTTGTTTATGTAAAAATCTGTTTTGACATGTTGTGTGGAACTAAGATTAACTTACAGAAAATAGGTGTTATTTTTTTATAATGTAAAAAAAAATATCTGGACAGATGTGTTTATTTTGAATGTCATATTTTATGAGAAGTTTTCAGTTTACAAATGCAAATAGTCTGACAGGAAATCCAATATCCAGCACTTCATGTGTTTGTTGAAACTGTACTTGAAACACTAAAAGGACTGAAAAATCACAAGCCATCAGGACACTGGTCATTTACAAAGCATTAAAAATCTCTTGTTAATTTGTAAGTATGCACTTGTTCTTGCTATTAACTGTACTGCATGCTTTTGTATATTTTTATGATGATTTAATAATTGAAGTACAAAAAAAACATTGTTGAAATAAAACTATTAACAGTGGTCTTGCTTACATGTCTTAGTTTACACATTAACCTGAGTTAGTTATTTTTCAGTAGTTAACAACTTTAAATTGCTTTGATTTCAGACGGCCAGGTGGTCCGCTCTGCTGCTCGGCATGTTCTATGGCAAACAGAGGTTTGGTAAGTTAATATCTGTGCATGTGCCAAGATGTGTCTGTCAGTCTGTCAAAAGTTAAGGGAAACAAAAATAAGAGAAAACTATAGTTCTCTAGCTCTTAACATAACAGATGAATATTATTAAAATACCTCCTTATATATGGATTCTCAAAAGACCCCTCTCTGTTATATTAGTGAGATTAAAATTCAACTCTAGTGTTACTTAACAAAGTTCCCTGGTTTAGAAAACCAGTGTGTGAAAAACACAGTGTACACAATACCAGTGACCGCCTGAAAACCTTAGAGTGGGGAGGTATACAAATGAATCATATCATTTGATATTAATTGATATTAATCAGTATTGATAAGTACAAGGTTAAGGGAATGCACTGAAAAATGTGACTAAAAATTTACTTAAAATCCACAAATAAAATTTACTACCTGTACCTAGGTGTTCATGACCTCTCTGCCATTTGGATGTTTTGTAAAATACAAATGTTCAGGATTTGTTAAGAAATAATTATCTTTTGTGATGTTTTCTTGTTCAGAATACTTAAAACCCATTGCTGAGGAGGAGAGGAGGATTGAGGAAGCAGAAAAGAAGGTCAGAGAGGAGCAGGAGCGCATCTACAAACAACTGTCTGAAGGTAACACAGGACCCACTCCTCATTCCTGTCTCTCTTTTTGTCAAACACACACCACATGTATTGTTGTTTATTCCAATAAGGCATCACAAGTTTAAACATTTTGTCCACAACATGTCTTAATCACGTTTTCTCCTCTTATTCTCTCTCTCCTCTCTGCAGCAAATTCAGACACCATCCTCAAATGAACGGTCTCTGGACCTGTGACGTTATGTTCCAAACTCAATAAACACAATTATTTTTCAAGTAATAATCAGAATGTTTTTGTCTTGTGTTGTGTGTGTGTGTGTTTGTGTGTGTGTGTGTGTGTGTGTGTGTGGGCAAGGGGGCCCCAAAAATTAGAAAGAAATTAGTAAAAAGTACAAGAAAATCACTTGAAAATGAGTAAATGAATACATAAATTAAAAGGAAAAGAATACCCACAAAAGGGCTTAAAGATTACAATAATAATCAAACATAATTAAAAATATGTAATCATGATCATAAACTATAAATACAGTTTTGTCTTTTTCCTAGCTTTTTAAAAATAATTTCCTTAATCTATTAATTGCAATTTGCCAGACATCTCTCAGCAGCACAAGAAAAGTGATGTAACTCCAGATTTAATTAATCAATTTTATGAAGGTTTAATATTGATTAAGAAGGTTATCTTTTTAAAGTTATTCTTCAGGTGTAGTTTGTTGTCTGTAAGACACTATAGCACATACGTCTTGTTACTTGAGCGCCTTTGTGTGTGTGTGTGTGTGTGTGTGTGTGTGTGGGTGGGTGTGTGTTTGTTTGTGTGTTTGTGTGTGTAGCTGTCCTTCAGTAGGAGATGAGCCTGGGGAAAGAGCATGGTAGTAATCCTGGCCTAGTTTAGCAGCAATCCCAGGATTGGGGTCAGGCACCAGTAGTAGAAAGTGCAGTGTGGACAGAAGTGTCCCCTCAGGACTCGTGTTGTGTAATATTATAACCTTCATTATGAACTCTCTTACCTCATACCATTATATAGGCGAGCACATTCTATTGCAAAATAAGTATGATGGCCAATTGACTGTAGATGAGGTCTTATTACATTTGATTTTGCTGCATGTGATTCTCAAACAAAATTACTCTGTTTTCAAAAAGTTAAACTTGTGATATATCTACAACAAGCAGTGGCTAAGTTTAGTCAGGGGAGAAAAAGTGAGTTACCAAACTGGTCTAACAGTGAGTATCAAGTTTGTAATTTCTGGTTTGTTAGCAAGTTTTAGTTTTAGTATCCCAGCCAAGTAATTCACTCAGTTAGCTCATAAAAATACATTTGCTTTATTTGGGTCGTCATTGTATACATGGAGCACTTAGAGAGGCAAGCTTTAACATACTGTTCATAAAATTAAGTCTATTTAAAAATATTAAGTTTGCAGCATCTTGAGGTACATTTATTACCTAATATTACTCAATCATTGCGGATTCATCCAATCTTTCTTTCCATATGTGAAATACTTGTAAATCAATAAATGGAGGCAAGCATGATTTAAAAAAAAAGATATTTCAATAATTTAAGTGAATATGAAATTGCTTGATGATTTATTTACCGGTGCTTACAAATCCCACTATTAAAAAAAATAAGCATCTATATTACTAGAAAAATATTTTTTTAAATATATATTTACAAAGAGGAAGTAAATGTATGTACAGGTCATTACAAGAAGTTGTTTAGCACTGATTCAAACAGTTCTGTCTGCAGAAATTTACTTGTTCTCCACATTTGTGTTTATTAAGTTTTCCCTTTCCTCTCACATCATGTAATATTATTTTTAGCTATTATAAATACTCCTATTATTGCCCTGTAACACGACACTGGCCTCAGAACTGGACTTGGTCCTTGGGTGGTGTGCTAGGGCTGACCCTTGCTCCTGTTTAAGCTGATTGCTGAAGATGAATTTCCATCAGGGATTAATAAGTGGTAACATTTTGCAACCGTTGCAGAAAGATGGTTACCACTGAGGTATGATCATTCATTCAATAGCAAAGTTAGTCTTATCTGTTACCAGCTAATTTCACCATAGCTTCAACATGTTCTTAATTAAGAAGACAATTGTATTTGAATGAAATGTAATAACATTCTCAGCTACTCTTTTCAGTTTGAAGGCATCATGATTAAGCAACTGCGGGTTTGTCTTACCTAAATTTCTATGGCATCTCCTTCAGTATTTAAAGTAATACTTTTTATAAAATATGCATCTTTTACTGTAGCAGTCTACCTTTGGCTCTCTACAGTCAAGGTAAACAAACTCATTCGTGACTGGAAGGAAGAAAATTCAATTATTTTAAATGTATATGTACAGTAGTTCAATTATAGTTCTATCTGAATGTACATTCTGAAAATCTAAATAAATATTACATTAATGCACAATATATAGTATGTTTAAAAAAACAGCTCAAAACATGATATACAATCTACAGTGACTTGGGCTTTTCAGCACAGAATTACTTGAATAGTATGTTCACTTACATTTTATATACTGTACATAGGTATCACTTATCACTACACAGATTTATGCACAAGTTTTATCCTCTCATTTTTGCTGTGTTTCCCAAAACAAACAATCACACACACGTGCATGCAACATCTTTGCAATATCTTTGCACCATCTGAACTAACATTAATCCTCATATTTCCATTAAAGTAGAAGAAGATCATGACCAATGTTTTTTTGGCTCACCTGGTTAGTGTCCCTTATAGATCAAATATTGCTCTTCTTCTCCGTGTTCAAGTGTTTCTTTTCTGATAGGAACCAGTTTTTGCAAAGAAATACTATGGCGCTGTGCATTCACTCATGTATCCGTCTTCTTGACATTATTGCATTTTCTTCCTCGGCAGTGAGACAGAGTGACTGGCTGTGGTGTTCAGGTCATTCTCAAGTCGTCTGTCATGAGCGGTCCCATTGTGTGCACGGCTTTTTGACCTTTTAGCACACTGAGCAGGTCTTGGAGCCTGAGCCTCCACCACTGGGGTTGTTTGCAGCAGCTGGTAAGACAAAATCACATAAAAGTCAATATATTTAAGGAACAGCAACACAGCATTTAGGCTTGTTTATGTGTTCTGGCTAACACAGTAACTTGGGATGTTGGTTGGTACTTTACATAAACGACACACAATGGCACATACTAAGTAACTAACTAACCAGAGCAAACATCACTGCAGCTATTCTGATACATTTCACAGTTGTGTGATTAATCAAAAGAATCACTGCACCTTTACTGGCTGCAGCTGCCTCTTTAGCAGCCTTCTGGTCCTCTAGGACTTTGAGTGTAGCCTCATACTCTTCTTTTTTAGCATTCCACTCTTTCCTGTTATTCAGGATGCCATCCAGCATGGGCTGGATTTGTGGGTGGAAGCGAGAAAACTCCTGAGAGTCAAAGGGTCAGACAAATTACATGTTAATAAAAAACAAGTGTGCAAAGATGAAAACAAAGTCAGCAGATAGCTTTTATTTTGTTAGACCTGCAGGAAACCTCTAAATATGCACACATATATGTATGAATAAACTATATGCTTTATGTTAATTGAAAAAGAGTGTACTGTGCAAATTATCTGTCAAAATGAAATATTAAATATTACCTTGTAGACAAACGTGCAGACAAAGTCAATGAAACCACACTGCAGCTTTGGCAGTTCTGCTGCTTTGTTTCTGTCCATCATGGGCTGGTGGGTTCGACAGAAATTATTTAAGGCACTCAAAACATCATATACATCCAGGAAATCAATAACAATAGCAATAGGTAGTGGTTTGTTGTTCCTAAACACCTGACTGACATCAACCATTTTTCTTGGTTTCTAAGAAGTTTGCATTCCTTTTTGTGAATTTATAAGTGTCTTACGTGTAGTGTTATTTATCCGTCTAGTTCGGTAGAAAGCTGTGCAGGAGTTGTAGTCTGGTTAACATGCACTAAAAAGCCAAATCCACTGGTTTCTGACTTTACAGAAACATAACAGTTTCAACAGTGTCTACACCCCTTGTCATTCCATATGTTGAAAAGAGGCCACTGGATAGTTGTATATATTTGCTTGCTTAGCAAGCAAATATATACAACAGATTTAAAAAAAACAAATCTGACAATGTTTGTAACACCAAATGCCAGATATTTCATATTATACTATGGAAAATTTATCTGCAATTGCTTAAATAAATAATTAATTGAATGAAGATTTTCAAGCAAAAATGCCAAAAATAATCAATTCTCCAGTGTGAGCATTTGCTACTTTAATATGATATTTTAAAGTTCCTTGTTTGTCAAATAAAAGTAGACATAATGTAATGTCATATATGAAATGATAACTCATGAAAATGATTTGACGGATCACACCCCCAGATAACCGTAAGTAGTTATGTACATATACTAATGTGTGCTTTCACATTTATGCATTTTCAAACAGAAAAAATTTACACATACACGCTAACTATTTGTATACTCACAATAGGTTGTTGTTCCAGTACTGTCCTCTCCAGGTCACCCTGCTCCCAAAACTCTGCTGCTACTGACAAGGCAACCTGAAAAAAAAAAAACACACACACACACAGTCATCTGTTTAAAAGTAAATCACTTATTAGATAGCACATTTATTAAATTTTTATGCTTCTCACCTTGCTCTGTACCTCCCAAGGCTTGGTGATAGCTGACAAGTCACATGCAGTCATCATCATAGCCCTGAAAACATTTAAGTAGAGGATCAGAGAAATTTAAAGGAACAAAGAGCTACATACGTACGTGCTTGCTGTACTCACATGACAATTTCTTTTCTGGTTGTTTCTAGAGACATGAAGTCAACCCACTTCTTTTCATCCTCATATGTGTGTGAAAGGTCCACAATCTTCTGGAACATGGTTCTTTTCCTAGCAAGGTACAAGTAGAGGCAGTTTTTTTTTTAAACAATTTATCGTTAAATGCTTTTTACAGTGTAAAGATAAGAGAACAAGCAAACTGAGGGAATAAAGTGAGTCAGTAAGAGATCGTGCTGACTTGAAATACAGAGCCAGGTCAGTAGCGATGATGGCGATGTCCATGAGATGGATCACATGTTCTACCTGTCGTCTGTTAAGGTTTACGTAGATATTCAATGACTGTAGATGGGATGAGAGGGATGGCCGTCAGTCATCGTTAGTGAATGCTGAATTTGCTTCCTTTTCACCTCCTCCAAAGTGTAAGTTAGTTATTCACTATTTCAGCTCTTTTTTCTCACCTCGTCAGCTAAGAGGAACTTTCCAAATTCTAGATGATGTCGTTCCAAGATGGAGGAGCCATGTAGCTTTGCCAAAGGGTTACCAGATCTGTCGGCACAAATGAAATTCCTCAGATTTGAACAGAATTAAACATGAGATTAAGAGCAGTTACCATCAGTTTCTAGACTTCAGTACTCATGTAGGGCGGTTAAATTTGGATGATAATACCAAGGTGTTGTTGGCATGTATTGACCTATTTATTACAAACTGTCAAAACATAGTATCCCCTTTCAACTGCGCTATGACTGAGGCTGTGACTACTGGTTATTTTCATCATCAATGAATTTACCCATCATTTTCTCCATTGATTGATTAATCATTTTATTAACAGAATGTCAGAAAATAATGAAACATGCCCTTTTCAGAGAGCCCAAAGTGATGTTTTCAAATGGTATGCTTGCACATCAGCCTACAAAACGTCATTTATTAAAAATAATATTCTTTAGGAAAGTTGCCGGACCATTACAATAGCATTTTCCTTGGGTGAAGGCAACGGCATAACAAACAGCCTATCCTATGCTTAAAAAAGACATATAAATATGTATTTATATGTCATCAATCCTATATTAGATAATGACAATAAGGTTGGCTATATGTGTACACCTACAGCATAAAATCATCATTCTGCATTATTATGGCATTAAGAAGCAGCAGTTTTGTTACTGGACCTCTCTCAAGGGAGCTGATTCTCTGCACACTTAGCTTTGGATGTAGTTTTGCAAAGTATAGGTTGGACACAAGGAAGCTGAAAAGTTTCCAACAGCACTCACTTGACTTGGTACAAGTTGTTGGTCCCTCTGTGATCAATATCATGCAGGAAGCCGGCAGTTATCATGGCCATTACCTCCAGGTCAGTGTAATACCGTTTCAGCATTCCCGTCTGAGCACACAGAGACACACAGAAAGTGATCAAAAAAAATATATTACATTTTATGGTAGTTTTCCTTTTTTTAGACTTTCGTGCATTGAAATCAACATAATGCTTAAAGAAATTAAATAGCTTCTATTGCAAACAGAGTAGAAAATAACTGTACTGTCAAGAGTGTGAACATGGTCTGTCCCACGTTGAAGCCATGACGCCAGTTGTGGTAGGTGATCCTTCTATAGCCTTTACTGAGTGAATACATGAACCGAACCAGCACCTGTGATGAGAGAGCTACTCAATCACAAAGACCTAATGCTTTGTAATTAATCACAATTATGTTTTGTGTGTGTGTCTAGATAACCTCTTGAGGGATCTGGAACTTCTTGACCACCCCAACTTCATAGTACATCTGGATCCCGCACTTCACAAGGTCCATCTCAGAGCAGTTAAAATCTGAAAAGCGGAACTCGTAGATCTCAAACTTCTTGATAAGTGAAGGTAGGTCTTTTTTCTAAGATGAAATGAGAGCAAAAGCAGTGTAAGATAAGAACAAAGTACACAGCACATACGTATAAGTGAGTGGCAGACAGACAGCTCTGCCTGAACATTATTTTCACATAACCAAAGTGTAACACTCATTTATTTGAATTACTCAAATATTTTTACTCCTCAAGGGTAACCTAGGGTATGAATTACATGCCTGACCACTGAATTACAGTTTCAGTCTTACCAGGATTGCTAGCAGCTCCTCCTCTTCACAGTCTCGGGGTTCAAGGTCATAGAGTTCTCTGGTGTTCTAAGGAGATGAAGAAACATTGTGGTTAAAAGTAAGCCTTGACTAAATAATAAGTACAAGTATAGATGCAGTTATAGGCATGGGCGAATTATTAAACAATGGGTTCCTGGTTACATATATGCAAAGGGCACCACCACCTTTCCAACATAGTAGCAAGACACACAAACTGAGTTGTTGTTTTGCGTGTCTTTGTAGCCATTATGCATCTTTTTTTCCCCCTTTGGGTTAGGGTTAGGGTTGTTTTGTGTCTTTTTGTAGGCATTTGTCTTTGAGGTAATTTTCTGTCTTTATTTGTGTCACTTAATAGTCATTCTGTGTCTCTTTGTGGTCATATTAAGTTTGTTCATGGTCGGCATGTGACAGTTTGAAAACCTAGACCCCCCTGATGGCCCCTTAACCTGTAGCCCAGTAGGCTTGTTCAGTAATCCATCCATAGTTAAAAGTCCTCATACTGAAAATACAGTGTGTAACATAGATACTAGACCCTTTCGGATGCCTTGTTAGGGGCCAATGGCTAGTTTAAATTTCAAATAATTTCTTAAATGCAAGTATTGTGATGAAAAATCATAGAAAGGCTAAAATGTGCTGATAGTGTACACTGGAGTTTTAGATAAAGCTAAAGCTTCTCTGAATATCCAGTATCAATAATTAATTAATTAATCAAAAGGTGGAAAAAGATGATACAGTACTGACCAGGATATTCTGAATCTCATCATCCCGACATTTGACATGGTAGAGCACCATGTCTTGAGCGATGTCTTTCCGATTCTCCAGCTTATTCATCTTGTCGTAAGTGTCCGTGTTCAAAACAGACCAACCCAGGAACTGTGTCAAAGCCTGGAAACAGGGATCAAGATCAGCACAATATGCACAGTAGGTATCAGGAGAAGATCATTCACAGGAAAAGTCCATGTTTAAAAGCTTGGTAGACTGTCCTACAAAGATAACCTGTGCTAGATAATAGCCTTTAATTAAGTAGCAGAATTCATGTTAATATACCTCCATGAGCTGCTCATCCTGATCATCAAAAGGCTTTCCATCTTTTCTGTTGTAAAAAGTGGCCACTCCAACTATCTCTTCTTTTTTGTTGACAATTGGCAGTGAGAGAACGTTTTTTATGGTCCACCCGCTGCTATCGAGTGGCTCAGTCTGCAACATTGGGGCAACAAGCAAAAACATTTCATAGGTCTGGTACATGAACAACTCTGAACATCTCTGGACTGATTTTTGGAAAGTTTACGCTTTAGCTTTTCAAATGAATATAGCCGTCGTAAGTCTATTACCTGAAACTCGAACGTCTCGTCAGCAGCTGCATTCATAATGTTACAAATCTGAAGAGCACAAATAAAAAAAAAGATTGATCGTGTTGGCATTCATTTGGTGTCCAACTGATGCAACAGCTTGATGGTAATTTAATAAAAAGAAACTCACAAAACCGCTCTCAGCTACGTAAGTAGGCAGGCCGCTACACAGGGCCCAATGATCTGCAGGCGGATTGCTGTGTGTCAGATGGGCAAGTAGAAAAGTTAGCAGAAACTAGCAGAGATTGTGTCCAAACTGGGATTGGGGTAGTGCTCCCTGTTCTCTGCTGTGTTATTAATGTTTATAAATAACTTCAGAGCAGAAAAGTGGAACCCCCCAAGTTGAATCACGACAAAATTACCTCAATTTGTCTTCTCAGATTCGGTCAATTTAAAATTTTAAGGCAACTCGGACGCCTACTTTTTAAAGTTAAAACAAATAGTTTTCTTTCAGAGTGTAACGGACGTTCATTTATATGTAAAAGTTATGCCCTCAAGCTTTAAATTACAAGGGGTGATTTTTTAGTATTTTGTTGTTTAAATATTAATTAATTAGCAATTATTAATTATTGTGCTAAAACAAAGAGTCAAATGAAAAAGATTTACTCACGGTATTACTTTGATGTCTTCTTTGCCATGTAGTATATAATCAATCACTTTGTAGAAGATTACCTCCTGGAAGAAAAAAATAAAACATATTTAAGAAAAGACCAGAGACAAAGTATCTACTGCCAAGCAGTGTTGACAATAATGCTGGATACATAAAGTAAAAACTAAAAAAAGTACCCTGCCATCAGGAGTAACAGGGCCAGAGTAAGGTGCCTGCTCTCCCATCAACACTGGCCAAATATCAAAGAACTCCTGTGAGAACATAGACAAAAAAAAATGCAAAGAAAAAGTCAGTGCTTCATGGTGACAAATGCATGAACGCAAAACATGGGATGTTAAATTAAAGACGCGATACCTTCTCCTTTGTCATGTCTAGTAAACCGACAGAGTAACGGTCACAGTTGAGGTAGGCTCGGACTGTGTACAAGGCCTTGTGAAACTGTCGCTCAATGTCTGTCAGCTCTTCAAACACCTTGTTGGCAGACCAGAGCAGCAACTAGGGAACATAACGCACATACAGCAGTCATGTGAAGCATGCAGTTCGGTGTTCAGGCAATAATTCTGTATCTGAGTGGGGTAAAAACTCTCTATTAAAACATGTGGGGTAACTTCCTTCACCTGTCCTTTACGTGTCTCACAGCTGTGGAGGTAACTCAGGTGGTAGATCTTCAAGTTTAGTGTGGCAATTTTCAGATACTTCAAAAAAAGCTAAAAGGACAAACAAGAGAAAAGAGAGCAATATAAGTATATGTTACAACACATGACAAATAACATACAGGATATATTATGGTAGAAAACATGGTGGGCAAATTAAATTGGCCCCGAAATACCACATCAGTTTGGATCAAGCAAGTTCTTTGCTCATTGCAGAAAATACTGTACGAGTAAAATTGATCTCAGCTGAGTGAACATGATCTGTGCTTTGACACATAACCCTAAACCTAACCCTCACTGATTAGCTGACTATACAAAGTAAACATCCGTAAAGTATTAAAACCACAGTTTGCAAAACAGACACGACTAAAAGTTTACTTCAGAATTCTAATTACTAAACATCATGACAAAACTATAACTACTGTTACACATGTTGGTTTTTTTGGGGTTTTTCTTTTTTTTACAAATCGTCAACAAACCATTGAGTTTCTTCATCTCTAATGAACCACTTTTGTCATTTTTCTATCTCCACTCGAGTGGACTCGAGTACACACTTTTTCTTTTATCCTTCTTTAGTTTCTTCCATTATCTGTTCATATTAGACTCTCATCTTGGATATGTATTAAAAGCAACACTGACATTTAATGACTTCATAAACAACAGACATGTCTGAATATTCTTTATAGGTTCATTTGAAAGGTAATGACAATACTCACATAGATAACACCCTTGACAAATACAAATACAATTAAAAAATGCATTAAATGCACTATGAAGTGTGTATTTATTTATAATTGTTTATAGCAATATTCCTTCTGAAGTATATGCTATTGAATGCTACAGAGCATATCTTGATATCTGCTGCTGTCAAACAGATTATACACTGTACTAAGCTTTTATTTATTTATGTTAATGATATCACAACCAGTCCTATGGTTCCATGCTGTTAATTATGTGAACAACACTTTATAATAACATCATTAATAAATGGTGAATTGATAGTAGAATAAACTTTAGTAAATTATTGTTTTATTTTAAAATAGTTATAATGATCATTAGTACTGTTTACTGTTTATAAGTAGTGTTATAATGTATAATATTTTGATGGTTAATTGTTGCACATATTATAGCATTTTATGTACTAAATAAAGTATTTGTTAATAATTGGTTTGTTAACTGTCTAAACATTATTGAGATGGCTATTATACAGTTGCAACTGATGATTATAAAAGGTTCATTAAAAAAATGCAGGCATTCAAATAATGTTTGTAGATCAATCTACAGATTAATTTTTAATTTAATTAATTTGTATAGGTTTTTTACAAAATATTTCTGAATGGTTTACATATCATTCTGTGATCATACTTTATATAGCCTATGAAATGTTAAAAGAAATGAAGGAAATAAGAAATTATGGCATTGCTAATGAATAGCAAACATTATTGATTATTTCATTGGTTGTCAGCAGTAAAGTAACTTTTAACTAATGTTTAATTAAATATGAATTTACCATTTATTAGTGATCATTCTAAAGTCTTTAAGCTGCTGTAGATCTAAGTCCATAACTGACTTGACCACCTCAAGCTTATTTCATTTTTGAAGCTTAGTTTATTCTTAATTGGGATTAATGACCTAGCATATGTTGAACACACACTGATGCCACTCGTAGAGACTTTAATGATCAACCACTCGTCTTGAAGGGAATTCCCTCCCAGCTGTAGTGACATACTGATGGCAGCTGTCTTTAAGAGTTGTCATAGAAATTTGATATAATATATAAGACTTAGTTTAGGTCTTAGAAACAGTTTCTATGCAATAGTTTATGCTGATCATTTACCCTGATGTCTTTGGTAAGGCCTCTGTACGTCACAGTGTATTGCTCTAACCTTATATGGGCTTTAGCTGTATGCGATTTGTGCATCAGTGCTAATAAAGTTGCAGGACTCACATCTTCATCCTCAGCAGTGAAATGTGGTCCTGTGGTCTTGTTCAGAGCCATGATCACAGCCACCATGTCTTTGCCGTTGAGGATGGGCGCAGCCAGAATGTTTTGAGTCTTATATTCTGTGAGCTCGTCCACAAATGAGCTGAAGTGTTGGTTCTAAAAGACAGAAAATGCAGGTTTTGAGTGTAAATATGAAGTATACTTGCAGGACTTTCATTGCTTGCTTTCACTGCTATTATTGCATACGTCAAAGGAAAAATGTTTTGAAGGAGACATTTGGTCCAAAATTACATTTATTGCTTGTGTAATATGCAGTTATTGTACTCTTGTTCCTAATCTTTATTGAGATATGAAACATTAACTGCCTCCAATTTAGTACTTCTATGACAGAGACTGATTGTCTTTTTTGGTAGGTAGGTAGTTCTAGGCCTCTAAAGTATTAAAGTTTGGACTGAACCAGTAACCCAAATGACAAATTACTTAATTAATCCATTAAACATTTTCTTTCAGATTGACATAAAGACAGTGTCCCAAAACTAACATTTAGGCATTTATTTTAGTTCAGATATCAGTTCTGAAAATGTATGCAAAAAGTGCATAATGCTTAGATAATGCTTATCTAACAAAATAAATATAAAATTTTAGAAAACTTTTGATTAAAAAAATTGTCTCAATGTAAGTAATTGATTGGGGAAGTTTCATGGTGATTCACCTTTAACGTCTCCCCTTTAGTATTAGTTTAGTGTGTATGAAGGCAGTGTCAATTAAACTTGTTTTGATCTGTTTTAGATTCCTGCTGACTGCTGACTAAATGCCAGAAGCGTCTAATCCACAGCTAGAGCAGAGGCTGATGGGATCTGGAAATAACTGGATTATGTCTGACAAGGGGATTTACACTCTCACTTGGTCAAGTATAGATACATGTCTCTAACTCTTCCTTCACTTGTCTGCAGCTATGATAGGTTTAAAGCACAATATAATTCATGGAAACATACAGATTCAGTAAGGCCATGGCAAACTCAAACACTACATCTGATGGAGTTACAGTTAAATATACGTATGGAAAAAAAATCAAATCAATCACAATATTTTTTGACCAAATACTTTGAAATTGAGTCAATATTGTAGAAATGACTATAGGTGCTCTCATGAGACTTTTGAGAAATAATCATCAGTAATGTGTGATATAATGACTACATGGGTACAGGCAAAAAACAGAACAGCTAGAAGAGACTGGTAAGTTCAGAAAATCACATCATTTTACTGCAATGCAGCCTTTAAAACCTGGTAAAAACACTTATATATTATGATATCCAAAATCTAAGGTGGTATCTAGTCTCACATCACAATATCAATATAATATAAATATATTGCCCAGTCCCAATTTAAATGTTGCCCTTTATTATTTCATTAATTCAATCAGTTTAACTGTCATATGAAACCACAAATGTGACTTTGTGAAATTAAAACCATGTCTCAACTGAGAAGAACAATTCAGTTGCCATGGACACCATAGCTTTATTGCCATTTTCAAACACAACTTATGAATGCTTGTCCATCTGCGACATGTTATTTCACATGCTATTTTTAGGTTTGAACGGTATCCGCATCACTGGGATTACTTCTGGGGACAAGAATATTCTCCAGCGTATTCCTTCAGCAGCATGCTAGTTGTGCTGAGTTTTGATTGTCCTTGGAACATCATTATGTCGATGCAAAAAGCATACACAAATCCAATTTTGCCCAGTTATCAAAATTGCCCCAAACTGTACATAAGAACCAGATATATTTGAGGGAATCATACCAAAGGATAAATATGGAAAAGCCTTGCTGCAACTTTTCTTAACATAAGAAAATATGAAAAGATTCCCTCACAATAACCTCAATGCTGTTTTTTTGTGTTTCGCACTTATATTTTTACATAAAACTGTGCCAAGTGCAGTTTTGTCTTATCTGCATGTCATATTTTCAGCACGACTTCTTAGAGCACAAAGCGGCTGAGTCACATTTAATTGAGTTAATTATGTCACTCTTACAAGCTACAATGGCTTTCAGAAACGGGCTTGCTTCCTATGAGATTAAGATTTAACTGTCAAGAAGATAAACTTTTAATTGTTAGTTAAAGCCACGTGTGTGAGATTTGAAAATTGAAGGGTGTGGTGCCATCTGATGGTATTATCATAAACAACACTGACAGACAGCAATGCAGATATGCTCAACATCTGCACTCCAACCAGTAAGACCTTGATCACTCTAACTTTATGATAACTGAGCTTTGGTGCATTTTATTCCATTCCCCTCTTACCTCTGAGACGTCTTTCACATTAACACTCTTCTTGGTCAGAGCCACGTTGCCGACTATTCCCATGTCTAGTGGGTAGACAATCTCAGAATCCGGGGGCACCACACAGTCCTCCAGCACCGCCTCTGTGTTGACATTGAAGAGCCTCGTGGCGAGCTCTCCAATGCCGTTCCGCTGCCGGTACATGAACAAGCTGCAACGGTCTGCGTGGATGAGCGCACTGATTCTCTTCAGTATCTTGAACACCACCTTTTCCACATTGATGTTCTCCTGCATGTCTTTGATCAGGTCATACATGATTTGGCTTTCTTCAACCTTAAACAGAGCAAGAAAACCCCCTTTTTAAGAATTTGCTTTCAGTAGGCCTAGAGAAGATCAGGACTTAAATAAATACTGAAATTTGTCAGAGGTTATATGAAAAGGTTTACATGGGGTAACTCAGCCTGCTCAACTATGGCAAAACTTGATCATGAGTCTCTATCTGCCCCTTTTTTCTTAACAAACTTATAGTAAAATAATGTAACTTACCTGGCTGAGCTCTTGGAGCTGGCTGAAGTCGATCTCTTGCTCTGAGAGTCCTGACACATTCGATATGGAAGCAGGGCTCATCTTCTTGGCAAAGTACTGTTTAGCAAATGCAGGGTTCTCTTGGAGGAACTTTTCCACATCTTCCTTTTGCGCAGCCATTCTTCCTTCTTCCTCCTCTTCTCCCAAATGTTCCTGTGTTCTTCCTCTTCAGTTCAGTGACCGTCTCCTGCTTGGTCCAATGCTGCCCCCAATGAGCTAATTCCAACTTTGTCGAATAGAAATAAAATAATAAGCAATACTAGGGACGCTGCTACAAGTTTACCTACCTAATCCCCTAAAGAAAAAGAAAAGAATCCTACCCAGGAATTACACAGAAAAAAAGGGGAAAATAGAGGTGGACACATTCAAATGCAGGTAAAAAATAATCCCCCGTTAGTGGGATGAGTGGACTGAGTGAGGGAGAGCCCTGAGGAGAAGGCAGAGGGCTGAATCCAAACAATCCTTCTGTCATCAGCAGATAGTGCTGAAGGTTAGCAGGGATCTGCCTTTGCTAAACTTGTCAGCTGATCATCTGGTAACGGATGTTGGGGCCAAATCATCCAGCCGCCGTGTGCTGCAGTACATGTAGTACCTTTGTAACGGCACTGCTAGATCAAATAAATCTAAAAATATATATATTAAAAACATACTACATGTAAAAGATTTCACACAAAAGCTGCTCAAAGAGAGAGATATGCAATCTCTCTTTTCACAGCACTCTTGAATTCTCAGTTTAACTGTTACATCAAATGATAAAATATATTTATATATTTTCAAAGTAAACACTTTATGTAGATTTGAATTTGATATGTATGTAGCTCTTTTAGTCTACATAAATATTTGTAAAAACAGCGCAAAGCGAACAATATAACTAATCAGCACATGTCAACCACAGACCAAATGACACTACTTCCAACTTAGACCCTAAAGCAGACAAGAATAACACTCCTAATTAAATTTGGAAAATAAGGAATCACAGTTTGGTAATGCCTGTAATTCTGGTAAATTTCCTATCAAGTATGTGATAAAAAATAAGGAATATAAGATACACATTGTACATTCCTGAATATTTTTAGTTTATTCTGTAACTCCAATTTTATTTTTCAGTTTAAGCATACAGTATACTGTCTCTATCTCTCTCACACATGCAGGTCTACCTGTACAAGCTCTTTAAGTCCTTATTAAACAAGGCCTCATCTGGCATAAAGCCCTATTTAGTTAGGACACTAGCTGATTATCTCAGCACCCCAACTCTCCATCTCTCTCTACATGCAATCTGTAATGCAGTCTTCCCGCAGTGTCTTTCTCAGTTTCCACATCAATGACTGTCATTATCATATTTAAGAGACTGACAGTAAGTGATATCCTGAGGAGGCTGGATGCTAGAAACTATGTAATTTAACATGTGTGATACAGTATGATAGTACTGTCAACAACAAACAGACACAAAGTGGAAGAAGAGCCATGTTTCGTGCTTCTGTAAGAAAGTTAATTCATTTAGAGTAGGGAGGACCTGTCTATAATAAGGTTACATAAACACCTTAAACAAAAGGTCAAATAGATAATCTGCTTCCACTATAACATATTACAGCAGGTCCAGTGTGTGTGTGTGTGTGTGTCTGTGTGTGTGTGTGTGTGTGTGTGTGTGTGTGTGTGTACGACAAAGAAAGAGTGAGTGACGGTAATAAGCTAAATGATGATATGAGATTTGAAAGTCTGAGATGAATCATTCTGGCATAATTTCATCACAAATTTGGGTCAAATGTGAGCGGGGCTAATGTGAAATTTGTTGACACGTGCTAACCAATAGTTAAATTATAAATTGAAACTATGACTGTATTCTGAGAAATTAAAACTATTTTAAATTTTTTTTTTTTTTAAATTTAGTTTAGAAAAAAAGTAACTTCACATTCCTACTGATAAATTGCTTTTAGAGATGGACAGCTTTTAATTGTTCATGTGTTCTGGTTATTTTTTCGAGTAACATGTTCAAATTTGTTTCTGCATAGGTGGCACAATTGCACAACATGACTTTAATCACAAATGCTCTGAATGAGCAAGTCCATTGTTACATGTTGTTCTACTTGTTTAATGTTCAAGACCCTGAAAGCCTGCTCTTGCCCAAATATGCTACCATCCCCTTTAAATAAAACACATGGGAAGCATGATAATAATAATGATGATGATGACAATAATATTAATATTAATAATGATAATTTAAAAAAAATAAACACATAACAACAAATATTACCAGTTTCAACTCCACATTAATAAGACTTTATTTTATATAATATTAAGTTGGGGTTTTTGTCTGTTTGTTTTTTAAGGCGGAAATGTTCAGTGTGCCTGTGGAAGATAATACACATATTTTATGATGACTACAGCTTGGCTACTATCTTTTAGACCAGGCACCTTAATGCAAAAAAATTGCGTTAATTGCATTTAAAACTATTCACTATTCAATCCTGTCATTTCACTGACCTTAAATTGTGTATAAATGATAAATAACAGCAGTAACCGAAGTTTTTTTTAAACGGCATGTATTAATACAGAATTAAATTTATTTCTAAATTAGTCAATACCACTAAAATCGCTTTTGTTGCCACCAGGTGGTGCTCAATAAGAACATTCAACTTTGAAAAAAATATTCTAAAATAAAGCTTTACATCTTATTGATTAAAAATCTTTGAACTACTGTAGGCTATTTTTTACCTTTCACTATAAATGTACATTAGTTTATGCCAAAATATTTTCTGTATTGTTATCCAGTGTGAGTGTATGTTGATATTTGATTTATTTCTGCTGAATAGGTTTGATTAGTTTAAAGTGGTTGCTTTTCAACGCTTTTCCTCACTGTCTGTATATTGTCACTGTCCATTTTGATGTCTATTACTCCATGATATCACTATACTGTGAATTTACCAGTAGCAATGCTGCCATTAACCACAAGATGGAAGCAGAACCATATTTTAGCACCCGTCCACCCACACAGACATTTTGGCAAACATTATATTGCTTGCATAATTGGAAATCTTCTCAAGACTGTTGGCACACATATAGGCTAATACATAATAATTTAACCAAATCTTACAAGTGTGGCTGACTGACATTCTACATACTGTCCTGGTTATTTATCATTTTTGGAGGGCATTTTATGCTTTTATTATGACTGACAGTAAATGAGGAAAGACAAAGCAAAAAAGGCACCCTAGCAAAGAAACAATATGAGTTAATCAAACATCATCATTCTTAACCTTTCTATCCCAAGGCCCAAAAAACTCTTACCCTGAAACTCACATCTCTCTTCTTTTTTTTTTTTTTTTACATCACAACATACCAAACAAATAGCCACAGCCCTAAATGCCTGGAAATGCGTCCATGTTTTGTGAATGGGATCTACAATACAAGCTTAAGGTGTTAGGCAGCGGATGTTGGCACAGTCCCTGAACGTGACAGCACTTGAATAGTAAACACAGCAGTCATGATGGTCAACAGAGGATGTAATCACTGTGTTAGCCTTGTCTCAGGTCTATCAGATTTATCAGCCAATCAAATTCAGATGATGATGGCCTGAGGTTTGGAGCATGCTCTGTCGTGGCATTTAGTGATGTAAAATCTACAGTCTATTTTTGTCCATTCAGGTTGTACAAGTAGGATTATAGTACGGCACAGCACAGTCAATGGAAAAAATAGCCTGTCTGCCTTGATTGGCTTGTCTGTCTATTTCGTCAATGAGGAAACGTGTTTATCACTGTGGCGTGAGTCTGCAGTTAACAAAAGCAACAGATTGAATAACTTAAATTAAGTCAAGGAAAATGAATGTTGAAAAGCAGAGCTTGCACGTGAATAAGACTTTGGATGTTATTGCATGATATACAGTGTTATGCCAGCGGTGATCTCATGTGAACAGGGTTAATCCAGCAAATGAGAGTTCATAAGTTCATGGCCAAGAGAGACAGAGTGAGAGAGAGCTTGTGTGTGTAGGTGCATTCATTTATGCACAATAGAGAGAGATAGTTAGTTATAGTTTATTGTTATTATAGTTTTATTGATTCTAATTTTCACTTTTGTCATTACATTTAAAATCAGTTGCCAATGTAGTCCTTTTTTTGTGGTAAAAGTCTTCTAACACATAGCATGGTGTATGTATGCCCTTATCTAACTGTATTATCAGTGCTGTTGTTCATCCTCTTATTTGGAAAGTTTGGACACACTTACAGGCTACCTCCAACCTAATTGCTAGAACAGCATGATCTCATTGCTACTTGTCATATTTTCAGGCCAGGGCAGAGGCCTTTTGTTGTGTCTTGATGCAAGGGGTCAGCAGCTAAAGAAAAGATCGTAGCTGATGTAGTCAATTGAGTCAACTCACTTGATTTATGACAGCATTAACTTTTAGTTTCACATGGGACATCAACACTAGTCTAGGTAAAAGACCTGCACGTCTATCCGCCCTGAGCAGACTTTAATACTCTTTACACTAGGTGCTCTTGACATCTAATAATGATGCTGATAGGTTCATTGTGTGTCTGTTTTTGAAGCCAAAACAATGTTTTTTGATGCCCTGATAGTGGGACCAGGTTGGCTAAAATAAATGTTGGTTGTGTTTCCACAAACTACAAATATGTTAAAGTTTGTACATTTCATATGTAAAATGCACAATACAATACAACCTCCTCACTTTAGAAATGTTGATACGATACATATAGAACAAACAAATGTAACATAGTCAAGGTTTATAGAACATACAATGCCAACACTTTATCCTGGCGACTTGGCTGCTACTTCTAATAGGATTACACACTCATTGCTCAACCACAAGAAGACAAAATAATGAGGTGTTCCTTTTCTACTGACTTCGTCAGGTGTTTTGAGGTAATGTTCTTAGACTTAAAATGTACTGAATTGACTAAACACTTGAACTCTGTACAGTATAACTTAAGTAGTAACAGTGTATGTCTTTGTATGTCTGTGAGTATTTGTGTACATGTATTAATTCTTCACGTGCCATCATTATTATTAATTTATTAATTTATTAATTAGATTCATAATATTTTTTGGATGTTAAAATTAAATGTGGAATACAGCTACACCTTAACATAAAAAAGAAAATTCTAGATGTCTTGTGCAGCATTTACATTTCCCTGTAATTCAGTCTCATTTATGAAATCGTTCAAATACGAATCTTTTTCTTTGTCCACCCAGTACTCCCCAGTCCTTGTACTAGTGGACTTGCCAAATATCTGTAGAGTTCAGAAGATTTGTATCTTGCTGGTTGTATGCATGGTTTAATTTACCTTCATCAAAAGGGAGAGGGGAAATAATTTTATCTGAATTTAAAGTTTCTTAAAGGGAAGATGCAGGAGAATATATATAATATTTAGACTTAAGTTTGTTATTAAGTACTTATTAATTGAAAAGTTCTTTGCCAAGAAATTCCATGTCAGGAAAATAAAAATGCAGATATTTCATTTCACATTTGAATTTTGCAGTGTTCTAATGTGTTTTCTTGTAAATGACTGAGCGGTTATTTGGGCAGATTTGTGCCCTTTGCGCCACTGTGGTGCTTTGAATAAACAATTAACTGTGTACTTTCTACCTTGAAAACAGCTTTAACCAACACGGACTTTGTGTTCTATTTGTTTTGTCTGGAAAAATGGCTGCACTAAAACCTGCAATGTGAGACATGGGGAGTCACACATGGGAATTTTTGTATTCTGGCATGTAAACTTTTTAGTTTACTCAAAATTCCCCCCTCACATTGTGATGCAGATTGTTTGCATTTACAAATTCATTCTAAAGGCATGTATAAATGACATCATTTTCGTTTTTTTCCTCTTTTCTTTCTTATTTTCTCGTCTGTTGCTGCCTCATAAGAATTCTTAAAGTAAGTAAAGATTCAATGTATTCTGGGTTGCAGCCATTTATTTCCCCTACTGAAAATGTTAGCCAGTTAAGAAAACACAAACACTATGCACCTGCATGTGCTCAGATATGCATGTGCAGGTTTGATTGTGTTTCCAATCAGTTACATAAAGGCCTAATTGTTTTTATAGTAAGTCTTGGGCAGGTTTCAGCGGAGAAGCCAGATTACGGTAAGTATTTCACCCCAACAGGATTACCTCTAGATTTAAGCACCTTATTTAGTTCCCAGCAATGAAAATCAGCCATAAGCTTGTCTGTGGAGTGTGTATATAAAGGCCACCTCAAACACAGACCCAATCAGTCCAACAACCACAGACAGGAGTAGAAATTTAATCACTGTTGCTTCTTTGACTTAAAACAGGTAAGACACTGAGGTTTTATTCATTTTACTTTCTGCTTGGTAGTGTTGGGTATTGCTTTCATTTTCATCAGACATGAGATTGTGTTTTTTGAAATTGTGTTGAGTACTGAAGCATTTAAACTTTCTCTTAGAGACTTAGTAACCACTGGGCTGTTTAATGTGGTCTTACAGTTTTTGATGTAGACTATAATTATCAAAATATTTTTTTCCAGCAGGTAATAGACTGTCAAATAGTGCTACTTTCTTTTCTCATGTAAAATAGTACAATATATTGTTGGTGCCTCTACAGTTAAGTGCATTAGTGTAAAAGAAGTCAGGGATGTTGGACTATGTTGTTAAACACCTTCCCTGTTTTTGGTCTTAATTGACTGATATATATTGTCCTTATAGAATGGGATCCTCAAAGCTGTCCCTGCTGCTGGTCTTGCTGTCCTGCGTAGAGCTGTCTCTGTCTGCCTCCTGTGTTGTGGACAGCTTCACAGTCAAAGAGGACTTTGACCCCAAGAGGGTGAGTGAATTGAAAGACACAAACAGCATGCAGGTTGAAAAAATAAGAGAAAAAAAAAGTCTGACCTTCCTTTTCATCGCAGTATGCAGGAAAGTGGTACGCACTGCAGAAGAAAGATCCAGAGGGCCTGTTCCTGCAGGACAACATCTCAGCTGAGTACACCATTGATGATGATGGCTCCATGACCGCATCTTCCAAGGGACGTGTAACTTTGTTTGGGTAAGTCAGCAGGCCAGCGAGTGACTTTTCCACTCATTATTTATAGATAAAATTAGATAATACAAAGTCAAAACCAGCCTCATGCTTCTTTAAACTCCTCCTAAATAAGGCAAAAGGTCAGACTGGTCGTAAAGAAATTCTTGACCAAGACCTGGGGAGATGAGGACAGATGAAATATTCAGTCAACAATTAAGCAAGATACCTGCGGTTCTACAGATTTAAGACAGAAATGGGTGTAATTTTTGAAAAACACTTTCTGAATAGTGTTAGCTGGATCATGGAGTTTTTACTCATGAATGTGTGCTTGAATGCACTTTTACAAGCAAACTTAAAAACTTTGGCTGATTTGTGCACTCATGACATTAACTGAAAGTATTCTAGACTTAGTTTAGAAAAGATAAAATATACTATGTGCATGTGTCTATGCAGTATGTTGTAATAAGAATTATTAAGGTTTACACATGAAGTTCTTGTAATTGCAGTTTGATTCTTTGTACATTGTTCCCTTTAATGCTAACGTGTGTTTGCATCATCATGTTGCAGCTTCTGGGTTGTGTGTGCTGACATGGCTGCCCAGTACACTGTCCCTGACCCTACCACACCCGGCAAGATGTTCATGAACTACCAGGGACTGGCCAGCTACCTGTCGAGCGGAGGTCAGCTGTGCACACATATTCCTGTCTCATACCTCTTATATGTCCTCATCCCTCTTCACACGCTCTAATCCTTTTATTTCTTACCAGGTGACAACTACTGGGTGATTGACACAGACTACGACAACTACGCCATCACCTACGCTTGTCGCACAGTGAAGGAGGATGGAAGCTGCGAGGATGGCTACGCCCTTGTCTTCTCCAGGAACCCCCGTGGCCTGCCACCCGCCATCCAGCGCATCGTCCGTCAGAAACAGGAGGATATCTGCATGGCAGGAGAGTTTCAGCCTGTGCTGCAGTCTGGGGCCTGCTAAAGAGAGAGAAAGAGCAGGAGAGTGAGGAGCTGAGAGAATTGAAGTCTCACAGGCATGAAAGCAAAAAGATGCAGAATGAAAGAGTGACAGGAGGCGTGTATGTGAGTGATAATGTGAGTGGATAGATGCAAAAAAGAAATGAAGTGGCTATCTGCATTTGTCCTAGATTTGCATCTGTTTTTTAAAAATCCATCTCTTCCTCTATCACTCCGTGTTCATCCATTGTTTGTCCAAGGAAAATGTTCACTGTTGCTATGGTGTTTAGAGTGAATGGGAAAGTTCAAATAAAAATATTTTTCTAAACAATATCACTTGAATTTTGTGCTTTTTGTGCTCTAAAAGTTATTTTTTTGCACTTTGTGAATGCATATAAACCTGCAGGCAGTTAAACATTAAGACCTAGCTGTTTCTATCTCATAAATTCCAACTCAGGGCAGAGGCAGATGTTTTTTAGATGTCAGAGAGGGTTTTTTTTTGTGTATAACTATCTGTCAGGTTTTTAAGTGTATGTAAAGCCAAAGACAAATTTCAGACAATAATGAGTGGACAACGAAGATATCAATTCTTGTTTGGAGCATAAAAACACAGAAATATTTGTCAGCAGTTGAAGCTTGAAAACATGTTGGCTGTGATCCCTCCTGAGCTCACGAGAATGCAGCCAAACCCGACACAATACGCACGGAGCAGTAATAAGCTTACTGGTGGTCTGATGTTCAGAGAACTTAGTCCTATTACACTAACTCAACTGTTAGGCCACTTAGCTCCAGGGGTCAGGAACTCCAGGATCAGCACTTGATGCTGAACTGGTCCTGTTCGTGCTTCTCTTTATTTTGTAATTTTATATAACTTATTAGGTAAAATGCTGTCAACTGCAGGAAACTGAAGAAACAAAACGGTGGCGTGAGGGTTGAGGCAGACAGACAGATGGAGACTGTTTGTTTCTATAGCTGGAGTATAATCTGGTTGATGTTATGCAACATGCTGGAAAGCATGGTACAAAAGCCAATACAGAATTACTGTAAACCAATAACATAAATCTAATGTCCTTGCTTGTGATGTTGAGGACAGTCAGGGAAAACAGTTTTGTCTGCTTGGATATGAAACTCAAAATCCAAAGAGGACATAGGGAGAAAAAAATCTGAAATCTCTGAAATTGTTATATTTGATTGCAATTAGATCTTTCTTGAAACTCAAATCAACTTCAAAGAATAACCTTGCAAAAATTCAGTGGAAATGGGTTGTATTACTACTTATCACTGCTCTTTTTAGCATTTATTAACTTAGTTTTGAGATGTAAAATCACTCCAGTGAGTATTAAAAGCTCACAACACCTATAGAAAACATTATAGTGCAATGTAGACAATTATGATCCTCTCTTATTATTCAATATGTAATATAGAAGCATGCTATTTGATTAATTTACATCTTTTACCCAACATTACATCTGAAAACACCTTCTGTGTAGCAGCATCAAACCATGTTCTGTGATGTTTTATTATACTAAAGAAGTTCTGTACCAGTAAAATTTACTATTTTGGATGTACTGTACCTTTGAATTTTCTTTTGAATTGCATTTTAAACTTGTTGGGTTATGCTCAGTTTTATTTTGAGGAGCATCCCAGTTGCAAAACAGAAGTGTGTGATAAGGGATTGTGGATAATCTCTGCGAATGATGGCACTGGTTGACAGGACAGTGTGTAAAGGGCACCAGGAAAAAAAGCTACAGTAGAGTCTGTTTGCCGGTAAACTAGCTTAGCTCTGATGGGATCAGCTGTTTGGCCTTATTGAAAATGTGACTGTCTGTACTACACAGTTAAAAACACCTCAACACAAGCAATGTTTTATACCGGGACAATAAAATAAACTAACACACAGACATCACTTTGAATGGAAAAACAGAACAAAACAAAACAAATGTGGCCTCACTTTTACTGCAGCAGCAGACTTGCTGTTAAAGCCAGACCGTTTTCTCGTAAATACTCCACAAGCTTGAGGTAAGAATATAAGTGGATTTATCTGCTGGAGTCTAGTGAGGCTGTCAAACTCAAATAACCCACGTCTGGAAGATGCCATGGTCCAGGAGTTAGGGTCTTTTTCATGGACTTCCCTTCAGCAGCCAATAAAAACACGGCTAAAGTAATAGACAAATATCTACTTATTACTCAGAAAAACATGCTGTTTGAATCTTTTCTGGCGTTTTTCATTATCCTCTGTTTATCAAGCAAGTGGCTTGAAGGGAAAATGTGTTTTGCAATCTGAGCAAACTATCATTTTGCTGCTAAGGGTGGAGACAGATGTTATTATTCATGGCTCAGACTAATCCTAGGGGGGTCAGGGGGTGTGCTCCAGCTATATGCACTATTATTCAAGTTTTTTTTGTATTTTGTTAAAAACTTTTAAGAGTTTTGAAAACATGACATTCAGTGGTCAGTGCAAAACTTTACAAATGAAAATAATAAGACTAGTAGGTACAAACCAGACAGACTAAAATGAAGTAAAATAGAATAAAATAGACACAAGTGTGAACACACACACACACAAAGAGAGAGAGAGAGAGAGAGAGAGAGAGAAAGCGGTGTACTTAATTACTTATATAATAAAGCTGTAAGATTTGCATAAATCAATATTTTTTAGCTTGCTATTGTTTCAAGATAATTATTCAAGTTGTCTTAAACTGCATATACTTTGATATTTCAAATGACAACAATGGTCAAACATGGTACTAACAGTCATTTACCGTACCTGTTACATGGCAGCTGATCTCGTCCTCTGCTTAGAGTGTAAGGAGCTCCTGGACCTCATGTTTTTTTTCTAATTTGTAGACATTTTTTTAATCTCCCTGTGGTAGCTTGCACACATAAGACATTGTCAAAACATCACACCCGTCCTGTCCATTGTGTTGTCCTGCTGGCTGTTACTTTTGCACAGATGTAGATTCAGTGCTGTTTCTACCTCCACTGCCATAAAGTTAAAGATTTTTTTTTAAAATAAAACATTTGTGGCTTTTGAAAAAACACTGGGAGCTGCAGCCCCAGAGGCCTTTCTCACAGCAGACATTTTGACTTGTCTTAGGGGAAAAAGGACAGGTGTTACTAATAACACTAATGACGGCCCTGTTGTATTCAGCTGTACCAGTGAGAGTGAGAATGTGCCAGCATGCAGGATACAATGGTGCCTGAAATCGAAGCAGCTAAATGGAATTCAGCGTAATTAATTTCTTGATATCCACCAGTTTTTGTCTTCCTGTGACAAGTCAAAAATATGCTCTGTAGAAAAAGGCCTGTTGCTGCTGTTATTGAATGAATTGTATATTCACTATTATAAGATCTGTCCACTAGAGGGCAGTCAAACCACATAAAACATTAAACACTGAGTTTAAAGGCCTTTCAGACTAAGTATTTATTATAGTCATAGTTTATTACTATTATATAAATTGTCATATTTTCCGTTGATAGTTAGTAATTATCACCTTAGATCAACTAATGTTGATGAACATATTTATTAGATAAATTTTCTATGATTCATTGACAGCAAACAACGAGGCCCTCTACTTGATCTCCTTATACTCAGAATAAGTTTCTATTTTACTTTACATCATCATCAAGCAGACGGTGTGAGATGCTTTAAGAGGTGTTTTTCACAGTGCAGAGATTCGCGTTGGAGTTATCTCTCAGTATGACATTAACAGAATAAACGGGTGAAGGGATGGAGGGTGTAGGGCAATGAAAGATAATTGGTGCTATTGTGTTTGTGATTGTGGGATCAGGGTGGGGATGAGATTTGATCTGACTGAGTTTTTTTTGTGTTGTTGTTGTAGTACCTTTAAAATGTCACTGTAGTCTTGTTCATTGACACAACCAAATGAACAACACAAAAGAGCAAAAAGGAAAATATGACTCAATTACAGTTTCATCTAAAACTTTTTTAGTGATGTGTTGGCTTCTAGTGTCTGCTTTTGGAGGATATCTGGAGGTGTGCTTGTTTTTGAAACATCACCAGACCGCATAATCCAATGATCTGTCTGTCTCCTGCTCACCTCTGTCGTCATTCTGTCTCTCTTTCTTTCTGGAGGAAACAGTTGAAAGACAAATGATGGCAACCTGTACACTCTACTTGCTATCATTTAAAAGAGACAATAAAATATGAACAAGCCTCTACATGTGGATTGGGTTCCATGAATCTGCTCTACAGAGGAACAAAGCAAAAGCAGCATATTAAAGAAATTTTATACCAGTTAGAGTTTGCTGCTCTTTCCAGGAATTTCCTCTGTCAAGCTATTGTTTAGGAAACAAAGGCACCTGCATGAGAAATAAATGCTCTAATAAACTATTGTGCTACAATTACTTCTAACTGTCAGAATATGTAGCTACAAGAACCAAACTGTAAAAACTTCAACTTCATTGGACATGTTAGTGTGTACACATACCACAAGGAAAAAAAATCCTCTGGATAACAGCTGAAACATGCACAACAAAGCCGAACAAGGTGAACATTCACTACAGATATAAAAGACAACATTGCAGTGGTGCAGAGTGCAAATGGTGCTGGAATAAATATGGAATAATTAATGTAATAGCTTACTTTAGTTGAATTTGGCAGTATACATGGGTGTAGATTTTGAGGGAGCCACAGGGACCACATCCCCCCTAATATTTAGAACATTTCTTTCTCCCCAATACATAAAAGTAGCAGAAGACTTTTATTCTGACAAAATTGCTGACATTTATTTTATGATCATAAATGGAAGCAGAAAAAGGCACAAATCTGTGCTTAAAAATGCACAAGAATGCAGGAAATTAAGTGTTTGATGTGCAACATGTTCTGGCTAAGGACTCCCAAACCACCCAGTTTCATAGGCGCTATTTTAGCTATGTTATTGTTTTCGACATTTTCCCTAGCCTTTAAATAAATCATTTCTTAACCTACGGATTTCTTGCAATTTGTGGAATGTTTCTTTTCAAGTTTTTTACAAATTGGCATAGCGTTCAAAGGTTTAAATACCTGTGAAAAGCAGCACAAAAAGTGATGTTGCTCCAGGTTTCAAAGGATTGTAAAAATGACCTAAACTGTTGTTACATTTGTAAAATTTCATTGTGTAAAAGTCATCCAATGAACTGTCATTAATGTGGATTTGGCTCTAAATACAGATAAAGCACTTTGGCCTTTGCATATACTCATATTTTAACGTTTTCAGCTCTTTTTGTTTTCCTTCCTTTAGACTTTTGTTCGTGATGATTTTTGGAGCACAGTGACCCTGGTCCAAAAGATCATGACCCTAAAATACAGGACTGATGGAGGCCACAGTGGGGTTGTTACATCATGACAAAGTGCTTGCTCAGGTAGGATGATTATTAATGGGATCATATGATATATTGAGGTCTTTCAAGTGGGCCAGTAAAAAGAAAACCTGCATGTACAAAAACCAAACCTGAGGACTACAGAAATGTCATTCTGCATAATTTGTCTCACATTTAAAGCAGAAATGCAAATGTCAGTTGCATGACCCAGCACACACATTGCCTGCCACTGAAAACTGTATTTTACAGCCCAGTCTTATCATAGTAATTTTCCCTGTATTTACCTCGTCATTACAAGAGGTGGCTTTGATGAAAGAAGTGCAGTAACCTCAGTGACAACAGGTGTCAACCCTCATAATAACAGTGAGGACGTTTCACGTGTTACCAACAGCATTAATTATGGAGCCAAATGTTCTGTCCTTTTTATGTCAGTTTCTTTTAGTATCGTCTTCTCTCTCATTTTTTTTTTTAAAATCATTACACTTACTTCTATCCTCTGCTTAACACTTTCATGAATAGAAATATTTAACCTTCATCTCAAAACAAAGCTTTTTTTTTTGCTAATAAGAAATATGTACGTAAATATGTGAGTAGAATTTTATAAAGTAAAAGTCTAGTAAAAGTTTTCTCAGACCTATGAACAACAGTGTAAGTGTGTGTTTGGGTATTACGGGTATGTATTCATGTATGTTATTTTCATTATATGCTAAGGTCAAGAACCGAAGGTTGCAGCAAAAACACAACAGCTGAATAACTGAGTCCACAGAAGGATACTGTATACTGACATTTGTTGATTTCAGTGTAAAAGCCACAAAATGTTTGTTCTGTGTTACATAAAAACAGAAGTACACATGACAGTTAAGAAAGTTTATTCAGACAGAGTAAAAACACAAAAACAGCCAAAAATAATTCAATGAAATTCTTGTAAAAGGAGTAAAAGAATATCTACTAAAGTAAACTTTTCTAAACTAAGAAATAAATATCTTGCTTAAGTCCACAGTCAGTTTTTAGTAGAGCAGAATGAATTGGTTGGTTAGGTACTCTCACACAAACACACGTCTCTAATCTAACTTGGTATAAGCATGCATAGCTACAGCAGTACTGGACACATACAGCGTTCTTGTGGCATTTCTCCGGAAACAAACAGTTGATCAAAGTATCACTGAAGAGTCAACTGTGGAAAAACACATCTTAAAAAAACACAAAACATTCATTGTTGAGCAATGCCCCCCAAAATTTCCTTTTTGAAACAATATTTTTGCAATAAGAAATGATGCACTGCAGCTCTGACACTCTCTATTTTATTTTCTGCAAATCCCTGTTTCATCGTCTGCCTCGTTCCATTTTAATTTTTGTATCTGAACTTGCTCTTGTTTTATTTCTTGGTCTCCTCAATCTGCTCCACCTCGCTGGATTCATCCACCACTTTGCCGTTGACCATCGTCTGAGTCACCACCTTCACAATTTTCCTGGTACGAACATCAGGCTCCTCTGCACAGACAGAGATGAGATGAGATGAAATGAGATGAGATGAGATGAAAAAAAGAAATGATATGAAATGAGAGATAAAATATGAGATTATTTTAAATGGGATCAGATGAGATTTACACAGGTGAGAAGGTAAGCTGCGATGAAAAGAAATGATACGAGATGAGGTCAAAGAAAAGGTTTGATGATATGAAATTAAATAAAAGAGATAAAATAATTTTTAAGTAACAGAATAAGATCATATGAATTAAAATATTAAATAACATGGTGTGAAACAAATACAATGATAACAGATGAGATGTGATGAGGTGGAGGAGATGATATGAGACGGGAGGAGAGAAGACAAAACATTAAAAACAGTGAAACAAGAAGGGAAAATAACTGACGAGCCATTTGAATGTTATATTCTTTTGAAATACGTGTTGAATCATGTGCCTGATTCTGGTTTGAGTCACAGCTCTGTTTTATTTCTCCTGATGTCTTTCACATAGAACTTAAAGGCCGGCCAAAAAAGTAGAAATTTGCAGATTTTCACATTAGGCTTCTGTATTCTTTTTCGCCATATCTGTTTTTATTTTAAGTTTGCTCTTGTTCTTTTTGTATTACATACAATAAATAGACTAAATATAATGCTAGAAAAGATCATAATATTTGAAGTGTGTGTGTGTGTGTGTGTGTGTGTGTGTGTGTGTGTGTGTGTGTGTGTGTGTGTGTGTGGGTGTGTGTGTGTGTGTTTAGGGTGCCCGAATTTGCTAAATCCAGTAGTGACACTACTGGATTTGTATGAATTTTGTTAAATGTCATGTCTTGGCATGAAGTTTTCACTATATCACTCTCCCGTGTCACGAAGGACTCTTGAAGTCGTCACAGCCTTTTATTCTGTGTTGTCTTTAGTTTTCTAATGTTGAACATTTTCAAAACACCCTGCAGTTTGTTAATCCAGCAGCGTGACTCAGTCGGATTAAGACACAATTACAACATTGGGATAAATGTCCTCACACCCACATTTGTTGCTATAGGAGCTGAGCTGCTTGCAGTGTTTGCATTGTTTCAGGTTCATAAAACAATAATTAGTCCGGCGTCACTTGGGTGTGTAAATGTATATATATGTGTGTCAGCTTTACTACAACGCTACCAAATTGCAACATAAACATTTGCTTAACTTATCTGCTTCATCATTACAGCTTTAATCACTCTTTACCTCCCTGCCGTTTCCTTCGGTTGTGATAAGATGATTCAGACTTCATGGATGAATGAGCAGTGCTTTACTCTTTGCTTTGCTGCTATTATATAATACTGTGCTTGAATGATGTTCTGACAAAAGTTGTGATTTTCCTTTTTCGTCATCTAAATCAAAAGCTGAGTACTCACTCTTTGGTGGAGGAGGAACCTCTTTGACTCTGAGGGACAAAAAGAGAACATCAAAATGATTAGCTTTGAATGGACTGGACAACAAGTTGAACACATTTAAAGGGAGAGTTAAGCGTTTTTGTGAAACACCCAATTAGATGAGAAGATCAGTACCACTCTCATGTCTGTACGATTATCATGAGGCTGGAGCCAGCAGCTGGTTAGCTTAACTTAACATACAGACTGTAAACGGAGGGAAAAAGCAAGCCTGGCTCTGTCCAGAGGTGACAAAATCGGCACCAGCAACATTAAAACTGACTAACTAATATTTTGGCTGTTGCCATCTTGGATTTTTGGATTCAGAAGTTCTACATAGGGGCCAGGGAATTACAAATTATGGGTCCATCACATGATGCCATTGATGCCAAAAAGACTTATTTTCCCACAGACTTACATTGTGAATGAGACATCTGTAAATCAGTGGATTCATTTTATGGATTGTCACAGCCCCCACAAAAAGACTTGTTTTACAATCAGGATTTGATCCATTTGAGCCAGCCTCAAGTGGCCATTTGAAGGACTGCGTTGGCTTTATTTTTCAGCCATGGAGGTTGCCGCTTGGTTAATACTCACGTCTCCTCTCCCTCCAGCAGGCGCCTGTAGGTGGCGATCTCCATCTCCAGGTTCTGCTTGATGCGGAGGAGCTGCTCGTAGTCGGTCTTGGTGCGCTGCATGTCCAGCCTGAGCTGGGAGAGGTCGTCCTCCAGCTGGCTCAGGGTACCCTGCAGCCGCTCCATCTCGGAGGAGTATTTCTGACCCGTCTCGCCCAGGTTACCCTCCAGTGCTGCTATCTGAGGAGAGAATGTGAAATAATAAGGGAGCTGATGTGCCTTGTCTGCATATGGGTCTAATATTACCATTGTGTGCTTTTAATGTCTCACATAATCATATCAGTTTAGAAGTGAAACGACTGGCGAACTGGGAAATGTCCCAAAATTATTACCGATTACCCATCCTCCCAGTTTCTGTAATGTTTTGTAACCAGTGTTCAGTAATGTGATGCTTCATGTTGGCTGGTATTAAAAGTTCTGGCTTTTCATCCTCCTAACATTTCTTCAGATGTTTGCCAGCAGAAATCAAACCTCAGTGTCTCCTGATTCTGAAATTACTTCCCAAACCATTATCAACAAATACCTGTGAGCTGACAAGGCCCTGGCATCCAAAACAAACATTCGCCGCTCAGACACGATTACCCATCTCACCACCGAAACTCACCCCCATACAATTTAGCAACTGAATCCGCTACCTCCTTGCATGACTTATCAGCGTGGGAGAGCGTGTTTACTGTCAACACAGGATTATGAGAGAGAAAAACAAAATGATTTTTCTCAGACATGGACATCATGTTAAAAAACAGCGCTAACTGAGACTGAATCTGAACTTCTGTAAGGATTTTCTGTGTCTGTATTCAACAAAGCCCTTATAAACCCGGTCTTTCTTTAACACAATGCCATAACTCATCAAAGATTTGTGCAAAGATATTACTCATAACCCTATTTGAAAATCATGATTGTGGTGTTTGCACTGCTTTAGGTGCATTAGATTTTTTGTTTGCACAGCTCTGAATGCACAAATATTACTTGCACGATAATTTTTTCACCAAAACACAACCATGTCACGCTTCTGCTTTCAGAAAGGAGAAACAGCATTTATCTTGGACACAATTTGATCTTACCGAATGTGGAATAACATTCTCTTTCAGGTTTTCATGGGATAGTTTGCAGCACTTGTCACCCCCCTCCTCAGGTGTAGCAACTCACCTGTTTGTGCAGACTCTCCAGCTCCACCTCCAGGGTCTGCAGGAAGCGCTGCCTCTCGGTCAGCTCGCTCTGAGCTCCTCTCAGAGCCTCGTTACTCTCCTTCACCTCGTTCTGCACCGTCTCCAGCTGGACAAGACACAAAATGCACACTCACATGAATGCATGTACTGGACTGTAAGATGAATTTAACAACTGTGGGTTTCTTCTCCTGTTTTCTCAGAAGTTTTTGTCCCAATTTGTCAAGGTCACGTAAGTCATGACATGAAGCTATTTGTGATAAATTAACCAGTCCATCCATAGAAAATATTAAGCAACCGCTTTGATAACATATGACTCATTTCAATAAATTTTCAAGCAAAAACAGTGAAAAATTGCAGAACATTTTCACGTTCAACCTTCTGATCTCATGTCAGGATTTTAACCTATTTGGACATATTAAATACCTTACAACAAAATAATTAATTGAAAAAAACTATTTGCAGATTATTCGCAAATGAAAGTAAGTCATTTGCGGTTTTAATACAACAGTCTCTTGTCATGAGAATGGCTCTTTTTCTAAACACACCTTTTTGCGGTACCACTGCTCCGCTTGGTCCTTGTTCTTCTTGACAATCCCTTCATACTGGGAACGCAGGTCAGACAGAACAGTGCCCAGTTCAGGCCCACTGGCCGAGTCCACCTCCACATTCACCTCGTCTCTGGCGATACGAGACTTCATCTGCTCCAGTTCCTGCAGGGAGAGAGAAATACTGAGTCTGTATGCATTTATTTCTGAATGAAAAGAACTTTTTGTTTGCATTGTGTCGTACCACATGTTTTATATACAGGTGAATTATGGAACCAGGATTAGTTTTGTGAATCCTAAACCGGGGTGGCAGAGAGGATGTGAGGACATCTTCATTATTTAGATGTTCTCTATCAATAGTTGATGGGGCAGAGCTCACATTACCTCTGGCCTTTCAACTCTCTCTCTCTCTCTCACACACACACACACACACACACACACACACACACACACACACACGCACTTGCACACTGAACTCTATACATGCACACTCGCTGGATCTCTTTCACTCTCATTTCTCTATGACACTGTAAGAACCCTAACCCTAACCCCCAGCCATAATTTCTCATAGGGGTCACCAGATGGGGCCACTAAGAATCTTAATTTTAGAAATGCATTATGCTGTGGCAATATAAAGCTTAATATAAAACTATGCTAATACGAGCGTTATAAAATTAGAATTTTACAATTACTGTTACTTATTATCTGCTGTGCATAAACTCATATCAAGACAATCTGAGTTCCACAACAAGCCTGTTTTAATGTGCTATACATGTTAGCCGATTTTTTGTTCTTCAAGTAGGCTAGCTTGTCCTTTTCCTTATAAGGACAAATATAAAGCTTTAATTAAAGGAGTACATTGATTGTAAGGAACAAAAAATTAGCATTTTCATGTTTGAAAAACACCACACAAAGGGGGGTGTAATCTGATCTAATCTGGTTTAAATGCTCCTGATATATACATTCATACACAATTTCCCAGCCTCTGATGGACAGTAAACTTCTATTTTATGCACAGTGATTGTGTTGATTTTTGAGAAGGGTAAGACGAGATGTGATCTAGTTCCCCAGCTGATCCTCAGAGGGGCTGTTTTTCTGTTTTAGTTGGGAAAAAAGTATTTATTTTCAACATAAAGGACTGACATAGATTTCATAGATGAGGGCAGATAAAGAGGCATACACAGAGGTAAAATGCATGCAGAGTGCATGTGCACAATGCCAGGATTCACAAAGGCTGAAAATAACCCTCTTTAATTTGATCAATTTCATTCTTGACTTTGCAGTAGGTCATGAATTGTCTCTGTGCAGTTTTATTCACATCTAGTTTTGGTACGGAGCTCAATCCATCTCTTGGTGAGAGAGGGTACAAGTTTATCTCAGCTTCTCATCCCCCCCAGAGGACAGTAGCCACAGATCAGCTGATTGGACAGAAAGAGCAGGTTTGGGAAACCAGATCTACCTGCTTCTTTTGTCAGGAGTAACCAGATGACCACCTCTCCCTCTCTTTCACCTCCCTACATGTTTTTCTCTCCGCTTAGAGTCTAAATAAGACCTCTTGAGTCCACCAAACTGGGTCAGCCTGATATCAAACAACTTGTTGTTTGTGAGGGCAGGTGGGAAGAGAAGAGAAAGGGGCCAAAATGAAACAGAGACGAGACAAATGTCGAGTAATGGAGAAGTAAATGTGATAAAAACAGTGTTAAAAAACCTGCATACCAACCACAATGTGGCTGTAGAAGAAAAGAGAAGGGATAAGACACATGGATAGAGTTTACAAAACAGACTTACCTCCTCATGGTTTTTCTTGAGGAAGTAAAGTTCTTCTTTCAGGCTGTCCAGATCTCCCCTCAGAGAGGCGATGATCTGCTCATGGTCGGTCTTGGCCTTTTTCAGAGCGACACAGTCTCGCTCCACAGACTGACACATCACCAGCTCAGTCTCCCATCTGGTGAAGGTCAGAATAATAGCAGAGAAAAGCCGAAAAACTTAACTTTCTTGTGTGTGAAAGTGCCTCGTGAACTAACATATGCATTATAAGCTCTGATATTACTGCAGATAAAAAAGAAGAATTTGCATCACCAGCTGAGTCAATGTTATACTAAGATATGAAAAAGCAAAGTGGCATGGACATGGATTAGACTATAAAAGACACAGTAGGTCAAAAGAGAGAGAACCTCAACTAGTGTCTGCTCTTCACCTTCATCTTCTTTGAGGGCCCTAGGGCATAATTTGGTTTGGGGCCCCCCTTATAGTAATGTGTTGTCATTTCACATGAACAAACTTGTGTACTGCAAATATTAGTTTAAGCTCACATAATGTACAATTCAGCATGTAAAGACTGAAGTGGGACCTATTAACAGCAACACTATCTTCAAATAGACTACAGTTAATACAGTTTATTACTTAACCCAACCCCCATTTATTTGACTCATGTGCTGCAGTGCTAAAAAACTGTTAATGAATAGTTTTTGAACACTGTAATAATAATTTTAAAAAGTTAGCATCCAGTCTGCCATAAAATTTTTAGTTGACTGAATTTGAGAAGACAAGTTGATGTAATTTGTCAACTTTTTTGTCAAATTCTGTCAACTTATAAATTCAGGGCAGCCAGGACACTACGTTTTTTTTTTTTTTAATTTAAAACAAATAGTTTTCATTTTTTACTTGTTTTACTTGTTTGATTTTGTGTAACTTCTCATATGTAAACAACTGCAAAATGTGTTTTTCGTTTGGTTTTTCTTTCTTTCATTTTTCTAACCACAGAATCCTGGGAGTGCTTGTTTTACAGTGCAAAGTAAATTACTTACATAGCCTACCAAAAGTACTTTTGTTTAGTAAGTTAAATTTCTATTTCATTATTGGCTCTTGTTTTTAAAAAAGTATTTACTTGCGGGCTCCTGAGACCAGGGGGCTCTGAAAAACTATTTATATCTCCCAAAAGACTGTACTCAAATCACTCACTTGATTCTGAAGTCATCCGCAGCCAGTTTAGCATTATCGATCTCTAACATGAGGCGAGCATTCTCCAAGGTCCTCTTCCTCACCTGACAAATATTAACGTGGGGTAACATTAACATCCTGTCTAAACACATAAGTCATGTAAATAAGATGCTTCGTCATGTAAGATGTTCACATGTTTGTACTGTATTCAGCATATTGATTGTAAAAGTAGTGAAGTTCTGCTTTTTGGTGGAATTACACTTGACAAGTTGAGGTAAGACATTCCAACTTCATTAAACTGTAACTTTTTCTGTTTGGCCAAAAAAGACAAAAATAATCATTAACTTCACCCAGGCTGGGTTTCTAACTCAAAGATCAAGTGTAGCTCAAATTCTGCCTCTGATGAATCTACTGATGCAGCTCCTGCTAAAAGGAACCCTATTTGCATGAATGTTTTGTCTATGTAAAATAACCAAAGTCATCATAACCTTGAGCTTTATTCATAGACACAAAACTTGCAGCCTGTCTGTATGATGTGTGTCTGTGTGTTTGTACGCCCCGTTCAAGTCTACCTCTTGCTCAACAGCGTGAGCTTGGGCCATCATGGAATCAAGGTCGTGACCTTTGGGAATGCGCTCAAGCATCAGCTGCTTAATCTTCGCCTCCAGGTCTGCGTTGGAGCGCTCCAGTGAACGCACCTGGAGGAAGAAAAAGAGAGTTTAATGATCAAAGTGTTTCAGCTTGCTACTAATAGTATCATTTCCTCGACTGCATGCTGACAAACACGCATCACCCATTTGGCTGCTGACCAACAGCTCAACAGTGCTGCTTCTGTTTTATGTAACAGACCTTGTCCAGGTAGTTGGCCAGACGGTTATTGAGACTCTGCATGGCCTCCTTATCGTTGGTGCAGTTGCCGTGCAGGCCGTTAAGTTGCAGGCTGGCTGGGCCGTTGAGATCCTGGCTGATGGAGGCAGAACAGCTCAGCGGACTGGCTGCGGCGAAAGAGACAGAAGCTCGAGAGCGAGCGCGGCTAGTGTCCATCAGAGAACGACTGGAAAAAGAGGGCTGACGGTTCATGGAGAAGCTCCTCACCGACATGCTGGTGGCCATGATGGGTGGCTGTGACGGCACAAAGAGCAAAAACGTTTGTGAGGGTGAAATGGAGGCAAGACATGGCACATAAGAGCACAATCACATGTTACATCGATTATAGCTGCTTCATCTCGCTACAGAGTGGGTGGATGTTCAAATTACAGATGTCATAAGGAAAATATATAACTTGAAATGCTAGACTGTTTGACCTATTGCAGCCATATAAAGCTCGTATTACATGAGATCTGCCTGCGGAAAAGCCCTTTTGTGGCCCTTAAGCAAATGTGTTTTATTCTAGCATTTGGCCAGACTTAAATACAAGTAGGGCCTTATATTCAAGACCACTGAACGCCCCACTGAAAATGATGAAAGGAGTCTTTCAATGAGTGTGCGTACGGCCGGCTAGTGGCTTTTCAAACAAACCATCTGCATCGAAGAGATGACTGACTTTACGGTCGGAAACACTTCAGTCTGTCTGTCTCGGCTTCGCCCAAATGCAACTTCAACTCACAAGTCACTGTAAATCAAAATGTAAATGAGCACAGCTCAACCCCGGGTCGAAGGAGAGCCTCTCACCGGGACTGAGAACGCTCTCACATAGTCTATTACTATGGTAATAAGATGCATTTTATATTCAAGAAGAGACTAATAGAGGATTCATAAAAGCAGGGAAAAAAGTGAGGAGATGAAAAGTGTCTCAAGAAATAGAAACCTTCCTGAAGGGTTAGACTACCAAAGTGTTACATAAATGTGGTTAAATATTATGGAAAATTATGTTTCAGTTTAGATCAAAATTAATTTCAAAAATATTGTTTCAATGTCTATTTCCCCCTCCTTTTTTTGTTTTAATCTCATTTGATAGTAAGTTTAACAGGTGTTCTCATTATTTCCTGGACTTCAAGTGTGACCAGCTGGTGTCAAACAGAGCACAGGACAGTGTATCATTGTCTCTGTGTTTCTGTAGATTTGCGGTCAAGGGAACCTTTCTGTCTCTGTGTCACTTGATCCTTGCCACACCGTTCCCACAACACTACAAAGGACACAGCAGGAGACAGACGCTCCTTGTTCTGATGAAAGATAGAGCTTGGGAAAATGATCGGGAAAATATTCGGAGTGAATTCCAGCGACACAAGGAGACACTTTGTTCAGCAGGAAATGGACAGTCATTTCATTTCTCCTTTTAAATCATCTTGTCATTTAGCTGACAAATGATCGTGCTGACAACCGATGAATGTAAGTGAGCAGGAAGATTAAGAGTCATTAGCCTGACAGTGGTAAAGCTTTTTTTTCAATTAAGATTTTGATATAAACGGTCCAATTTTTCCACAATCACATTTATTAAACTTTATTAAAGAACAAAGTAAAAAGTTATTTAAATGATCACTTCCATAAATTTAACCACTAAAAAATGACACTTTTTTTGACAAAATATCCTACTCACCAGGTTTTTCTTCAGGTAGAGACACAGCGGGATCCAGAGGAGTGCAGGTGGCTCTGTGCTGCTGATGCTACAGGTGTGCTTATATGCAGGTGTGCAGGATGTGGGAGGGGCTTCTGAACAGAGGGTGTATTCACTGCACCTGAAGGTCTTGAGGAAGGTAGATGTGGAGTCTGGTAATGAAATGCACCTTTAAATTTTTCTACCTACTGTTTATGTGCAATAAGCTGAGATGGTAACTTTGTATCTTTCTCATGAGAGGACACAGTGACCAACACTGAAAGGAGCCATTTCTAATTGATCACAGTATTTTTTCTAATGTGATGAATACTGATGAACTCAATTTTTCTTTCTTTTTTCCTAATGTCTAAGACACTAGAGGGTATATGATGCAGGATTTTACCAAACAAACAATGTATAGACTTAAACAGAAGTAACCCCTCTCAATCATCACTTATGACCCACTATTGTGTGATAGTGTATCTTCTTGTGGTGTATTTTCTTGTTTTCTTCTTATTTCGCCACGTTCAGGGGGCTACTTTATATTTCCTTGCGAAGTAATGACCTGCCCTACTTTGTCTTACTCTGCCTCTGATTGACTTATCCTGACATTCTTACTCTAACCCTAACCAATCTCAATCCTCATACCTAAACCTTACCACCCAACCAGTGAAGGCAATGAGAGATTGTAGGGCAGCCAGGTCATTCATTCGCTATCCTAGGAAATTCAAACTTGTTTTCGGGACATTTACGGGCACAGTGTGCAGTTGAGGGACTTTGTAAAAAGGTAGCAACCAGGTCCCAGACTGAAAGCAGCATGCATTCAAGAGAACGCCCCAAAAATCACAGACATAGTGCTGGAAAAAAAAAAAAACATGGCAAGGTAAAACATGGGCTTGGTAAATCTTGGATTGGCTTATAGTTTTGCTGATGAAAACTGAGGAAGAGGAAGAGGAGTTGGTCTGTTTTGTTGGACAGGTAGGTGCTGGCAGTTAGCTTTTTTAGGTTGATAATGTATCGTTTTTTTTATCACAACAAATGTGACATTCCTACAATAATGCTTGCAGTGTTTATACAAGTAGTCGGGGGAGGAGGGGGTCAATGTTGTGTTTCCAAACAGTTAATGAAAATTCCTGCATAGTATACTGTTAAAGATTCTCTACAGACATGCTTGAGACATATACAATGCTCTGCTTGGGAGAGTAATTTGAATTTGTGATTAAAAAACAAATACTAGGTTCAATTTCTAAAAATATCCAGGACCACTTTCACGTTACTATAGTGCAGCTTTGAACACAAAAATACGTCAACAAAATTCTCTCAACAGATATTCAGTCAGTGATGCTGATAGTACTCAGCTTCTGCCAGCAGCATCACTGATGACAATAAAGCGTGCCCTCTCATGTATCTGTGATATTAAATATCTCAGTATCATCACCATCCCTTTACTGTTGGGATGTGTGTGGGTGGAGCACCTGCCGGCAGTTCTCTGGAGCCCTCCTGTCCTGTCATCTTGCTGTAACCTGACCCTCCTTCTACCTGATGATCTCTCCCGGAGATAAAATATTCAACAAGTCACTCACAGAGAAAGAAAACCTGTCGGCTGAAGCACTTTGAAACAAACACGGTATGAACTCAGAAAAAACGAATAAGAATTAAATAAAGTTGTAACTTTAAAGCGGAAGCTGTATTTGAGCTTCAAGGGAAAAGATAAGATGGACTGAATGTTCATTGTCATTTATTTACTCTACACACATACAACTACGCTGCTGTGGTCACTATTTAATTCTACTTACTGACTCTTGCACACACTCTTGTTACTCTTGTGAACTTTGCCCATGCAAAGTGTTATAGATACATAGAGGGACGTGTGACATTAAAAAAGTATTTGTTTCCCTCGTATTATCATATTCAAACTCAAGCTGGTTTAAAATATTCCATTCATCTTTCGACATTGCAAATCCATCTATTTGCATCCACAAATATTGCAAATGTTGCATTTGAGCAAAAAGTGAATAGCTGTATTATTTTATGACTTTTATTATTATTACTTTTTTCTTTTATTTGCCCTTACATTTTATGAACTATCAGTAATAAATATGATTAAAATCGTGTCAAAACTCTCATTCTCAGTTGATCATTTTGTATTTCACAGCATCAAATGCAATGATTATATTCATTAAAATAATACCACTGTTTTGGTGCTCCAATCAAAATTTAAAAAAAAACACAAGGGGAGGATAATCGAAAGATCTAATGCTAACGGTTGGTCTAAAAGTTACCACATGGCAATGCAGTCTTAATGCCTTAATTACTTAAGCCTTAATGTGCTCATCAGTCAGTGATCATCACAGTCAGAACATGCTAGAGCAGATGGACTGATAAGAATGGTTAAATGTTTGCAGAGAGAGTGTAAGAAGAAAAATGAAAAAGACAAAAGTCACCTGAAGCATTGTACAAAAAAATAATAAAGTAAAACAAGAGAGAGAAAGAAGTTGAAATTTGCACATACTATTTTCTTTTATAGTTTCATATTTATTATACTAAGTTGTTTATTTATGTTGATTTCTAATAATCTTTAACGGCACCAGGAGAAGCTTGCCTGGGGCACCAAATGTGACCAAGCCCATTATAAGGAGTGAAAAATAGTAACCTGATGCCTAAGAATTGAGCGGTGAATATCTTGCTTCTTATAATAAATAATAATGATTTATTTGTATGGCACCTCTCCAAATCAGTCTTCGAAAGAAAAAATAAAATCAAAGACACTAGAGTAAAATCAATAACATGCAATGTTTAGAACATAATGAGCTGTCAAACATGGAACAAATAAAAATCAATGAGTGGCTACTTGATAAAAATCTGCTCTAAAGTTTAATTTAAATGTAATTAAAGGACAAAGGACCAAACTAAGTTCCATAATGGACTGAAGGGGATAAAAAACACACGAACAAACAAAAAAAAATTCTCATTCACATTTCATTGTTGCAAATAGTCATATGTTTAAAATGTTTCTACTGCCTTCGGTGCATTTCCGCATCAAACATAAAATTCACCAGTGATCTCCTGCTGTAATCTATCCCCACCCTGTGGTGAAGGCAGGCCAATACAAGTGAAGTGCACAACAAAGCAGGTACCTTGCCTCCCAAAAGAGGGCAGCAACAAGCTGTACTGCACTGCTAGCTACAGTCAAGTTATCCCAAGAGACTGTCTAAATGGATATTTCCAAATTTTTAATTGCTCTGTGAATTAAAATGTAATTTAAATGGGTTTGAGTGAAAAAATGAAATAAAATATATCAGTTTAACCCATTATATTTAATATTGTTTTTTAACTTCCACTTTAAGTAGATTTGAAGGAGGAATATCATCTCAATCTACACTGCATGATACCCAAGACTTCATAATTTTTTGTGGCTGCACACTCACATAAAAATTTAATATTTGTTTTTTAGATATTTCAGCCAAATATATAGTCGATTTTTGAAATATTTGGTATCTTTGGAAACTTTGGGATCTCCACCAAATTTGAAATAAAGTTCTGTAGATCCAAACAGTGTTTGGCTGCACAGCACAAGTTAGTAAGAACTTATGCACGCACATGCTGCATATCAAGGGGTCAAATAAAGAGACGTGTAAACTTAATAACAAACACTGTGCTTATACTTTGTACTACAATTTCCACTAAATATGAAATGCAAGTACCGATATGAGCTCCATCATGATGGAGTTGAACTTCAATCAACCTTTCCTCTCACTGTCACTTTCTCACTCTCTCTTTCTTCTCGCTCTCTGTCCTTCGGCCAGCGTGGATCCGAGTTTGGCTGTTAAAAAAATAAACAGGTGATTAGACTGGCAGGATGTCAGGATACTACTCATGACCCCACTTGACCTCTCGTGACCCCTGTCACAAGCGATCATGTGACCAAAGCAGCAAAATGCACACACCAGCAGAGGAGAGTGGTAACACCGTGACACTGAAGACATCCAGGTCAGGTCATCACTTTCAGAATATTACAAGACATTAAACTACGCAGACAGGAACATTTTATGGTTTATTTTTACGATGAAAATGTAAGATTCACTCTGAAATCAGCATGACAGTTTAAGGACGTGAACACAAAATCCACTTTTTAAAAAAATAATTTTTAATGAGCAGTCAGTTTAGAGAGGAAAATTGAACTGTAAGTTGACAACACAACATGATACAGAGAGACACAGAAAAACAGTCATAACAAATACAAAAATGTGACAGCCTGAGCAAATAAAAGCATTTGAAAACATTTTTTGTTATTTAAATCAGGTAAATGCCCTTTCTTGGAGAAACAAATGACTTAAGTGTCATGCTGTGAAACATCCTTGCTGCTTTGGCCACAAACCTGACTGACGCCTCTCAATAGTCATTTTGCTCCTGAAGTGATTGCTTCCTGTTACAAATTCTGCTGCTGGCAGGTTTAATGTGTTGGCTGGCCCACAGACGGACAAACAAACACAGACACACAGAGAGGCTGACAGACACACAGACAAAGCACAGATGAACCAGCAGCCAAAGAAGAGCTTTTCATTGTGTATTTATCTTCATCTGCAGCATTACTATCCTGATTACGGAGGTTTTGAGCCCCAGAAAAAAATGGCTGAAAAGAGGTGAACACAGTGAGCCTACGGAGCCATAACCTGAAAAAAAAAAAGGTGCTGAGTGAGTCGTGTTTATTTAAAAAAAAAAAAAAAAAAATAGAAAAAAAGGCCTGCTTCTCTGATTGAAAAAGCGCAATAATTCAAACTTGAGCATAGTTTTATCGCAGATTTCAGGAGCTGATCCAAGTGATGTAAGTGAGACAGCAGAAACATATGTGTCTCTAAAACACAAGTTTCATGAGCTATAAGCCAAAATGTCTGCAGTGACAAACACTCAAGTGATGATGTTGATATTACCCTGTATACTTCTATATAAATTATCAATTGACTGCTGTCTGTAAGCCAAATCAACCTCTAGGGATATTAAGGTGTTATTCTACTCCACTATATGCAATCATTTTTAACAAAATCTTAACTGGGCCTCTGCAGATCATAGAAGTATGACATCATATTACAAAGATTGTCAAATGGTGGGCCCAGGAGTCCACAATGAGTCTGTCAAATGACTTCGTATCGGTTTGACCCTTTAAAACATGAGTGGCCAAACTTTTGTAATCGTGGGCCTTATACAGTAAAAATATAAAAACTCATAGGCAATACATTATCAAATGCATAGATTAGAAAGGCCGAAAGCTTATTTGCTAAAATTCATTTTCTTTCAATATTACTTTGCAACACTTCTCAACAGTTATCATTTGACATTACATTTGTTCATTGGTGCGCCTACATATAACAAAAAGTATTCCGTCTTCTGTCTTTTCAAGTCCACCGCCATGTTTACTGAGGTTTATGTTTTTGTCAACTATAATCAATCATTGCAATCAATAAAGCAGCAACAGGTCTTTAAATCACGAAGTGAAATGGCAGGGCTTGACAGTAGTATTTGTTTAATACATATTTGATTTTTTGAACAATAATTTTTTTTTGGGGGGGGGTTCCCGTTATTTTTAACAGGACAGACATTAGTGTGAAATGGGGAGAGAGGGGATGACATGCAGCAAAGGGCCACAAGTTGAACTCAAATCCACGGCTGCTGCGACAAGGACATAACCTTTGGTACATCGGGCACCCGCTCTACCAGGTGAGCTACTGGGCGTCCCAGTAGTTATTCAATAAATTCATTAGAAAGATGCTCTAGCCATATTGGTATGTATTTTTAAAAAAAATTATCTGCAGATCTTTAAAAATTGGGCAGTCCTGCTTTAAATGATGCATGCTGGGTAAGAGGGAGGTTGAACATTTCTTGAAGTTGTAAAGCGGATAGAGTTATGCATTAGCAATCTGTTGTCCAGAATCCTGTACTTTTCTGTGATCACATCTAATTTTACAAAACTAAAGTTTATTATTGGGAAAATCTTACTGTAAATCATTTGAAGCAGCACCAAGTTGCACATGCTAACAAGCAACAGTCTCAAGTGCAGGTTGTTTTTTCTACAGTTTTTCCGCCGCCTCTGCTTCGTTTCTCACAGTTTCCCATCAAAAGTTTAAATCTAAGGTAACAATTGGAAGTGGATTCGTTATTCCACCAATTTAAGGAACTCAAAGCACCGCTCCACTCCAGACCCTGATTGATGCAATTTGGGCCCCTGAGTCACTGTTTGATGGGCAGACGTTAGTACACCAGCCGTTCTCTGATAAGAAGATAAGAATCCACAGCGAAGAAATTACACACCGATAAGAACATATGTGAGCAGCTCTGGAGGTCAGCACCTGCACTCGCTCTTTCTTTTCCTTTGCTCAAACGATACATTTTTTCTTCTTTCCTCCATTTGGGTTTTCCTCCCCCTTCTGCCTGACTGCAGGTTGCTTTTGTGTGACGGAAACACGTCAGACTGCTTAGTATGTGTGTGGAGATTATTATCAGAGAGGTTGGTAATATTTAAGATATGGATCTATATGCATAGCTGGTGAGTGTATGAAAAGTTGAAAGGGAAAGAGGTCTGCATGTGTGTGTGTGTGTGTGTGTTAACCCATATTTAAGAGGAAAACTTCACTGAGAGCACACTTTATCCTGTTCACAGCTTGGGGAAGTAGCAGCGTAATGAGGGAGGGCAGCACCTTTGGGAACTACTCAGTGGTGCAACCACAGTCCTGTTGACAGCTGAGCCACTGTAACAGTTACAGTTATGCGAGTTTAGTGTTTTGTTTCATGGCATCTCTGTTTATTTCTCACAAAGCTCACACTGTGAGGTTTAGCCTCCGTCCCCCATGGAAATTGATTAAAGTAGATGCAATGTCAAAGTGAAGTTGGAAACTCTTTTGTAACAAGTGTAGCAAGCAGTTGTGTCTGATATCAGGCAAGGTCACTGGTACTGTTAAACTCCAAACAATTATCCTAGCCTCTATCAGTCTGTCGGACATCACTGGCACGTTTGTATTTTCCAGTGGTGTTCCTCATGGCTTTATTCTTGGCCTCCTCTTCTTTTATGGATGTGCTAATCTTTTTATGTCTTTCCTCACATCCCACCAAGGCTGGCACATGCACTTTTGCAATTCTAGGCAAGAAACAATTATGCCCCCCTCTATTTGCAATGTACCATACCAGTAACAACACAAAAAGGCCAATATGACATACACATCAAGCAAACAACAGCAACAATAAACGCCAGGATGACTTACACATAATGCAACTGGTCAGTGTAATGATTATGTGTTCAAAGTGTCAACAGTATCAAAGTATGCAGGACTTATCATGCAGGCATACTGAGAATCCATGCAAATAATTCACCAAATAGCTTTAATAACCTAAATAACCTGCTTCTGGATTCTAAACAGCAGAGTGGTGACAGCATAGCTATTTAGTAAAAACAGGCCTAATACTATTTCAGCTCTTCAAACTAAATAAAAGCAGTGCACATCTCTGAATACAGTGCAATTGTGCCTCAAACACAGATGACTAATGGACTGAAATCTAACAACAGAACAAATAAAGCTCCGCTCACCTCCGCTGTTTACACTCCGCTCGGAGCGTAAACAACGTTTTGCGATTCCAAACTTTATCCAACTCTTTCCTTTCATGACAGCTTTCTATATGCTCAGCTAATTTGCTTTAGGTGCTAACTCTGATTGAAATATATTCCGGTCTTCAACACGCTTGAAAGAGCTTTACGTTACCTTGTTTCACTTGCACAATAAATGTTTACAACTGAACTAAAACGTAACGACCTTCTTTTCAATCAAACTTGGTGTCAGTCGGCCGGGCTGTCATTGGCTTATGAAAGTTGGGGGCGGGAGATGTGGCAGGGAGGTGGCTGCAGGTGCAGTGTGATTGACACTTGTCTCAACAAATCATTGTGCTTACAGACATTGTAGCCTAGTAGGCTAGTGTTACTGAGAAATACAAAGGATTTGGCACCTAGTTTTCAGGGGCATTAATACCTTTGTTATCATAATAAAAATAATAAAAAAAAATAAAAAAATTACTGCATGATGAGAGACTGAAAATAAAACAAAATGCAAAATGTATATATATCATGTAAATGTATATATATATCATACATATATATATATCATACATATATATGGCCATCAGATACCCCAAACATGAGACTGGAACTGAAAAATAAAAAATCATACTGAAGATCTGACTCTCCAGAAGGAAGTTTTTTGTCATCTCAAGTCATCTTTTTTTTTTTTACAAACGTGAAAGTGACTGAAGCTCAAAAACAGACAAGATCGGACACACAAGACAATAATGACACAGTTCTGTGATCCATCGCTAATGTGATCATTGGATGTTTGTTTTGAGGGAGAGAGCTCAAAATCCGATGTTGCTCAGCTTTCCTTCATTTGGTCCCATTAACCGCTGGCAGCGCTCTTGTTTTTCCGTTGTTGTTGAAAGAAGCCCTTTCATATTCATATGCCATGTTCTGAAGTCTGCACTGCATGTTTGTTTGTTTGTGTGTGTGTGTGTGTGTGTGTGTGTGTGTGTGTGTGTTTTCAGGAATGATTCCATAAAATGTGTGCTCTCCAAAATATGAGTTAAATGCACAAAAAATGGATAAAAACAGGAACTTAAGCTGCCAGTGACAGTCAAACACTGATCGAGTAAGTGCATTAACAGAAAATGGGAAGATCTGTAATTACAAAGACCTGCAATTCATGATAAAATGGAATAAAATTGGACTAATTTTTAATAAGTATATGTGTTGTGATGTAAATTTAGAAATTTAACACCCTCCACTTTAAATTAAATAAGAAAAATACAGTTCACCTTTAAAAAACTGACACATTTGTGAAGATGAAGACAAAACTTAAAGCTGCATGACCTTATTGGGGGCAATGAACTTTAAGCGCAGTTAATTAGCTAAAGCACAAGCAGGAATTAATGTTTGAACTAAGATTATTTTCTGATGAATGACATGTTTTGTCACTTTAATATGGCATATTAACAATTATACCTGAGTCTGATTAAATTAAATACTATAGTTAAAGGGCTTGTCCTGGTACATGTTACTGTGGCAATTTTGACAACAGAAAAATGAAGAGTACTTTTTTTAGCCCTGACTGAGCGACATGATACATTTCAGAGCTTCTTGCTTGAAGTAAGTTGTTGATCAATATGCCCAGCGGGTGCGATGAATATGCACGAGGCGTCCGCCGCGGCGGCCCGGTAATTGCCGGTCGTCAGGGGTGGCAGGCACGGTAATTTGCATCTTGGGGATCCTGCAATCAGCGTTCTATTCATTAGCGCGCCAGCCGCTTCATCTGCTGGCCACTCAGAGCTGCCAATCTCCCCTCGGCAGCCAAAGCATTCGAAAAAAACAGAATGGAAAAGTTTCAATTACAAGCCTGCGGGTAGTGGTGTAACAAGTCTTAAACCCTATATTTAGGCGGTTTCATGCAGGTGATTGACTGTTACTGCATTGTGAAAGAGAAATGGGTGAAAAGCTCAATGAAACAACCATAATCTCATGTATTTATATATCACCTTTATCTTGGGTTGACCGTGTGCATTCATTGGGGGGAGAGGACTGGTGGCTACGGCATCTTTGCCCGTCTCAAGTGGGCCTTCAATGCTTCTGTCGAAACAGGGGGGGTTACATGGGAGAAAGCTTATTATACCTCTATAAGTGAACATTGGCACTCAAGGCTATTGTCTCATGAAGATTACGCACAGTGAGCAGACTACAGGCTAACACTAGGAATCTGTCTTATTCTTTGCAACAATAACGATTTCCAATCTAATACCAGGGTGCATATGGCACAGGTTATCAGAGCAGGAAGGGACAGTGAGCTCATACAGAGGGCGACACGTGCATGCCACTTTTCTCTGTCTCTCCTTACAGTCACAATGTCATAAATAAATCTGACAGCTGGTACGTGGACACACAAGACTTCTCACTTTTATTTCCTGTATCCTGCGCTATTTCCCTTGTGATTTATTCCTTCTTTTAGGTTTTTAAAGAGGATGTACAACTGTTGAAGCTTTATCCTGATGACTTGTGAGCCCAGGGGATGTGTCAGTGTGTGTGTGTGTGTGTGTGTGTGTGTGTGTGTGTGTGTGTGTGTGTGTGTGTTTGTGTGTGTGTCTGTGCCAGCATTACAGCAGGAAGGGAGTTCCTTGCTGTAGAAGCGAAGGGGTCTCAGGAGAAGTGAGTGCCAAAAGACAGAGTGTGTGTGTGTGTGTGTGTGTGTGTGTGTGTGTGCAGTAGCGCTGTGAATCTTCTATTGTTTTACTGTGACATAGTCGTTGTTTCCTGCATCATAAATCTACATGAAGACACTATAATATATACCATTTATACACAGCAATGCACAGTCATATGCACAAAACCTGCATGTACAGATAAATAAATGTTAACACATATACAGATGCTACTATTAAGTAATAATATACCTATGCACATGAGTACATTTGCAAATAACAAGGCTGACGCACACCTCTGTGCACACACAGCTCCTTTGCCCCGCCATTGTTTCTCAGAGGAAGCCTGTGAGTGGAGGAGGAGGTCGAATCTTGTCCTGGGCCAAAGGACTATGCAGGGCAAGAGGGGCTGATGGAGAGAAAACATCAGGAAGGAGAGACGAGGCTGAGAGTAGGCGAAGAAGGAAGAGGAAAAAGAGGAAAAGGAAGATGTTGTTTCCAAAAAATTCGGATCCTTTCTGACAGGGGGCTTGACCAGCTGTGCGTAAGGCAGAGTGAATCTGCGGTGACTTGAGGAGCAGAGGTTATACATAAACATGTAAACAGAAGAGGGCCTTTTGTATCAAGCAATATTAGGTTGATTAGGCTCAACAATGTAGTCTAATGTGGTCCTATATGCATTTATTTCAAGGTCATTACAAAGAAAACCTATTTTTTTTACATAGCTCAGTAGTCTCTCTGTCACACACAAACACACACACTCATCAAGCTTGATAGCTTTATAATAGCTGCTAACTGAAAAGAAATACTTTTAATTGGCAGGGAGCTATTTAACTGATTAAAGCCACCACATCAATCTGTGTGTGTGTAAGTGTGAGAGTGTGATTGATACATTATTTACATGTTCGTAAAGAGCTGACAGCTACCGTGATTGATATGAGAAGGCTGAAACAAAGCAGACAGTAGTCTTATTAAAAGGATATTAGATTTAGTTGAGGGGTATAAAGCCTTTTTGGAAAATGTTACCCTCAGATGTCAACACAGAGACAGAAGTAAGGATTTTACTATTTTTTGTGTATATATATATATATATATATATATATATATATATATATATATATATATATATATATACTGTATATGAAAAACCTCAGGCTTCAGATCATTCTGAATAATCTAATTCATAATCATAATTTATATGGCTACCTACCATCAGGGAAACATGTAATCTTGGCTGTGGACGTTAATTTCTTCCGAATTTCAGATCACGCTCCAGCTGGGGGAACTGCCCATTGTTCTGCCAGGCCAAAATCCGGAAGCCCCATTAGTCAGAAAAAATGACCCATTTGTTTGACCACCAAAAAACAAACTCCATTTGTTCTGAAGTCCTGTTTATTGAAAAACAGGCATCTTATGCATTCCAACAACTCAATCACCAGAAAAAAAGATGCATTATATGTTTCTGTAAACCACAGATATGTCATTTGTCAACAATGCTGTGGTGAATGTGTGGTTAGGTTTAAGCCCGAAAACACTTGGTTATGGTCAAGAAAAGGTTGTTCTTTTGCTTAAAACACCCAAGTTTTGTTGCAAAAAAAAAATTTCTGGAAAAACAGGGATGGGCAGGTGAAACTGGACTTTCGAGCAATGGACGATTGTTTTCAGAATAACGGGCTGTCTGAGAACTGGGCTCTTGAGCTAATTGTATATTTTTAAGATTAATGGGGCTTCAGAATATGACTGTCTGTTTGTGTTTAGAAGCTTTTATTGGCGATCGGCATTTATTTTTAACGTTGCAAAGTGCCTCTATGCTCCATAACAATCAATTCCCAAGTGTTTTTGATCATTAAAGCATGTAAACATGTTCTAGTAGGAACGCAAAATGCCAGAATGAATTTAAAAATGAACATAATAGGTCCTCCTTAAGCACTGAACCGCCTGGTCAGCTTTTTAAATTTTTTAGTGAGTGAAACATGTTGTAATACTGACAAAGGTTGATGTGAAGTTGGAGCAACTGGAAACAGCTCGGTTTGGAAACTGTGTTTGTCCGCAGCCTATGATTCAGAATTGACAAAAGCTGGACTGCATGCTTAATCTCAACAATCTTTAAAAAACTGACATGTGAAGTCACCTTTCTACACATGTAGATGTTATGTGGTCATAGGGAGACAGCTTTCTGCCACTCATTCATAACAGTTACAGCTCCTCCTTTGTTGCCTTTGCACCGCGCCCCTATACTGTATCACTGAAACTCAAAACTAAACCTATTTCTGTAATCACTGAAACAACATCATTGATTCGACATGTCTCTGTCAAATTACCATGTAGCACCTCTCCAAATTCTGCTTCCATGCATATCTTTGCAGGGCTATTGCAACTGGACTCTCTCTTTCTATCACACATGCACACACACAGTAACTCCCTTCCTCCAAATGACTGAAATAACACGATTACTCTTGCCATCATCATGTCAAAACCCTTTTCAGTGTCAGTCTGTCTCGCCCAGCATGGATGACCAGACCTGCAGCTGTCAAAATTCCACAAAAAATAATAAAGACTCCCCGAGACACAAGAAGAAGAAGCAGGAGAAGAAGAAGAAGAGAGGAGCAGTTGAAAGGTACGGTGAATTCCAGGGAAGTAAAACTCTGGGAATTTACGACACTCCTTGTCCGATTTAGAACAACAACATTTTTTTTGCTGAGAGGTGTGAGTGGTATACCAGCACCGTCGCGCCTTCCTGGATCTGAAAAGAAAGAAAACCCACAGAGCACTATGAAACTACAGCAACCTTACTGCCCTGCCCACAGAGACACCTTGACACGCACCTGTCAGAGACGTCAATACGGTTTGTGTGCACGTGCATGAGAGAGAGAGACTGAGGGGGAGACAGAAAGTGTGAGTGAGTGGAGTGTGGTGCAGCTCTGTGGGTGGCAAAGGAGAGGGATCACTGGATCTGACAGGAGCTATTTGACTAATCCAAAACAACAGCTGTAAGGTAGGGATGAGGGGATGAAGGGGAGGAGGAGGTGGTGGAGGTACAGGAGGTGAAGTCGGGGAGGAGGGCTGTCAGTTAAGGAGGTGGATTTTGGGAGAAAAGGGAATTACGGAAAGGGAATATGAAAATTAATTCCGCATGTAAGCCCTGAGGGGGAAGAGAGCCTAAAACACCGCAAATAGAAAAAGAAAATGTTGGACAGGAGAAAAAGAAAAGAGGAGGGTGAGATGATGTACTGGGAGGAAGAGAGACGCAAGTGGGGAGAGAGAGGAAAAAGGGGAAGAAACTCGGTCGAACCTAACAGGGTGTCGCTGGGTTGCATCCATTAACCTCTGCACAGGGGGCTGTATCAGCACACACGGCTACACAGGTGAGAATGATTACACTCACACATACACACACCGTCCTCACACATACACAGGCCTTCATTACACATCTGGTTGAGTTTTATTGAGGGAAGCTGCGTTGGGGTGGTCCTACTCCTCTAACAGGTCTGTCCTGTTAACACGGCGGGCCACGGAGAGTCCATCACCCTGCGGGGCAGCATCTTAACATCTTAACATCTCCCCTCTGTGCAGTTCAGCGACACTCACACTGTAGCGCAAATAAAAGCAACTAAAATCACTGCTGGAAACATGCTGTTTGTTCAGAACACTGTGAAGATCAGTGGGGGTAAAGTTAAAAAATAATGAAAATGACAATGGTGGTCCTTGAATACTTAAGAGTTTTTTTCTTAAAAGCAAGTACTCCAGAATTTTAACTTTAGTATTAATTTGACTCCGCAACTTTTGCTTGTATTAGAGTAATATTTGACCAGGAGTATCTATCATTTGACTCAAGTCATATAGTTATGTGCTTCCAGTTATGGCTGACTGAGACAGCACATGCAGGGAGGGTCCAAATGCAAGACTGAATGGCAGGTTGAATCAGAAAAGATAATCTAATTGACAAACAAAGGCCCGCAGGCAGATTAAGATAAATGTCAGGGGGAAAGGTAAACAGGCAGAAAAACAGCAGGAAAAAAACAGGAACGCAAGAAACCCACAAACAAACATTAACAGATGAACAGATGAACAAAAAACCAAGGCACTGGGCAGGTACAAGCAGAGGACACTTACTGGGGAGGTGAGAACAGGTGAGTGGACTGCAGGACTAGTGAGGGACAGGTGAGACTAATCAAGGCGGGAAAACACACAAAGACAGGAAGTAAAACCAGACATGACTCATGAGGAGTGAACCTACAAATTAAAACAGAAAAAAAAACACAGACTGATGAACACATTATTGTTGTTTTATCCATACAAACACTCAAACCAACAATCTGAGCTGGTCCAAAAAAAGTCCAGCAAATAATCCTCCATAAAACCACCAATTATATCCCAACTTTTATGAAGGGGAGCCCCTAAGTGTTGGCTTGTTTTTGCCTTTAATGGATAGTTAAAAATCAATCCTGACAGCAGACACGAGGAGAAATGAAAAAGAGAGGAGAGCAGCAAAAGTTAAGTAATTTTACAGTTGAATGTTATGCATCATAGACTGCTGGCCCACCAGGACAACCCATTGGTTCCACTTCGGCTGATCTGCCAGAACCAAACAACGTGTACAACAATTGACGTTAAAGCCCGTGTGAAAAATGTTTACACAGAAACAAAAGGGTCGACTCCCCGGGTATTTGATATTAATACGGATATATTACGTTTGTCTATTAACACAAAACTCTTTAACATAAAATTCACAGTGTAGTTATATAAGCCAGTAAACAATTTTTTTTTTTTTTAAATTTTACATTTTCAAAATAAAATAATATATAAAACACTGGCATTTGTCAGACAGGTATCTATGCACTGCAGTAACCTTTAACCAAAAAGAAGTAAATAGTGCATTTGTGGGGGACTATTCTCAGCTGTGGAGCTGGTGCTGGTGAGTATTTAAAGCGGAAGGATGGTGCATGTGGGAATGACTCAAAATAAACTACAGACGTGTCACCTCGTGTGCCTCACTAATGTGATAGAGATGCTCTGTGTTTCTGTATCCGCAGGTGATAAATGGTGCATTGCATTCTGTTTCGTGTTGAATTACCGAGTAAAATCACTCAATTTAAGTATGTATGTTTTCATCTTTGCTTCTCTTCATGGCACAAATGTGAAAAAACAAACATGAGGTTTAACTGGAATCCAGACCTCTCTGCATACCGAGACAGAGGTCTGCGATCTGCGGTTCTGGGTTCTATTTAGCCTGCTGAGGTTACGTCGGTTCTGCTCAGGGACTTGGCTGTGAAGCCCAGTTCCTGTGGCTTCAGACCAAACCAAGAACAGAAAGCCTTTTCCTTGCAGATCTTTTCTAGATGTCTGGCTTCTCTCATCTCTCTATGCTCGGTGTCCCCTCGATCCTGTTCCAGAAACCGTGAGAGCAAAATGGGCTTCTTCTTCTCTGCTTCCATCGCTGCGGTATCACTGAAGTATCTGAGGGTTTTGCTGAGGTATTCTGAAGCATCACTTTGATGGGATCAGGCCATGTTTGGTCATGAATGCGGTTTTGGGCGAAGAGACATGAATGAAAGGGAATGAAAACTGACAGGGTGAAACACTTCAGAGTGAAGGGCTGATTCAGTGGACGGATTTGGCCAGACCAACGTTTCTATCCAGGTGTGCTGTTCACTTTGGCCAGAGCTCTGAGAAAACGAAGTGCTGTCTGCAGGTCAGTAATCTGATATATGGAGAAGAAAACACACAGTGTACATATACACATGTTGAGAAGTTAAGACAGTGTGTAGTCATGGAGCTTTATTCACTGTATAAAAGCTTTTCTTGTGCACCGTTTGTATGTTTTCCTAGTAATTAATGTACCAAAATGTGCATATATCACACATAATGATGAGCCAGTAATTAGTGCATAAGCTACATATTTTGGAAGGCTAGGATCATGTGACCAATGCGCTGACAGTTTTAAAGAAGGCACAGGTAGGAAGAAGGGTCACAAAACACAGGAAATTCCTCTGGGAATGTCTTCCCTGAGGAGGCGATGTAACCTTGAGACATTTTAAGTTACATCCTCACCATGTTTCATTTTCTAAACCTAACAACAGTAACCCTACGTGCCTGAACCTAACTCCTGTAACTTAACATTAATTAACTTTACATTAAGGATGTAACGTCATTCGTAGGATGCTAATTCGTAGGATATCAGACATTTTGTGTGCATTTTTGTAGGATATACGAACCGGTCTGTAAGAATACCTTACATTAAGTCATAGAGCTTTATTATCTATAAAAAAAGTTCTCGTGCACTGTTTCTTACGAAAAATAATGCAGCAAAATTTGTACATAAGTAATGATGGCTGTAATTTGTGCATAACCGACGTATTTTGGAAGGTTGCGATCTTTTGACTGATGCACTGACAGTTGTGAAAAAGAAGCAGTCTCGAGCAGTCCAGGTAGAAGGCAGGCTCGAGTGGTGGATGGGTCACGAAACACAGGACTTTCCCAGGGAGACCAGTGCTCAGAACTGTGTGATCTTTGAATAAACTCTGAGTTATTTTACAGTAGGCTGTCAGCATGTTTCTTTTCCTAAACCTAACCACAGTAAGTTCACATTAAGGATGTCTTGTCATATTTGTGGGGTGCTAATTTGTAGGATATCAAACAAACCACTCTATTACTGTTAAAAAAGGAGACATCAGCTTTAAGAAATCCAGGCTGTTCTCATGCACTGCTTGTACATTTTCTACGAAAAGTAAGATTTGCACATATCCCATGTAATGATGAGCCTGTCACATAAAGGACATAATCTTTAAAGTCATTTGTAGCAAGCTAACTCATGAGATATCATACAAACTGTTTTATGAGAATATGTTGAGAAATCCCCTAAAAATTTGAATTAATTTAAATTCTTACTGCATTCTTTTATTGCATCTAACGCTATCGCATATGATGCTAAAATTATTTTTAAACTCTAATTTAGACTCCGTAAAATAATGATCCATTTCCTTCACATACCCCCTTTTAACCCTCCCCGTGGTCTGGAGGTCTAGACCTGGGCTCCTCTTTAAAGTCACTTTGGGAACTTTAAACACGCCTTCATGTCTGATTGGGTCTCAGTTCTTCAGTAACTTATACAAAGCAGCTCCTGCACCATGCACACACGTGTGTGTGTGCGCGTGCGTGCATGTGTGCGTGCGTATGTGTGTGTGTGTGTGTGTGTGTGTGTGTGTGTGTGTGTGTGCAAGTGCTCATGACTGCATCTTGGACCTAAGTAGCAACAGATGCTGCACTGACCTCAGAGGCTTCCTGGAAACGCAAATTTGTCAAAATGAAGCAGGAAAAAGAGAGAGCAGCAGTTTAGGTAAATGTTACATATAGGGGACACACACACACACACACACACAAATGCAGCACAGACGCACTTGTATACACACACTCGTACAAAGCCCCCCCATTTACTGAAAAACACACACACACACACACACACACACACACACACACATACACACACACAAACACACTGAATTTAGGGTAGTGTTACATGGGATGCACACAGTGAATAATCACAAATATACACACAACATCAAAAACCCAGAGATCTACTATGCACATACACACACCTTCATGTGGTACCGTAAGTAAACTGCTGATGAGGATTTACATGGACTAACTGACTTATCACACAGAGAATGTCAAATAAAGAGGAGTTAAGTAACATCGATTTTGATTTATTCTTTAAATACTGAAGATAAAAAAATGTCCTCTGGAGGAGCCAGTGCTGATTTTTTTTTAACAAGTCAAGCAGATTTTAAAGCCATAACAACTGAAAACGCTGAAAAAATATTTATTCTATTTGACTACATAATATGAATGACTATATGGAGCCAAACATTTCTCAAATTACAGACCAGCCAAAAGACATAGATTAGAAAGAAAACCTTACCAAACCCTTCATTTGATTTTATGAAAAACAACAAAAATAAATCCATGCAGCTGAAATTTTATCTCCAAATGAGGCTGCACAGTATAGTGTTTGATAAAGCACAATTTCCTGCCGACGTAATAGCAGAGCATTTGAAACACCGCTTGTAAAACAAATCATGTTCTCTCTTTGGCTTTGTTCCAGGGGCCAGTTTTTAGAGTGATAACACCAAATTATTTGATGTGTGATTTAATGCCGCAGTGCCTCACTGAGAACCACATTGCCCTCCCATACATCTCTGCTTTCCTTTCTTTTCGTTCTTTCTGCAGCACCGGAAGCAATCACACTGTATCTCGGTGACGAACAAGCAGCCTGACCGCATGATATCACCTCTTTAGGAAAACAAGAGGAAACGCGTGCCAGTTGCTCTCACATGCGATCAATTATTTTACGGTGAAGGCGGGCTGGGGGGGAAAATTTTTCAGCCATTAGCCCTTTAGTGCAGGGATCATACTGAGGGTAATAGTGACTAAACACTGAATAAACACATTTGGCTAATAGGTCATTCGAACCTGAAGCCTGTTGATTGGCCAGAAGGTTGTTTTAAGTTCTTGCAGGGATATGTGCATGCACGGTCACTCAGAAATTCACAAATGCATGCACAGTAATGGACAAAACAACACTTTATAATACAACAGCTCATAGTATGTTTTGTCAAGACTGTCACAGGTGATTATAGCAGCTACTGTAAATCACAATTTTAAAGGAAACAAGCTACACTAGTGAGTCATGCAGCTGACTAGCAATTAGTAGTGTGTGTGTGTCAGCTCTAATAGAGCTTACAGGGCAACACAAGAACAGTTTAAGTTGGCCAACATTTGTGGTTCATTAGTAAGATTCTTTTAAAAATTATGCAATAATGCAAGTCTCAAAAACTAGGTCATTTGTCAGACTTTTGTGAGCTAATGTGTATTTTCTAAAGAATTACAAACAATGGATAATTTAAAAAAGGATAAAACTTCAAATGTCTTAGGCCTCTGTTTGAAGATACATATATTGTCATTTACTCCTTGTGATATGTTTGTTTGTATGGCTATGTCTTTCTAAAATTCAATGAAATGTCAGTCATAAAAAAAACAAACAACAAAAAGCAAACATACACATATACTGTACTTCTTGTGGAAGAAGTATTCATATCCTTTGTTTAAAGTTAATGTAGCAATAATGTAGTATAAAAATGTATCATTAGTAATAGTAGTAATTCTGTATTCTAATTTAAATTTAAATAAAATTACATAAATATTATAACTAACATGTACAATGGTTCCTGTCGGGGTTGTATTATGTCATTGCGTTATATTATGCATTATATTAGCCTTTTCAATTAAGAGTAGAAGAAGTATTCAGTTCTTTACTTAAGTGAAAGTAGCAATACACACACAGGCGTAGATGCAAGGAACACATCCACCTTAATATTATGATGATTATAATATATATTTATTTATATGTATATATATTAATATATTTATAATATATATATATATATATATATATTATATATATATATTTTTTTTTTTTTTTTTTTACAAAATCAAATACATTTCCACCATGCTGCTGCAGACAAGGCAACAAGCATAAAAATCTAACAAAATGTAAGAATTTCAGTGTCTGGTTTCCTGGTGTAGGACTTTGTTGCATATGTGTTCCCCCTGAATGTTATACAAAATCCCTGAGTTAGAATATCGCATTATAAAAATTTCAGGTCATAATTGGGCATAAAAAAAGAAAAAGTTTAATTTAAAATAATGGAGTATTATCAGCAAAATATACTTAAAGCTTTAAAAATCAAAGTACTTATTAAGCTGGATGGAACCTTTTTGTATACGTATATTATGTTACTGGATCATTATTAATCACGCATGTAGATTTGAGATGTGGTTTAACGTAACTAGTTTAAGTAGTAGCTACTATATACTTTTAAGCAGTTTATTCCATAACAAAATATCAAATTTTATAAATTGAGTGTAAAATCTTCAGTAACTACTAAATTTTAATTAATTGTGGCATAAAAAGTAAAATACTCCCCTCTGCAATATAGTGTAGCATAAACTGTTTGAAAAAAATGCATAAAACAGTAACATTCAAGTAAAACACAAGAACTACGACAACATGTGAAGTGTTTTGTTAGATCGAGCAACAGTCATTAGTTGAAGCTGAACATTATGATCTTAAATTTGCCTTTTTTATATATTATTTTTTTTACATCCATTGTGTTGGACTGTATTTTAAGGTGTTTCTATAATTTTGTTCACTATGTTAACAATATACACACACACACACACACACACACACACGCATACACAGCTTCAGGCACTGCATGAGCGGGGTGAAACGTAACTACTTACTTAATTAACACAGGCTAAAGGTTTCCCCTCTAATTCCAGCACCTTTAACCTCAATATAGGAACCGAGTACTCACCAGAAACCCTCGACCCTGGAGCTCTCTGCAGCGTTTACAGTACAACCAGTTTTCATCTACTCAAATGTGGCCGTTGCATTTTTCTATTTATAGTGTATCTGTATTTTTTCCATCCAGGAGCAAATATGAAAAGTTTAGTAAATCATCTTAAACCCTGATTAGTTTTTTTTGCATGGTGTGTTTACACTGGATTCATCCTCAGAATCATGAGATTTGAGGCCTGTCTGCAGCGAAGAGTATGATTATACTTTTTAAACTTATTTGTTTTTACTGTAGAGGCTGACGAACATTGGCCGTGCTCTCTCTGTCTCTCTCTCTCTCTCTCTCTCTCTCTCTCTCTCTCTTCCCATCACCCTCTCTTGTCTCTCCCCGCCTCTCTCTTTTTCCCCTCCCTCTGTTTATTCGTCTGGCGGTGCAATAGGCCCCAGAGCCCAGAGGCAAGTCATGTTCTCAGGGAAACGGCAACTCTCCACAGAGCTGATATCAAAATAGTTTAAAATGTGAATTGTCTGATAGTTCCCAGTGAGTGCAGAGCTGAGCCAAACACTTCCAGATCCCCCTGCCAGCAGAATGTAAACAGAGCCGGGGGCTGGGAGAGAGCAAGTGAACCTGTTGTGTTCTTGTCATACAGCAAGCTCAGAACGCTCTGCTTGGTTTAGTTGGTTGGCCAGAACTGTTTTTTTTTTCTTCCTCTTCTTTTTTTCTAAAGTAGTGTGTTGCTTTTGCTCAATAAGTCAGGGGTGTGCAGGTGGTGACTCTTGATGGGGAAATATTTTGTCAAAGCTAAAATACTGAAATAAAGCAGACATCAGGAGAGTTATTTCTTCATGTCTAAAATTAACAATAGTGAGAAAACAAGGCTGTAATTTTCATACAATGTTGTATCAAAATTGCTTAGTCTGGTGGTCTAGGAGTTTAAATATGCTGCTCATTGCATTGTTCCCAGTGTCTCCCTCTACTTCACCCCTTCATCTAAAAAAAATATTTAACTGATATTCTTATGCACACAAATCAACCTTTACACTTTATATTAACAGAGGTAAAAGATATATATATATATATATATATATATACATATATATATATATATATATATATATAAAGTTTCCTGGGATTTTATTATGTTTAAATCATTTTATTATAATCTTTTTCAACTCGTTTTTGCACTGCTATGTCTCTCAGCTTAATGTGTACACATATTTCTTTGTTAAGCACTTTGGTGCAAAAATGTTTTTCTTTTGAAAATGCATTATATAAATGATTTAAACTTGAAAGCAGTATATTATACAAATAACTAATAGGCTAAATGGTCTATAACACAATGTAGTTTTACACAGCTATAATGGCATTTTCAAGAGTTTATTAATTTACAGTATTTGCCAGCAGCTCCAACTTCTCCTACAAAGACATGAAAAACATGTTAAAACTTCTATAACATCAGTCATTATCTGTTCATAAACCAGCTGACTGTTGACAAATACATTCATAAACACTGCTTATACTACATTATAGTGTGAAATAAACCAGTTCTTAAATGTCACTATAAGGCTTACAAAAGCTAAATAAAGAGACTTAAAGTGGAAATGGAAATGGAAACATGATAATAAGAAACATGTATGTATAAGATGTGTTTTACACATACAGAAAATAAATAGAAGTTTTCTGTCACTAACAAGAGCAGCTACAGATCCAAAGTCAGATGTATCATCAACATCACATTGAAAAAAAATGTCACATTTTTAGTTTATTAACAGTATCTTTCTCTATTTTCTTTACAGCTAGTCCCTTTCAAACTCTGGGTAATATCTGTTGGTACCTAACGTGTCCAGGGATTTCATGTAAAATACATATTGGCTCTCAGACCATATTAAAGTTATTATATATGATTGCTCCCCACAGCTCTTGGAAAGTGCACTGAAAAACTTATGTAATAGTATGCTGGACTTCTGGACTGTTGGTTAGGGAAATTTAGGGAAACACCTCAGTTAGGTGTTTCCTTAGAGAAACACCAAACAGAGAGCCCATTATAGAGCAGGAAAAATGTTCATGGCATTTTATTTAATGTGAAAAAGCACGTGTATGAAAAATGAAAATGAATTTTAAAAATGAGCTTGATGACAGTCGTGCAGTGGTGGAAATGTCATGACCCAAAGGTGTAAATATAAAATCCTGAATGTGTGAAATATTAACTTCATTTTTAAACCATAGAAACATGGAAAATTCAATTATCTGCACTAGTTTGCTGAACTAGTGCAGTGCTGAACAACCCTTGAAACATAATTTTATTTATTCTATGTCTTTGTGTGTGGAGAATTTCTAAATGTGCTGTATATTTTCAGTGGATTTTTGATTTGTGGGTTTTAAGATTTAATATTACTGTGTATTTGTGCAAAGGCGCCTGCATGCTGACAGAAAAATAAATCCTGCATAATGCTTGATTTACACCTTCATTTGTTTGCCCACAAGTTTGTTTCCACTGGCATCCAGTGCACGTTTGTCAAGTAGCTGGAGATGCCAGCATGTAGTTTCACAATGTAATGTATGAAATAAATTATATCATCATCGCATCCAGCAAAACAACGTCTGTGCGAGGCAACTTTTATGGTGTTTTTGAAGTAATTTTTATCTATTTGTTTCTTTTTTGATATGCAAACCATATTGTTCCCCTTTTTCAATGTGCTATTATAATTAAATTGTTATATCTTAATTTAATTCTTTTCTTATTGTATCATGAAGAAAATGTTGCTCATTCTTGCTCAACTGTTGAAATTATATGTCACTCTGTACAGCACTTACATGCTTAAATTGCCAAACACAAGTATACAACATGCAACATCTTTAATGTTTGACTC